>NC_135320.1:90054169-90354169 GCF_048772815.1 Callospermophilus lateralis
CCCACCCTCTCCTGGAGCACAGACAGCAATGGAGTCGGTACTGACCCCACAGCCACTGCCTGACCACAGTACCCACGTGGCACCCACCTGTTTGATGCCCCTCTGAGCTGTGGGAAGCAGTGCTCTGGACTTTTCTGCAATTTTCTGTTGGAAAAAGTACAAGAGGAGAAAAAAACGAAGAATGTTAAAGGTGGAAAGAGAAGGGTCAGATAAACCACAGGCCCTGAGAGCAGAGCACACTGGGGGGAGCCAGGCCCTGGGCAGGCTCGCAGGACTGGCTGGACAGCCTCAGAGGGCCTCGTTTCCCTGTCTGTCAAAATGGGGTGAGGCCTGCCCTGCCTGTCCCCAGGAGGCTGTTGTAAGTTCCCCTCGGGGCAGCACTTCTGGAGGAGGAAGGCCACCCCACACCACCCAGAGACAGCCAGCCGAGGTATGCTCCAGGGCCCACAGCCCCCACTGGCCTGCACCCCGCCCGCGGCACCTCACCTTTTGGACCACTCCGTACCGCTGAATGGCATCTGCTAGCTGGATCTTCAGCCGGTCCAGCTGAAGGCGCTCCTGCTGCAGACAGAGGGCAGGCTTACGGGGCGCTGAGGCCTGGCCCTGCCCTGCCGCCCCTGTCATGGTGCTCTCTGCGCCCCTCTCTGCCCAGCAGGGCCACAGCCCAGCTTCTCCATGCATCGTCACATCCCCACCCTGAGGACGTGGCTCATTGCCACTGTCGTCATCAGCCAGAGTCCCAGTGACACCAGCACCATAGGACCCACGGAGCGCGACCAGCACAGTCAGGACCCCGGAGCTACTGTGGCCCAGTGTGTGGCTTGGCCCCTCAGCAGCCCAAGCACTGTGGTCACCCCACAGCCCAGGAGACCATGACCTGAGTCCTGACTGGCCCAGTCCAGGCCTCAGGTACTGGAGCCCGGTCCCAGGGACCCATGCCTTGTCCTACTGGTGTTCCCCTCCCCCGCAACACCGCCTTTCAGC
Source organism: Callospermophilus lateralis (assembly GCF_048772815.1). Lineage (NCBI taxonomy): Eukaryota > Metazoa > Chordata > Mammalia > Rodentia > Sciuridae > Callospermophilus > Callospermophilus lateralis. The sequence continues at coordinate 90,055,154 of NC_135320.1, forward strand.
CTGCTCCCCTGCTGTTCAGCACCACACCCCACCACCAAGACATGGACCGCCACTGAGCTGGTGCTCCAGAAGCGTTCACAGGTGAGGGGCTGGACAGGCCAGGCCTGGAGTCAGTGTCCCTGCTCAGGTCGGCCACGGACCCCACTGACTGATAGGGCCTCCCCTCCCACCTCCAGCCCTGTGGAACTGGCACCAAGAAACCACAGCAGCTCTAGTGCCCTGCCCAGCCTGGGTGCTTCAGTGTGGTCCCAGCAGACCTGGCTGTCCACAGCCACCACACACCGCCACCCACTGCCACTAACGCCCATGGCGAGAGGTGCTGGTGTGGGCAGATGAGCTGTGGCCCATGCTTGAGGAACAGGCTTTCCAACTCTGGGCCCACACGCCCCACTCGGCAGTTGGTAGAGCCTGTTTCAATGTCCTGGGTGGGTGGCCTCTGGTCATTGATACCACACATGAACCCCAGGACAGAGCAAGGAGCCTGGGAGAGCACAGCACTGTCCCCGCTGCTGCCCATGGTGTCTGTCTGCTGCTCGAGCATTCCTCCAGAAAGCCCGCCTGGCACTCACCCCAGCATGCACCTCTGGGAGGCTGCACTGATGTCCCCCTGTGACCTACTCACCAGACCAGCTCAGGAAGGAGAAAGGGGACCTGGGCATGCTTCCTAGAGCTACCAGGCCACAGAGCCCCCAAAACAAGGGGCTCCACACCCACCTTGCAAGGGAGCAGTGAGTACCACACAGAAGGCAGCCAGGTTGCCAGGGTCCCTCCCTCGGCAGTGGAGGTGGCTACGGTGACCCAAACCATCTCATTCCCTAAAGCTCGGGCCATGTGAGGGAGGCACCGAGAGCCACACGGCGGGTGCTTCCCCACAGACTCTTGTTAGAGCAAGGAGAAGCCCAGTCCTCAACCCCTGCCCACATGGGCAGCTGAACCCTCAGGCCAGAGACCTCCCTCTGTAACCGAGACCTCCCTCCACCCAGCATCCCCCGCACATTGGGCAGCTGCTCCCCATGCCTGCCAACACCACGGGCTCACAGCAGTGCCCGCTCCTTCAGGCCACGGCATGTGGCGAGTCCTCCTCCTGTGAGGCCCTGTCGTGTCCTGCACTTGCCCAGGGCCAGTGGACACTGCATGGTCCAGAGTCCTCCTACGGCACTGTGGGAGCCACCAAGGAAGGCTCCCAGCCCATTTGTTCCTCCTCGCTGCAATTTCACAAGCAAGTCTGTGGGGTCTCAGGTGGAGTAGGGCAGACGGACACCCAGTAGGCTGTCATTTAGAACATTGCCACACCGGGGTCCACCAACAGCACAGAGGACTCAGACTACCGTGCCTGGCTCAGATCACCCCTGCTCTCACCATCACCCCCATCAGTGCGCCTACCACTGGCCACAGTCTCCGCACCATGCTGGCACCCAAGGAGCTCAGGTGACCTGAAGTACACGGGAGGGCGTGCACGAGTCACCTACACATGATACACAACTCTCTGCAAGGGACTTGGCTGAACACGGACTTTGGTATCCAGGGGGTGTCCTACACCCACGCCCAAGGACCCTGCTGGATGACATGTTGGCTAACTATGCCAGACACGCGGGGCTCAGGCTCTGTGTGGCCCTGGTAGAGGACAGGGGCCGGCTGGGCCCACCTGGGCCAGAGTTCACATCTACTGGGCTCCTCCCCAGCCAAGGCATCTTGGGCAGGTCGCTCCTCCTGTAGAAAGAGAGCAAGATACTGGCCAGTGCTGCCAGGGCCCCGGGAAGAGCGACAGACTTACAAGTCCTGGCTTTTGGAAAACCTCCAAGGACCATGGCATGGGGGCATCGCCACCTCAATCATGTCCCACAATGTAGAAGATACCTCTTCCCTAAGTGTGCCCACCCCACCAGGCGGAGACAAGCAGGCACTGGGCAAGTGTCTGCGAGCAGAAGGTCAGCTGGCTGCACCAGAAGACGGGCGGGGACTGCGGGGCTCCTGCTGCATGGCGTGCCTGTGACCTGGAGCACAGGCGCCATGTGAGAGGCCAGCGTGTCTGAAGAAGGCAGGCATGGACAGGAGGACACAGGCCGCAGAACCAAGGGTGCTGCTGCAGGCGCCAGGCCCAGCCGAGACAGCTGAGCAGAAGGCCTGGGATACACTAATGGTCAGGCTGCTTTCACTCCGTGAGCAGCTATGACTCCTGCCCAAGATTCAGAACCAAAGAGAGTCGCGTCTCCCCTGAAGAACTGCACTATGATTAGCAAGTCCTGTGAGATCCGCTACCGGCCACCAGAGCACCCCTGGGAGAGTCTGTGTGCCCAGTCACTGGAAAGCTGGCCACGTCTTAATTTTAGGAAGCCTGATTGATGCCATGGCCCCACCCTAGCATACAGAGCCGCACTCTGCAGTGGCACAGCTGTCACCACCCAGCTTTTAGAATACTCTATCACCCAAAGTTCCCTGGTGCCCGAATGTAGTAGGTTCCGCTGCACCCCCAGCCCTGGCAGCCACTGATCTACCCTCTGGTTGCCAACCTCAGGCCTGCTGCCCTCGGGCTCCCTCGAGGTATGCCCAGGCGTGGGGGGGGGCTCAAGTCCCACCCCCCCTGTTGAGCAGCACCTCCTGCAGGCAGGTGCCACACCATATGTGTCCACGCAGAGCTCAGCAGGGTTCTGCTGTCCTCAGGACCAGGCTTTGCAGGCCACGCAGCCCTCACACCTAGGCAGTGTCCTGGCGGCGGGAAGCACTGAGATGGGCACACCTCAGAGGCTGGGTATGAGGACGCCCTGCACATGCCGGGCAGGCGGCAGTTGCTGAGGCCCAATGGCCTCTGACCCTCTGAGAGCAGCATCCTCTGATCTCTGGCCACTTGGGTGGGGTGTGAGTAACACAGTGTGCTGACCTGGCACAGGTGAGAGGAGGGCGGGGGTGGAGCTATGTGGTAGCAGACATCCCTGGGACCCTGGTGTGGTGACAAACCTCATGTGGCTGGTGAGGGGCAGGGTAATGACTGACAGGACAGGCGCACACAGAAACCCAATGATGAACACTGGCAAGGGGCAGGGAGCTCCCAGGGAGCCGGGAGGCAGAGACGGGGACGGGAAGGCATGAGCAGTGGAGGGGGCAAAGATGGGGTCGTCAGTCTCCATTCAGGAAGGTCCAACCAAGACTCGGACACCCTCACCACAACCACAAGACAGGTGCTAGGAGAGCAGTCGCAGCAGCCACCCCTGACTCCTGCTGCTCAAAGGGCCCACACACCCAGTTCTGGCCCCTGAGCCACATGTGGGCGAACCCAGGGCAGCCTGAGCATCTATCTGTGCACAGGATCCCCGTACCCCTCCAGGGCCACACCACCCTGCCACAGGCTCCAGTCCCCTCCCCTCCCTCAGGGGCCTCCCTGGTCTGGCCCAGCCCTCAGGGAAACATACCAGACAGGAGCCCCGCAGGAGCTCTGACGTCTGCTTCAAGGCACCAGCACTGGCCGCCACGGCTCTGTTGGTCTCCTGCTGCATCGCGTGCCTAGGGCAGGGAAGGGGCGGGAAGAAGGGGACACAGCAGACAGAAGGGAGAGCAAGGCATGGCAGAGGGACAGGCAGAGCCCAGCGAGCCAATGGAGAGGAGCAGAGAGAAGGGAGAGAAGCAGCAGGCAGGGCCGGAGGGGGCAGGACAGGCAGAGGCAGGCAGAGGACAGGAGGGGCAGGAATAGCAGGCAGACAGGCAGACGGGGGAGAAACAGCAAGGTGAGCTGCGTGGGAGGCAGAGGCCACCTCCAGGACCACCCCAAACATAGATGCGTGGCTCAGAGCCGTCCAGCCCGCCACAGGCAGCTGGGCACCAATGAGGAGGCCCGGCCAAGCTCCCTGCAAAGGGCCCTCGATACTGAGCAGAGTGTGGCTCTGGGGCCCAGGGTGAGCCTGTTGCCACCCCCAGAGCAGTGGCATGAGAGGGCCTAGGCAACCCTGGCCACAGTCCAGCTGCAGCTTTTGCAGGCGCTGACCCTCCCCAGTGGAGTGACACCTGGGTATACACATCCAAGTCACACCCAAGAGAGGTGGGACCCTGGCCTGGCAGAACCCAGACAGCCCTCCTGACCCTGCGCAGGGCAGCCCAAGGCGAGGCAGCGCTGCACTCCCAGGACCCGCAGTGGTCAGGGCAGTGCAGGTCTCAGGCTCTCAAAGGCCACCCACTGGTGCTGGCACCTGACCAGGTGACACCCAGCAGGCAGTGCAATGTCCTCACCACAGGTCACGGCCACCTGTTGAGGGGTTCACTGCCCCAGCCGTCCTCCCCTCCACAGCCCTCCAGTGGACGGGCGTGGCAGTCTGTGCAGGAGAGAGCTAGGGCGGGCGGAGGAGGAGCCGGGAAAGGCTGGTGACAGCAGCAGGGACAGGGCCTTCCAGCCCCAATGACTCAGTGGCATGGCTGCTACCCAGCTAGGTCTTGCCTCTTGGTCTACCTCCTTCCAGGGGCTGCCCACTCACTGTGCCGACGGCCACGTGACAGAGCCTGACACCCCACCTGGGACCACCACCTCACTGCCACTCCCCACAAGGACCTCTTCAGCGAGCTTGTCAGTCCCACAGCCTGAGACCCACCTGAGCACCCTCGTCCCATGGTCCTGCGCCCACCTGAACCTGATCTCCAGACTGTCCTCCCTAATGACCCCCGGTCCATCCGCCTGGGCATCCCACTGCTCTCACATTCGGCCCGCCCAGCATCTCCTGACTTCCCCATCTCCACTCTTGTACCCCCAGCCTTCCCGTCTCTTCAGCAAAACTCTCGGCTCCCCTGTCCCCATCCGGCATGTGGGGGCAACTGCACAGCCAAGACCCGCTCGGCAGTCAGAGACATACTGCCCCTGCTCCTCCGCGCCCCTGGGCTCCTGCAGGCCTCTTGCCCCTCACGGCCACAGCGTCCTACTCCACCCAGGCACAGTCCCTGAAGCAGAGGTGCTAAAAGCAGGTCATGTCCCAGCCCTCACACTGGCCAGCAATTCCACGTGTCACTCTCACAAAGCCAAAGTCCCTGCACAGTGCTCCAGCCTCCCCGGGCCCTCCAATCCCACCCTTCATGGGCCCTCCCGCCCCACCCCTGCTGATGCCCATCCGGACAATCCCCACATTGGTGCTTGGCTCCCCGTGACCCTGCAGCCCCTAGACAGCTGGGGTAACGACCTGGGCTGTGAACTGGCACTGTGGCTGCAGGGCAGTGAGCGAGACACTCGGCACAGCCCAGGGCTGGCTCCCCGGGAGGCCAGGCTGTGACTACCCACACCTGCCTCTGCCCGGCACTGACGCTCCTCTCCCAGACTCCATCCCAAAAATGGTGGCTGCCACATCTTCATGGAGTCATCAGCACTAGAGCAAGGGCAGCTGGTTCTGGGCCGGGTCCTGTAGGTCCTCTTCCACGGGCATCTCCTCTCTGTCCCCTCACAAGTCTCCCTTACCCAACCTGGCCACCCAAGGCCACAGGCACAGCAGGTGCTCAGCCAGCAAACCTACGCCGGAGGGGGCGCCCCGCAGAGGGAAGGCAGCCGGCAGCAGGCCCCCGAGACCAGCCAGCTTCTGGAGACAGAGACCGACTGCAGTTACAGTGCCGGCCCCCTGCCCCCCCCCCGCCCCCCGACTCAGAGAGCAGTCAGAGGAGGCGCAGAGCTCTCGGTGCAGCAGAGCAGGGCTCCTCCCAGGCGCTCAGAGCTCGGGCATCAGGAACGAGAGGAGAAGCTCCAGCTCCGGAGCCCTGGGGAGCCAGCCACCTACCTACACACAGAGAGGAGGGGTGTGACCACACGGTCAAGGGCAGACCCAGGTGGACATGGCCAATGGGGCCAAAGAGCTCTCTCTGAAGGTCAAGATTGCACAACTGTAGCTGGAAACGTCAGGAACAGTCACAAACGAGCCACATGGAGAATGAAAAGGGACGTGACCGCAGACCTAACGTGAAGGGACACGTCGTGGAGACAAGAAGGACCAACACCACTCAACAGACAGGCCTGAGGACGCCGGCGGTGGCAAGACTGAAACTGCAACTGAAACACCAGACTCAGGTGAGACGGCTCCACCACCAGGGAACAAGCGACCTGGGGGCAGACTGCAGGAGCAGCCCCCACCACGCCAAAGCCGAGCACAGACCCTGAGAAGAGAGACAGCAGGTGCCACCGCAGAGCCCAGGACAGACCTCGGACAGACGCACAGAAAGGAGACGGGGCACTGCCAAGGGGGCGCTGACCAAGGGTTCAGAGGTGGCCTGACACTTCAAAGTCAGGGTACGAGCCGGGCACAAGGCCACACAAGTGATTCCAGCAGCTCAGGAGGCTGAGACAGGTGGCACACAGGTTGGAGGCCAGCCTCAGCTACTTTGTGAGACCTGTCTCAAAATAAAAAGGACTGGGGATGTAGCTCAGTGGTAAACTGCCCTGGGGGTCAATCCTCAGTACAAAAGGAAAGGTCAGGCACATAACTGTGACTTGGACAAAGAACCTGTTAGAAAGGAGACTCACTAAGTTAGGAGGAGCCAGCCTTGATGTAATCCGACACTCACGACTGAGAGTCTAAGGAAACTAGAGCAAGAGACCCCACATTGCTCTCTCGGGAGGCCAGGACATCCATGTCCCAGCACTCAGGAAATCCCGAGGGGTCAGGGAAAAGCTCCTGGAACCACTAATGAACCTGAGGCCCCACAGGACACCAGCAGTGCACAAAAAAACAGCCGTGGCCAAGAGTGGACAGTGGAATGTGGACAATGCCACCAAAAGCAGTGTTCAGCCTCAAGGTCCCTGAGCCACTTCCAACAGAACAATCATAAACACAAGACCCACCCATGGAAAGCCCGGAGGCACTGCCAAGAGAAGTCAACAGAAAGGCGCACTCCGGGCACACAGGACGCCTTTAAGAGGGCCATTCTCACAGAGGTCTGCAGACGCCTCACAACCAAGTTGAAACTACAGCAGGATTTTAAAACAAAAATCGACAAGGTGATTCTGAGATGTTCACTGACACACCAAGGACCTGAGGGTTCACAGCACTGCACAGAGAAGCAAGCTGGAGGGCACCAGCCTGCCTGGGCTGAGCAGGATTACAGCCTGGGGACCCAGCACTGGCCGGGGACACAGCACAGCAGCACAGAGAAATCCAGGGACGTGGGCTCACGGTGTTCAGAAAGGCACCCACGCAGCCAATGGGCAAAGATGGCTGTCTCGACAAATGGTGCTAAAAGTGTTTTTAAAAAGTGACCCTCAACCCTTCCTGAGGGCACATGCAGGAGTGAACTCCAAATGCACCACAAGCCTAGCTATGGGCGGGAGCCGTGAGCACCGTGGACACTCTACAAGTGTCCGCAGGCTCTGCGTGGCTCCCCACAGTGGGCGCTGTGCTTGACTGGCGGCTCTGCAGTCCCAGGCCGTGCAGCACAGGCTCTCATGGGGCCACTGCTGGGCCGCCGAGTCGCACCATGGTGGGGTGGCAGGTGCCCCTCAGTGCGCTATCTCTGCTCACAAAGCTGCTAGGATCCAGTCGCAGCTCCACCCCAGGGACCTGGCCCCATCACCTCTCAAGGGCCCGACTCTGACACACAGTTAGCAGAGTGTCCACCTTTGAGGGCCGTGAACAAGACCCTGGGTCCAACTGCCACCTCAAGGGACACACCACATTCAGGACATAGCTATGGTGAAGCATTCCTGATCTGCCTAACGCTGAAAGTTCCTGCTCTTCTTAAGAGACTCTTAAAATGAAGAGGCCGCCACGATGCAAGGAAAAGACTCTGCACACTGGCACCGACCAGGCTGCGCAGAGGGCGGCACGGACGCTCGGGTCCAATGCTCGGGACAAACAGCCCCGGGAATCAGAGGCACCATGTGAAGAGACGCCCCGTGGGAAGACAGAGAAGGGACTGTTGGGGGAAGACGCCCACAGTCCTCCTCCAAAGAGATGCACACTGAGGCCACAGGCAGAAAGGCCAAGGCCCTAAAGGGCAGACACCCAGGCTGCACTGGTCTGCTGGGCAGGAAGGAGGGTGGCAGGGCCTGAGGAGCCCCTTGGCGCCTCGCCAGCTTGGGCATGCTCCATTCCCAGCATCTCGCCCAGGAGGACCAGGCTCACACATCTGGAGACGCGCGCTGGCTGGAGAGGCCCCCGGGCCCTGCGGGCGAGACAAGCAGAGTATGAGTCAGCCACACAAGAGTACCACTCAGCAATGAGAGTCGGCTCTTACCATACGTGGCCACGTGACACAACCTCAGAAACCCCACACAGGAGACGACCCAGGCCCAGGAGGCCACGGACTTCATGGCTCCTCATGCATTGAGCTCAGAAGAGGCAAGACTACTCACAGCATGGAAATCAGGCCAGTGGTCACAGGTGGGAAGGAGCCCACAGCCTCCTCCAAGTGAGGCAAGCACCCTGTACCTGCCTGGTGGAGATGCACACAGACGGCACACCCAGGGCCGGCACACCGTGGCACCTGGGAGGCCCACAGAAGACGAGGGGCAGGGGGGCTCATGGACCCCTGCCTGCCACTGACCCCAGACCCAGGAGAGGCTGAGTGAAACAGGTGGGACAGGGCCAATGCCCTGCAGAAGAGGCACAGTATCCCTGGAGAGCTCCAGGCAAGACCAGGGGGCTCCTGTGTGAGAGGAGGTCCTCAGAATCCCCATAAGAAGTCCTGGGCGGTTCTAAGAGCCACAGTCCTCTCCTGGGGCTGACGGACCTGCGGGATGCAAGAGCAGCCGCAGCCCCACCATGGGAACGCGCCCCGCACTTCCCCCCACCTGATGAGAGCCACCACCACACCTGACCGCCCTCAGTCGTGGAGGCTGAGGACAGAAGCAGTGACCACCAGCAAGAGCTCCTGTGAGGCATGAGGGCAGCGGCCTGGTGCTCGGAGACCACTGAAGGCCTGAGCCGCCCTCAGTCCACACACATGCCATGGGAAGCGCAGCGTCGCCCACATGGAGAGGGTGCTGTAGGGCACAATGGGCCACAGAAGGCGGCCAGGGCAACAAAGGACACTGCTCACCATATCTGCCTCCACAGGACAACCTAACACTCTCCGGGAGACAGCACAGCACAGCCACTGGGAGCCACAGCTTCACAAGGCGCAGACCAGGAACAGAGCTGGCCGGAAGCAAGGTGACCAGCACGCAGGGGAACAGGCAGCAACAGAGGCAGCCCCGCAGCAAGGCTGTCAGCGATCACAACATGGCTGGCAGGCCAAAGCGCCCACACGTGGGCACAGCAAGGGCAAAACGGAAGATGTACAAAGGAGCCAAGGGCAACTTTGAGGGATGAAATATATGATAAATTTCTAAAATGAAAATTCTCTAGAAGGGCTTAATGAGAGTAGATGCTGCAAGAGAAAAGATCATCACTTAGAAAACAGCAACAGACACTGTCCCAACTGGTATCCAGGGAGAGCAAGGGAAAAAGAGGGAGACTGAAGCCTGCGACCCAGGGACAGCGGCAACGTGAAGCAGGGTGTGATCAGTGATCCGGAGGAGGAGGGAGTGCTCAGAAGCCATGGAAGGAGAATAACTAGACCCTTCAGATGCAACCAAGAGCACAAACCCACAGAACCAAGACAGGCAGCAAACCAGACTAAGAAGAGCACAGAGAAACCACATGGAAGCAGACCACAGAAAAAAGAGCTAGAGAGAGGACCGAGCGGCCAGCCAGGCAGAGGACCCAACTGAAAATCAGACACAAAGGAGAACGGACCAGAGCACCAGCACTGTGGGACAACAGCAAATGGGCCAGCACGCTCATAGCTGGCACGGCCCTCAGGGAAAGGAGAGGGAGGGAAAACCTGAAAAGACGCAAATGAGATCCAACCACAGATTCAAGAATCTTACAGGATCCCAAGCAGATCCTTACCCACAAATAAGAATGATATGACACTCATGTGCACCATGTTCCAATGGTTCAAAATCAAGGATGAAAAGTATTGAGGCAGCCAGAGAAAAGGACATGTCACTTACCTAGAAGCACTGAGAAAGAGCCAGCTGACTTCCCATCAGAAACCACAAGCTCCCAAAGGGAAGAGGAGACATTTCTAAAGGGGTCAGAGAAAAACCGGGAACCCAGAACTCAGTAGCGAGAACAAAATGTATTTCAAAATGAAAATGCAGAGGTGACTTTCTCCAACAGACAAGACCAGAGAGGGTGCACCACCACTGCGCCCTCAGACCTGCCTTCAGTAATGGCCAGCAGGGAGCCACAGAAGCTGGGCCCACACAAAACAAGTTGTCTCTGGAGGTGACCAACACCAAGGCTTAACAGAAACTCTGTTACCTGAACCCCCAGGAGGTGGCCAACCGCCAAAAGCAAGAGCAGCAGTGAGCACAGTGGCCGCACAGCACTAAGAGCAGGAGCAGGGCAGGACCAGGCACTGCAGGGCTCTCGGGCAGTGAGGCCCAACCACACTACATGTGAGGAGAGTGCGAGGAGACAGCGGTGAGTGGACACTGAGGCCCAAGGAAGCAGCAGCACAAACACACGATGACACACATAGCAACAAAACCGACTGACCCCTCAAAGACAGCAGGATGGCCTGGCCATGCAGCTCCGTCAAACCCACCCTGAAAAGCAAGCTGGATTCCTAGTTTTTCAACTTGCAACAAAGAAACCCCAGGAAACCCCCACTGACACCCAGGAAAGAAGTCATACAGTCCCAACAGCCCCTAGAGGGAGGAGCAGGATGAAAACCCTCTGACTGGCCCTGTAGGCCTGCGCTCCTGCAGTGGACACAGACCTTCCAGGAAATGCAAGCACACACCAGTGCACCTGATGACCACGGCCACGGCAACCAGGCAAGTCCAGCACACACACAGGCAGGGCCTCATGCTCGAGCGGGACTCTTCCCAGGAATGTACATGGGTCCACACCAAACACCATTTGAATCCACTCAATGTGTGACCAGAGGCCAGTCCTAGACTGTGCCCCTCGTCTCTACCAGCCATGGGGCCGTAACAGGCCCAGGCCCTTGGGGACGTGCAATAGGCACTCAAGAGTGAGTGAGCATTAACCCACTCCTGCCCCTGCCCTGTCTTGCCAGGCCACGTGGAGGCACCACGGGCAGAGTAAGGGGCACACAGTGGAAAGGAGGGTGTGGCGGGAGACAGCCACACCAATACCTGAGCCCTGGGGCACGCAGCTTTGGGCAAGCGCAAGATACACAGGGACATGACAGGGGGCCACAAACGAGAGCCCAAAGATGACACCAACCATCACTCACCCAGGATGAGAGGCTTGATTTCACTGGTTTATTTACTGGTTTTTAATTGCATGCTGGACTATATGCAAATTTACTTCATTTATAAAAATAAAGAAGACTCATTACAATCCCTCAATAAATGAGGCGCATTTAGGAGAATCTGAAAGTGCACCATGGCTGTGGGAGGCTTCTGGGACACGGCAGCCTGCTGCCCCCAAGACATCTGGAGGACCCCGAGGGCACCTGCCATTCTCAGGCTCACTGTGTTTGGACTTGTCCTGGCAGCCCTCCTTGTCACAAGACGAGCTTCCCCACACAGTCACTCTGCAGCAGGGAACTCCCAACTGTCCAGGCACGACATCAGGACACAGGCGGGCAGGGACTGTGGCACTAAGGGGTAGGATAGGGAGGGAGAAAGGTGGCCAGGACACCATTCCTGCTGAGCCCTGCATGGTGTTTTGGGCACTAGACCTGAGTACTCGTGTCACAGAAGAGAGACCTCAAATACAGACAGGTCACCACACCTGGCCAAGGACACTCCACCAGTCAGCCACCAGGGACAAGCCATGTCTGCTAGCTGGGACCTGCTGGAGCCCTGCAGGAGCTTTAGGAGGGCAGTTGCTGACCTTCCAGCCAGCCCCAGCTCCAGGCAGGTGGCTACACCACGCCTTGGGCTGGGATCCTCATGTCCCACTGCGGCTCCAAGGCACAGCTCCTCCTCCCCAGAGCCCAGAGGTCAGGCAGGGCCTTCCTCCCGTGCCCTGGCTCCTAGCATCTGCAGAGCTCCGGCAGGCTCCCCTGGCTAAAGACTGCAGGGCTGTGGGAAGGGCTGGGCTCCTCTCCCAGCCCCACCCTCTCCATGGAGGCTGACCTGCCCAGGCACTGCTGCTGGGAACACTGGCCTGAAGCTCAGCCACAGGAGCAGACACACCCATGCTGTGGGTGACACCCAGCCATGGAATGATCAAGGAGCATAACCAGGCAAGGCCTGCAGTGACCTGCAGGAGCCATGGAGGGCAGAGGGCAGGGTAGGCATGATGTCTGAGCCCAAGGCTGGGGGCTGGACGCTGGGAGCAGCCCCCAGCACCCCTGCCCCTAGACCCCAGGCACTGAGCACACATTGCTATGGTCTGACTCATGGTTTTAAAGACCACCTTGACCTCTGCATAGAATCAACCATTAGCACAAGATGAGAGGTGGGAGGACAGGTGGGGGCGGGGAAGGGGTACAGTGGTTGGACCAGATGGTCACATGGTAGGGGGTGAGAAGTGGTCAGGCAGGATTTCTCAAGAGGAGAATGGATGGACCAGTTGATGGCCTGTGAGAATGGAGGCCTCTGACTGAGAGGTCCCGGTGGACAGGCCAGCCAGGAGACAAGAGGGTGCCGCTGGAGGGCCACCAGTAGAATCTGAGTACCCAAGAAAGATTCCAAGCTGTGAGGCAGGCAAGACAGGGGGAAGGGAGCTGGGGAAGGGAGGGGGAAAAGGGGCCAGAGAAAGGCGAGCCGGCTGGGGCCCAGGGCAGAGCATCCACCAGCAAAGCAGCAGCTCAGGAGGGCGGGGCCGCCCGGCAGAGGAGACCTCCAAGGGAGAACATCAACCCTGGGAAAGCGTGGGCCAGGAGCCTGAGCAGACATCCCTCCAGAAAGACACATATGGCCAACAGCACAAAAGAGGAGCTGGACATCGTGTGCCATCAGGAAAACACTAAACAGGGACAAGGAGACACCACCTCATTCCTACCAGGAGTACCAAATCCGGAGGGCAGTGAGAAGCAGCGTCCGGAGGTGGGGAGCCCGGAACCCTAGCCTGCCAGGGGCAAGCGGACGGAAGCAGGGGGCAGTCCCTCACCACCCTCCCCTGGCTGGCCACCGCCCCTGCAGGCACTGCCTTGAGGCTCTTCACAGCTGCACCTCAGGCCACCTTCCTGTGGGGTGCCCAGAGGTGCCAGGTTCGGTCTCACCTGTGAAGTGAGGGAGCAGGGATGCTCCAGCCCCACCTTGGCCTCTGCCCACCCACAGTTCCCTCTACTCACAGGTGGTCCCTGTTCCTCAGCCACCTGAAATTCTCATCCCCAGCGCCCAGGGAGAGGGTCCCTATCAGACAGGCCAGGCCATGAGGTCAGCTCCTCACACCCAGCTGGCCATCTACTCATCATAGAGACTTGGTAAAACCTGAGGTCACTCCCTCACCTAGGAATTTTTATGGGGGCTGTGAGCCTGATATGAGGCAAGAGAGGCCCAGACCCCCTCCAGCCAGCTCAGCTGCATGTACTGGGTCATTTCCCAGATCTGGGGACCAGGCAAACAAGAGGGCCATTTCTCCAAAAGCCCTGCACAACTCTGACTTGGTCTTCCATGCCATCAGTGTGGTCTGGCCCAAGCCTAACACCTTCTCCCTGCCAGTCTCCCAGCAGGGCCCTCACAGAGTGGCAGTGGCCTCCTCTGGCTCCTCAAACTCACCCTGGTTGACGCTGCTTCAGGGCCTGTGGTGGTGTGAGAAATGGCTGCAAAATCTTTGGCTTGCCTCTCCCCAAAAAGTAGAGTTCTCATCCTTCTCTTGGAACCCAGGCAGGCTTTGACCAACAAAGAACAGGACTGACCCCGGGCAACTTCTAAGAGGGACTATGAAGGACGAGACATCTGCCTTTTTTGCTGGAGTGTTGGCAGGAGGCCTGGGCTAGCAGGAGAGGAGGTGGCCATTCGGCCACCATGCCGGCAGGGAGCCCCACTGCCTAGGGAGACCAAGCAGCTGCTCCAGGGGACAGTCCCAGCAGAGCTCAGACCTGAGACATCCCAGGTGCCAGTCCTGGGCATAAAGGAACCTACAAATGATCTAACCACCCCTGCACACACCCCACCCACCCCAGGGCTATAAATAGTCCCAGTGCGGCCCAGACAAAGGCCTCCCCACTGCTCATGCCAGACCCTGACCCACCAACTGGGAGGCCTTTCATCCCACTGTCATTGAGGTCCTGCGTGCAGTCCAGCCCCAGGGCTGCTTGACAGCTTCCCCACCCCCCGCAGCAGACTCCACATCCATGAACTCCCATCCAAGCCTCCATGGCAGCTAGCAAGCCCGAGGACAGTCAGACACAACCCTTGCTCACTCTGCTCCCACGCAAGGCCCTCCCCTGTCTTGGTTTCCCTGTGAGCCATGAGGGTACTTAGGTCTGGACAGCCAACCCTGTTCTGAGCGAGTCTAGGGCCCCAGGTCAACTCTAGAGGGAAGGCCAACGGTTAGCCCAATTGCTCCTGTGCCCATGACCACAGGGTACAAGAGCAATTGGGCTAAATTCCACTACAGAAGCCTTCTAGGGGCACAGGGAGTGAGCCTCCCCTCCTGGCTCTCAGGAAGTCCCGAGTCCTATAGGTATGTGTGCAGGAGTGCTCAGTCACAGGGGGGCCAGGGACAAGACACTCACGCAGCTCTGCATCCTGCCTGTCTGAGCTTGGGCTGCCACGTGTGGGGCTGTTAAGACTGAGCCCCTCCGAGAGTCGCCATGCACAGGCCCTGGCACTGGGGTATCTGGATCCCTTCTGGTGCCCATCGGACATGCAAACCCTGGTGGGAGAGTGCTGCTCACACAGAGCTGGGAGCCCAGCCTCCCAGGACGCTATCACTGCCCACTGAGCCACGGACTAGAGGCCCTGGAGGTCACCCCCACCTCGGCTACCCTGACTGCACACGACAGAACAGGGGTGAGTGGAAGACACCACTGTGAACTCGTGTGGAAATCGGGGAAGCTGGCCCACAGAAAGAAGCTGGAAAGCCTGGGAGCAGGACCCTCTGCCACATACCAGGAGGGTGCTGGCCCACAAGTCCCCTCTACCCTTCTGTGAACCAGGAAGCCCCCTGGTGGACTTTATGAGCAGAATCACCCAAGGTCCACCAACCAGGATGGGCAGGGGGTCAGGGCAAGGTCAGCAGAGAGGGAGAAAGGCAGCCCACAGCCAGTGCTGTGCCCACGACAGGCACAGAGCAGTAAGGTCATGGAGGCTCTGGAAGGCAGGTGGACAGGTCTGTGGCAGAAGAGCAGAGACACCAAGGTACGCTTCTGGCCCCAGAGCCAAGGTGGGTGCTGCTGCTGGGGCTGAGGTCACTGCGGGCCAGGCCCTACGTCAGGCCACCTGCCCACTCTGTGGATAGCCCTCTCCTCTCCAAGGCCCACGTTTGGGGATAATGTCTTCACTAACCAGACAGGTAGCCCAAGATACATAAATGAAGGCCACCTAGACACTCCCACCTTCTGGTCCCAGGGATACTCAGGAGACAGGCAATGACACAGGGTTAAACACAATGATGTCACTGGGAATTGTTCCTAGTAACCGGCCACATTACGAGTCACACGCATCCAGTAGCATCCACAGTCCCCACCACGAGCACATCTTCAAAGTCCCCCCAAGTGCAAAACGCTGCTTCCAGAACACTCGCTACTTAAACCCAACTCTGGTGTTGGCCTGAGGATATGAGGAAAGGCGCCAGAGGCACCACATGTCACAGTGGCTCCTCAGATACTCTAAAGGTCCACGCTTCCTGGGATGGGCATCCAAAGCCTCTCTCACAACCAGAAACAAGGACTTCATTTTTACAAAGAACAAAAATGGATAGCAGGCGATGTCTGCCAAGGTCCGCTGGTGCCAGGAACACAAGACACCTGCACGCACGGCCATCCTGCTGCTCCTGAGTGGAGCTGGAGTGAGGACGGGGATGTCCCACGCCCTCACCCACAGTTCTGTGCAGGAGACACAGCAGGCGCACAGACGGACCGAGGACCAGACCCTCATCGTGGTAGGTCCAGAGAGCAGCTCTGCTGACAGGGGATGAAGCACTCCGCATCCCTGCAGGCAGAACCAGGACAGGTCCAGACCAGCTGGGGTGGCACTGCTCGTGCTGCCTGGAGAGCAGAGCCCCAGCCTGCAGGTCCCCAGAGCAGGTCCCACAAACCTGCCCAGCAGCCCAGGCGGAAGGAGCCTGCCCTTCTCCTCCCAGCCCATCAATCCTCTCTTCTGGGGCTCAGACCTCATCCCAGCCCAGTCCCGCCCAGGGGAGGCTGACAGCTGCTCCCTATGAAAGCCCAGTGGGACTCCCACAGGTGCAGAATCAAAACCAGGGGTCCCCACTCCAGCCCAGGCTGGTCCACAGGTGTGTTGCACATGCTGGACTGTCAGGGGCCTGGGCCTGCTCCGGCACAATAGGGAGAAGTTCCTGTGGGGGTTGGGTAGCTCTGCTAGGAGGGGTGGACACAGCCTGTAGGAGGCTGCTGTGTCCTGGTGTCAGTTCACATAGTGGTCTGTGTCTCTGATGCAGGGCCCAGTTTCACTATGGCCACGCAGAGGGCAATGGGTTGGGGAGTGTCCTTCTAATCTTTGTGCCTTTCCCATCTTTTGTTGGACAGTGACCTCCTTGGAGAGGAGCCTCCGTCCTTGGTGTCCCCAAGGACCGGAGGCTCCTCTCCAAGGAGGTCACTGTCCAACAAAAGATGGGAAAGGCACAAAGATTAGAAGGACACTCCCCAACCCATTGCCCTCTGCGTGGCCATAGTGGAAACTGGGCCCTGCATCAGAGACAGCCAGACCACTATGTGACCTGACACCAGGGCACAGCAGCCTCCTACAGGCTGTGTCCACCCCTCCTAGCAGAGGCCTACCCAACCCCCACAGGAACTTCTCCCCTATTGTGCCGGAGCAGGCCCAGGCCCATGTACAGTCCACCCAGAGCAAGCCCACCTGGGCCTGGGGAAGGCCTATTCCTCTCCCAGGGATGTATGGAGTGTGGCTCTTGCTCCCCATCCTAGCCTCAGTGATCTCTGTTCCACCAGCCCTGCCATCGGGGTTCACTCCTTCCTCCCAGGGACTCCTACAGCCACAGAGCCAGTGAGAAGAGCCAGGGTAGGACAGGATTGAGGAGGAGAAGAGCTGACTGGACATGCAAGCAGCCCCCAGCTGCCCCCAAGAACCTGGGACTGTGAAAGGCAGGACAGTAGGGGCAGGGTAAGGTCAGGTACCAGCTAGCCTCTGATGTCACCTCAGTGACCCAGAGCAGCCAGGAGAGAGGGGGCAGGCAGATGGACATACCATTGGAGTGGATTTGGAAGACACTGGCTGAGGTCTCCTGGCACAGCTCCTGGAGGTCACAAGGAACAACCTGTGTGGCTAGAGGAAGACAGGAGAAGAGGAGGCACAAGATGACCATGCTGCCTGTATGACCGGCACCACCAGCCTCTCCAGGTGGTTCCCAGAGGAGAGACCCAGAGGCCCAGAGGCCCAGCTGCCCTGCACCCCACCCCTCCTGCCTTCCAGCTCTGCTTCCACAGGCAAAGGGTCCTGACAAACACCACCCCTGCCCTCCCAGTACCCAAGCTGGAGGGAGAGGCGGCTCCTCAAGGAGAGGGGACATGGAGGCTCCGCACCCCAGCAGTAGCCCCTGGGCACGCACCTAAGGACTCCCATGCACACTAGACTCACACAAGAAGGCTCAGAGCAGCGCTGCTGGGTGGGAAGGAGGAGACTTCCCGCATCCCGTCAGGCCACCAGCAAGGACAAAGACAGGGACCAGCTGCACTGCAGAGTACTGCTCCACAGCTCAGCAGAAAGAGGAACGAGTCCTCCAAACACCAGGCTGGGGACAGATGCCACCAAGTGTGTGATCCCATTCACACTGCACATGCAGAGGTGGCAGCCCACAGAGGTGGAGACAGCGGCTGCCAGCAATCTGGGAGGGGGCGGTGACGCTAGCACAGGCCCAGCTGCCCCGGTGGACGAACACGCTCTGTAGTGGGAAGGTGGACATGGCCACACAACCCTGTGACCGCACCAAGGGTCCGTGACTAGCACACTTTAAGAGTCCATCATAGGCTTTGTGCTAAGCACTTTTATCTCAATGTAACAAAACCACAGAAATCGACGTGGGGAAACTCCAAGTGCTGGGGAAGACAGTGTCCAAATGCGCACTGCTGGGTGACTGTGCAATGTGCAGCCATGCAACGAAGGTCTTGGCCACAGACACCAGGACACCTGCTGCCCTGCGGCCAGCCATCACACTCTGGACACCTACACAGAGAAACAAAGCCGAGGCCGCAGGAACCCTGGGTAAGAGAGTCCATGGCAGCTATTCCTAAGAGCCCACCCTGGAAGGTGCAAGTGCAGGGGATGCAGGAGACTGGCAGGCACGTGTGCCCTGCCTGCGGGGGCGCCCTGGGCGGGACACTGTGCCAGGGGTCAGAGTGCATAGTCAGATCTCCAACAGAGGAAAGCAGTCTATGGTGGCTGGGGCTACGCTGGGCTGGGCTGGGGCAGGGCAGCAAGGACTTGCTGAATAGGGGAGGCCCCATGCCTGGACAGGGCTGTGGGCAACACAGTGCAGGCATCTGCCAAAAGGCCCAGAATAGTACCATTTGGTTGCCTGCAGTTCACGCACTTAAAGTTCACCTCAAAAGGAAAGGAGAGGCAGTAACAAGGAAGTGAAAGGAGACCCGAGGGCTTCGGCTGCTCCAAAGGGCTCAGAGGCACCAGGAGGGCCAGCTGGGATGGCAGCAGTTGGGATCTAGGCAGTGGTGCACCCGTGGTCACGCTGTAACCCTTTCTACCTTCTCTGTGCTCACAAGTCTCCAAGATAAAACACGTAAGACTGAAGGACACGGAGCGAGGTCTGCCAGGGCATGTGGGGCAGGAGACACCAGGATGCCAATGGGTTGCTGTGGTTCAACTATGGGGTATCCACTCAAGCTCCTGCGTTGACACAGCAGGGGAAATAATGAATCACAAGAGCGATAACCCCATCAGCGGATTAATTCACTTGATGGATTAGTAATGGGGCATGGCTGGGAAAAGTAGGCCACCAGGGAGTGTATCCTTGGGGATCATGTCCTCTGACTACTCCTTCCTTCAGCGACGATGATGTGAACAATTTTCCTCCACAGTGCACCTTCACCATGATGCTCCCCACCTCACCTGGGGATCCGAGCGATGGACTTGGCTAGCCATGGGAACCTCTGAAACTGTAAGCCAAATAAACTTCTCCTCCTCTAAACTGTCCTTGTATTCTGTTCACAGCAATGAAAAGCTGACTAACACAGAAACTGGTACCAGGAGTAGGGTCACTGCAGTGACTAACATGACCATATGGTTCAGAAGCCTTTGGAACTTGTTCATAGGAGGAGTTTGGAAAAGATTAGAGATGCAGGCTGGAGAAAGCTCTGAATGTTGTGAGCAGAGCTTAAAGTGCTTCTGGTGGGAGCCCAGAGGACCAGAACCCCAATAGGAACGCAGACAGTGAGAACTACGCTCATGGAGTTTCAGAGGGGAATGAGGATTCCATTGGGAACTGGACTAGAGATGTTCATGTTACATTCTGGCAAAAAAAAAAGTTGTCTCCGTTTTGTCCTGAGAGTTTGTGTAAGGCTGAAGTTAAAGTTGGTGGACTCACTAATCTGGTGGAAGGATACTTAGGCAGCATTAAAATTAAAACCACAGCTTTGAGGCAGTGGCTAGGATGTTGCCAGCAGCTTTTAGCCAGGTTTACTAGAAGAATCAAGAGCACAAGGCAGAAAGAAAAGATTTGAAAAACTTGCAGTTTGGCCAAAGGAACACATAATATTAGGGCTCAGGAAGATGTAGGTGTTGAAGAGATGACTGCCACTAAATAGAAACTAAGTACTTTGCCTAGAGACAATAGGACAATGCTGTGAGGCCATCTCAGGAACTAGAACACCACGCCCATGGCAGGTTCAAGGGTGTAGAAGTGAAAGAGATCACAAAGGCACCCTGCTTTCACAGGGGACCTAGAAAACTGTTTCCCCAGGATTCATTTCACTGGGTTTAGCTGCCCAGGCACTCCCAGGACACTGTAGCCATGGTCCAAGGGAACCCAGCTACTGCTTAACCTGGCAGCAGACTTTGGCATCATCCATGTGGAGCTGGTTCTGCAGCAATGCACAGTGCTGGAGGTAGGGGCCCAGAGGCTTCCCCTGGACTTCAAAGGAAAGCCCGAGAGGACAAGGGCAGCAGGGTCAGAATCACTGCCGCTGGCCCTGAGAGGACCATGTGCAAAGCCAGGACAATGAAGCACAAACTGTAGTGGAGACCCCCAGGAGACCCCCCAGGAGATGCCCCAGGAGACCCCCAGGAGATGACCCAGGAGACCCCCCAGAAGACGCCCCAGGAGACCCCCAGGAGATGCCCCAGGAGACCCCCAGGAGACATCCCAGGAGACCCCCAGGAGATGACCCAGGAGACCCCCCAGGAGATGACCCAGGAGACCCCAGGAGACCCCCAGGAGATGCCCCAGGAGGCCCCCCAGGAGACCCCCAGGAGACCCCCAGGAGATCCAATAACATGCAACACCTGCCAAGGAAGGCTCTGGCTGTGGTCAGAACAGGCCTAGAGAAGCCACGTGAGTGAGAAAGGCAGGCTGCCCAACCCTGCAGAGAGATCTCACCACTGGGTGCTCCAGAAGTCAGACAGGAAGCTACAGCACTTTTTTGCCTAACTGGGTTTCAATCTTCTTTCAGTCCCAGCCTTCTTTGTAGGCCTCTAAGCCTTCCTTTTGGAACTGGAATATTTATCCTAGGCCAATGTATATTGGATGTATATAATTTGCTTTTGATTTTTACACCGGCTCACAAGAGTTTACCTTGAGTCTCAGAGGAGACCTTGGACTTTTGCTGGAAATATAGACTATGGGGACTCTTGGAGATGGACTAAGTGCACTTTGCATTGTGAGATGGACCTGAGCTTTTGGGGGCCAGGGTGGAATGCTATGGTTTGGATGTGAGATGTCCCTCTGAAGCTCCTGTATTAATTCAGGAAGTAAAATGGTGAGATTAAATTAGCGCTGTAACTTAGTGGGACTAGTAATGTGAATGGATTACTGGGCGTTGACCACAGGCAGGTGGGGTGTGCCTGGAAGACGATGTGCCCTAGAGGGATATATATTGTCCTCCTGGCTCCTCTTCTCTCTCTCTGCTTCCCAGCCAACAAGAGCTGAGCAGCTTCCCTTTGACACTCCCTTCTGCCATAATGTAGTGCCTCACCTCAGGCCCAGAGCAATGCAGTTGGCTGACTTCGGAAACCCAGAGCCAAAGTAAACTTTTCCTCCTCTAAGTTGTTCTTGATAGCTATTCTTGGTTACAGCAATGAAAAGCTGGTTAATACAGGGGACACCCAGAGGTTTGTGCTCTCTGAGCCAGCCTATGAGCCTAGAACAAAGTACCACCTCCTGGGCTTGACGAGGTTTCTCACTAGGACACAGGCCCAAGCCCACTCCAGAGTCACAGGGCTGGCTGGACAAAGGCAGGGTCGGCCCTCCCTCTCTAGAATGAGCAGACCCTGCTGATGCACCAGCTTATAGGCTCACAGGCCTGCCACGTCCCTCCCCTGCCAAGCCCCCAGGTCCAGCTGCTATACTCACAGCACAGCCTGGAAGCACAGCTGAGCTGTCTGCAAGAGAGGCTGCTCCAGCTCATGTTGCTGGCCTGAGAAACAGCATCTGACAACCCTGCACACACCACTGCTGCACCTGCAAGGCTCTGGAGCCCCGAGATGCCTTCACCAAGCTCAGGCTCAGGATGGACACAGCCAGGGCAGCAAAGAAAGGGACAGGACAGGATGAGCTGTGCCCATGGTGGAGGAGTGACCACCACTCTCCAGCAGAAGCACACAGAAGGAGCCCAACGACCAGAGTGCCACTCTCCCCACTTACAGAGGCAGGAGACCCACCCAAGGCCACACCACCCACCCAAGGTCACACCACCAGAAAAGGGGGTCTGAGAATGTCAAAAAGGGGGAAGGAAAATGTCAACCATCCAGTCCTGGGGGCTGCCCTTGCCCCTTCCAAATTACCTGTTGGAGGCTTTCAGCCAAATTATTGTGCATGAACAACCATAGTCACGTGGGCAGGCTCCAAGGCCCAAGGTGGCTGTCCATTCTGCAGGATTCAATTCAGGGCTGGAGGAGGAGGGGTGGCCAGAGCTGCTGTACACAGAGCACCTGTCCTGGGAGGAGGCAGGACCCCATGCGATCAGGCATCCTCCTCACTGCCACCCCTCAGCCAACTCATGAGGCAACACTGCAGGGCACTGTTCACTGCTAAGGAACCTCTGGTGTTATGGTTCGGATGTGAGACATCCCTCAAAAGTTCATGTGTGAGAAAACGCAAGAAAGTTTAGAGGATTCATAATTAGGTTATGAGAGCCTTAACGGATCAGTAAATTAATGCCCTGGTGGGGATTAATTGATTGGTAACTGAAAGCAGTGGGACGTGGCTCGAGGAGGTGGACATTGGGGTGTGGCTTTGGGGTATATATTTGGTACCCGGCAAGTGAAGACTTCTCTCTTTGCTTCCTGATCATCAGGTGAGCTGCTTCCCTCTGTCATATTCTTCCACCATGATGTTCTGCCTCACCTCAAGCCCAAGGAATAAAGTCGGCTATCCATGGACTGAGACCTCTGAATAAGCCCCCCAAACAAACCTTCCCTCTTCTATAATAGTTCTGGTCAGATCTGTTAATCACAGCAGTGAAAAAGCCGAGTAGAACAGAAATTGATGCTGTGACTAACCTGACTGTATGGTTCAGAAATTTTGGGGGCTTTTTGGAATTGGTGGGAGGAATTTTGAGATGCTCAGCAATACAAGCTGGAAATGGTTTAGAAGTTGTAAGTGGAACTTAATGGCCAATTGTGGGGGGAACTCAGAAGACCAGAACAGCAGGAGTACCGTGGATAATGAAGATAGGACTCAAAGAGGGTTTCGAGGAAAAGAAGGACACTACTTATGTTACGTTCTGGCTGGGAAGTTGTCTGCATTTTGCCTGTGTCTTGAGACATTCTGTGAGACTGATTTTAAAAACAGTGGACTTTTTAATCTGGCAGAGGAAATTTCTAGAGAACATAGCATTCAGGAGGCAGCATAGATATTGTTGGAGGCTTTTAGCCAAATTACTGTGATAATTAGGACACTTAAAAAAAACTTGAAGGTGAGGGCAAAACTGGGACTAAGTAAGTTGCAGTTTTTAAAACATTACTACCACTAAAGAAGTGCTAAAGACTTTGCCCAGAGACAAGGAGAAAGATGGCCTCAGGAGCTGCCAAGACCATACACTTCTCATATTCAAGGAGGTAAAACTAAAAATTCTCTTGAGAAGTGACCAGTGGGGTACCCTTGAGAAAACGCAAGAAGGTTTAGAGGACAAATAATTGGGTTATGAGAGCCTTAAACCAATCAGTGACTTAATCCCCTGGAGCGGATGATTGAGGGTGACTGAAGGCAGCCAGGGTACGGCTGGAGGAGGTGGGCATTGGGCATGGCTTTGGGTATCTATTTTGTTATCTGGTGAGTGGAGTCTCTCTTTCCTTCCTGATCATCATGCGAGCTGCTTCCCTCTGCCATATTCTTGCACGGTGATGTTCTGCCTCACCTCAAGCCCCAAGGAATGGAGCCAGCTGTCCATGGACTGTGACCTCTGAGATCATGAAATCATTTCCTCCTCTATAATTGTTCAGATCAGATCTGTTAGTCACAGCAGAAAAAAAAAAAAAAAAAAGCTGACTAAAACAGAGCAGGGACACACGAGTCACCATGGCCACCCCACTATCCCTGATCTGGGAGCCCTCCAGGCCGCCTCTCACCCTGCCTGCCAGCAGACCCAGTGCAGTACACCCACACCACTCATGCTGTACACCTGCAGGCCTGGACAGGTCTTTGCAGGCGATGGACAAATGTCTCTTACGACTAGAGTGGCCATGCTGGCCACCAGGTCCAACCTGCATCAGAAGTAGAGTCAAACACAGGAAGAGCCACAGCAGGACCAAAGGGCGAGGGGGGCTGCTCCCCAGCTGAGCCCGAAGTCCCAGGTGGCAGTCCTAGCAGGGGTCCAATGCCCCAGCCAGTTTCCTCCCCAGCAGGGCAAGAGAGGTAACAACCCTTCCATACCACAAAGCCAGGGAGATTACCTGGTAGCCCTGACATTTCCTTCCAATGTATCCCTGGGCTGTGCCACTCTGCCTGGGACTCCTCAAACCCCACCTTCACTTTGGCCCAGGCCAAAGTCCACACAGCCCTTCTGGTCAAGGCTGACCGTGCCTTCTCCTGGTGGTCAAAGTCAGCTCCAGGCCCTGTGCTGTGGTCAGCCTCCAGGAGATGAGGACTTACTATGGAGGACAGGGAGCCTGAGAAGCCTGACAAGACCTGCCTTCCAGATGGGCCAGTTCTCACTAGCACCTCCTGGTTGAGCACAGTTCCTTGTGCCCTTACCCTCACAAGCCCTCCTGAGCCCCCTCATCCAGAGGCGCCTGCCCCCTTCCCCTCATGACTGCCTGCCTCTGCTGCCTCAAGGAAGCCTCACTCCTCTGTACTGGTTCACTGCGGCTCCAGCTCCCTCCCACCCAGCTCGGTCAGTCCTGGCCACCCCTGTGGCTGACATAGCACCAACTGAGGCAAGATCACTGGGGCAGTAGAAGCTGCCTCCTGGCCTCCAAGACAAGCCCTCAGTGGCTGTGAGTGTGGTGTGGTGAGGCGTGCAGGGACAGCCCCACAGCCGATGGCAGTGCTCTAGGAGGCAGGACTCCACCACACACCACTGCCACACACACCCCCTTAGGGAGGCCCCTCCAAGCCTGAGATCTCCTCCCAAACCCAGCCTGCCATCCACAGGCTTGGGTTCTGGGACCTGTCACGGGGGCTCTCACAGCCTCAAGTTCTCAGCTGTGGAAGGGGGATCATGACAGTTTTCCTACACAAAGACATGGAGCGAAAGCGCAGACAACAGCCACTCCCATTTTTTATTGTCTGCAAAAAGAAACCAAGGAGCTCTTTGGCTCCAAGCACCCTTGCTCTCCACAAGACCCAAGTTTAGGTGACATGGCAGTTTATGCCGGAGGGGACAGACCCTCCCCAGGCTACAGGGCAGCATCCACCCCCACCCTTTTCTTTTTCTGAAGGCCATGGCTGGGACAGCCTCTTCCGGCAAGTGTTGTGGCTCACTAGCTCGGCCCTGGCTCACACAAGTCCTGCCGGGGACACAGTACCTGGTGCTGGCACTGCTGCTCCCACAGGAACACATCTTCCAGGCACACAGCCCTGCATGCAGTGGCTGGGCGGGCTGCAGATGCTGCCTCTAGGCTACCAGGGAGACAGCGACAAGACTCCATAGCCACAGGGCTGGATCAGCACTCCCCACATGGGCCGGAGGCCGGCCTTCATAGGGCAGAGCGTGGCACCGAGGGCAGACACCATCTGCCTCGTTATCAGAGGTGTCCGTGTGGTGGAAGGACACTGAGCCCAGGGCTGGGGGTGGGGGGTGGCTACACCCAGGAGCACACGGCTCTTGGGGCTCTCTAAGTTCTGTGCAGCCGCCCGGTCACTGCAGAGCCCTGGTAGCCCAGCAAGCTAGAGGTCGTGGACCAGTCCAGTGTGTCCTGGCTGGCATGGGAGAGGTGTGCAACCCAGCTCTGGTCCAGGGCCCAAGATGCCAAGGCCTGATGCAGAACACAGGTGTGGGCAGCCCAGGAGGCCCTGCCCCCAGAGGGGAGCACAGGCATCTGGGCACACAGCAAAGCACTGGGTTACTTCTGACCCTGCTGGGGGACCCGGAGAATGAGATCACAGGGAAAACAGGAGGGCCGGGCTGCAGAGCCAAGGCAGGGTTGCCAGCTGGCACCCCGGGGTGCAGTCATCACAGGAGGGGAGAGATGTGTGTTGATGATGAAGATGGAGACCCGAAGGCCCAGACACAGAGCAAAGACAGCTACAGCGTCCATCCCAGGACTGGCTCTTTGCCCTCCATCAAAATCTGGGGAGGGCACCTGTGCAGAGTCCCCATCTCAGCAGATAAGAGCAACACCACAGGGAACACTGGCAGACACCGCCTGGCCATGCAAGCGAGGGCACTGTGGGCCATCTCTCTGAAATCCTGGGCATGTAGCCACATAGCTATGGGCATTTCCCAGCCTCCTTTACAATCAAAGAGGTTGACTCCCGCTCCCCATGACCCACCACCCCAGAATTTGAGAAGTGAAGTATGCGAGCTCCCTCTCACATGCTTTAAAGAAACATCCACCCGATGGCTGCCTCTCACTCAGTCCTCCTGTCCTGGCTGGGATGCCATGGGGTGCAACTCTGCTGTGATCACGCAGATGAAGGATAACACCCTCGGGGAGAGGGCGCACACTGCCCACCTGGCCTGGCTGGACTGCGGTACAGGAGCGACACGTGCCCCATCTCCTGTCGGTCTCCGCCTCAACAGCACAGATGCCCTCACCCAACACACGCACGTCAGCATTCACTAAGAGAGGACGTGCTGTGGACTTACCTCCTCAGCACACAAAGTGTGGAAGGGCAGAGGAAAATATGCTAGTCCTCCTCTCTGCCTCTTGCCCTCCCAGGTCACACAGCCACAGGTGGCCACTCTGATGTGACAAAGGAGCCACACAATTCCCACCTAAGCCGCTCTCATTCGGGGCAGAGGACAGTTCAGGGCTGATGGAGAAAAGGGGGCCAGCCCAGACCCCCAGACTGAAGCCACTCCAGACTGCAGAGCACAGGGAGGCAGGGGAAGCTGCAGTGGGTCAGACAAGTGACACCAACCCTGAGCAGCACGCACTACTCCAGGACAGGGGCAGGGGAGAGAGACAGAAGGGCAATGCAGGGGGCAAACACCAAGGCAGCAGATTCAAACAGAAACACACAGCATCATACTAAAGATAAAGGAGCCAATGTGCCCGGCCAGGCCCGAGCCGCCAGCCAGGGCAGACAGCTGGCATGAACTATATTGCGATTGAATACCATTATAAATCCAGTTCCTCGGCCGCCACAGCGACGTGTGCACAGAGCACAACACTCCCGCTATCTCCAGAGGCTCTGGCGGACAGCACATCTCAACCACTGCAATCAGAAAACAGAGACTGTCCAATCAGAGGAAGGGAAGATTCCACTGTACAACTACTCTAAAGCCCTGCTGTTCATACGCAAGATCACGTCTTCTAAAGCTCTCGCATGGAGCCAGAGCAGCTGCACTCCTCCCAGGTAGAGTCAAAGGCAGGACACCTGCAACCTGGAGAAGAGACAAAACAGACCCAAACACACGGGAACCCGCATCCCCCCGCCCCAGAAACACAGGTGCACAAACTGACAACTGCAAGAAGGAACCTCAACCCACAGCAGAGTCCCGAGTCGACCCCAACCCTGCACCCCCAGTCAACAGTTGTGGACAGAAAATGGGCAAGGACTCAGGTGAGGAGAACACGCCTCTGAGTGCAAACCCGAGCGCACATGGGGGGTGCCCTGTGGCACAAGTCAGCGCACCTGGAGGACACACCGAGGTGGACACACAGACAGCAAGGCCACAGACATATCTGTGAGAGTGGACATCATGAAAAATACATTCTCTGCACACAACAGAATTAACTAGAGATCAGCAGCAAAAAGAAAAGTGCCAGCATACATCATTACTTCACATTAAACAGCACACATCTAAATGAATGCCACGTTGAATAAATCACAGGGGAAACCAGAAAATATTTTAAATGAATGAAATGAAAATGTGATATATTTATATAAGTAAAGCAATGCAAAAAAGAAAGTTTATAGCAACAAACATATTAGAAAATAAGAATGGGCCTAAGTCGATTATCTAACAAAAGCAAAATGAACCTAAATAAACAAAAGGAACAAAAACAAAGATGATCAGACATAATTCAATAGACATTAGAGAAAAATCAATATAATCAGGTTCTCTCAAATGATGAATAAAATCAATACATTTACATCAGACTAATTATAAGACCACAAACTTAAACCAGACTAACCAAGGACAAAAGCGCCAATGCAGAGTAGCCAGCCCCCAGGAGAGGAGGGGAGCGCCACTGCAGACCAGCAGAGAGGAGACTTGGGGTCTCTGGCAGTCTCACGGGATTAACCTACAACTTACTCCAACAGACATTCAGATAGACGGAAGCAAGTGGGCAGCCAAGTGAACGGCCATCTGCCTGAGACAGAGACAGCAAAGCAACCCAGCACCTAAAACCCAACTGACCCAAACCCACCACGCACAACGCTGGCTCAGTGTGCGTCACAGGTTCAAGTGCAGAAGCCTGAGGCCCAGAACTTCTACACTTAGAGCAGCAGGGACTTCTCACAGCCTGGGAGTGGGCAAAGACTTGAGGCAGGACACAAACAAAGGCACAGAGGGAGAAACTGCTCAAACAGTGAGACTTTTCACCTGCAAAAACACTGTTTAGAAAACAAAGACAAGCCACAGTCTGAAGGAAAATATTCAAATTCAGACACGTGACAAGATAACATAATGTTCAGAATAATGAGCTCAGTGACACTGTAACCTGATATCACACTGCGATGGGTTCAAATAGACACTACAAATAGCCAGTACACACAGCAGGACGCTCCACACCAGGGAAAGGCAAACCCAACCTGCAACCAACCAGACACCAGCCCTCACCACCCACGGTGCCTGGACCCCCAAAGTCCCACGATGCCAGCTCTGGCAAGGGTGGAGAGCAAGTGCGCTCGCTCCCACTGCTCAGGTACAACCACTGGGAAAAACAGTGTGCTGTTGGTCAAAGCCACAATTCAACTCCTAGGTGTCAATCCCCACCTAAGTAGAAGCACCGCCCTGTGAAGACTGTCCCCAAACGCCAGCAGCACCGACTGCGGAGCACTCAATCCCACTCTCCAGAAGAGAAGGTTGAGGCTGGAAGAGTCACCAGCAACATGAAGGTGCATGGGAGGTGCCACCACAGAAGAGCCAGATCATGCAAGGCCAGGGGCAGGAAGCAGATGCTAGAGAGCATGGGCTGCCTGCAAGTGACAAGATCTGCTCTAGAGTTACATGGAGGTGACAGATGTATGACGGCAAGAATATGCTGAAAACCACTGAACTACACACCGTAAGAAGGGTGAAATGGAGAATTATGATGTGTGACTATTATTTCATTTAAGAAATAAAATAATAAAATAAGAGACTGTGGTGCCTGCCAAAGGCCCAGCACCAGCTCAACTTAGCAAGATCTGGCTGTGTGGCCTCAGGCAGCCCCTCAACCTCACCTCTGCAGGAAGCAAGTGAGGGCCCCACAGTTTGGACCCGGGGACCTTTCCAGACCTTGCCTTCAGAGATCCCAGGCCCCCCCCCCCCCCGACCTGACAGCACACGGGCAGGTCCTACAGCTTCCAGGACACCACGACCTACAGATAACAAGGAACAGCAGCCAGAAGACTGTCCACCACAGGGTGGGGACCAGGAGAAGGGGACAGTACACAGGCCAGCTGCTAGTCAGATGGCACCATCTTCACAAGTCTTAAGTTCTCTACCTATTTTAAGGACCTGGTTTCAAAGCTCTCCAAGGCCCACCCTCAGACCAGGGACCTGGAGCACCTGTTCAGACACCTTGCAGGCCTGCCAGCTCTGCCACAGCAACGGCCCAGGGCACCTCGTCTTCACTGCACACGCCCCTGGGCGGCAGAGCAGATCTGCGCACACACACTAGGTACCCTCATGGTCATCCAGCCACAGCCCTGAGCTCTGGGGATATTGTAACCCGATATCACACTGCAGGCCCTGCAGAACAGGGCCTCGACCCTCCACAACTGGGATCCTCTGCAGGGCCCACAACTCCTTCCTGGCCTAGTACAGCAGCTGCTGCCATGGCCCAGGGGTCACCCACACCTGCACATATCTGGGCCCCACTCCGAGCTCCTGGACTTCAGGCCTAACTGACCTCTCTTGACCTCCCCAACCTGTCATTTGCCCCCAGACTTACACCCTTTGGGTGCTCCAAGAAAGGCCCTGGGCAGTCCTGGGCAAACCCTTCCCCAGGTCTCAACCTGCCCACCATGATGCAGCAGGTTGAATCCACCAGGACTGAGGTCTCTGATGGGCAGGGACATGGCGTAGGGTACGGTGGCACCCTTCTGCATCCCAGTCACTTGGAGGCTGAGACTGGAGGTCGGCTTGAGCCCAGGTATTCAGGACCAACCTGTCAAACACAGCAACAGGCCCCCTCTTAAAAATAAATAAGCAGAAGGATTTCAAGTTCAAGGCCAGCCTCAGCAACTTAGCAAGACCCTAAGCAACTTATAAATAAAAAAACAAAATAGGGTAGGGATGTGGTTCAGTGGTTAAGCGCCCCTGGGTATAATCCATGATAATAACTAGATAAAAAAATAAATACCATCACACAGCAGCATTATCTCACATTACAGCTCTGAAACCAGGTCATTGAACCAACTTAGCAAGTCACAGTGAGCATTTTTTTTTTTTTTAAATGAATAGGACAAGAAAAAGCAGCAAAATATCCGGCTTTGAAATGCCTGTAACTCAGCAGTGGTTATGATCCCAACATCTCTTACTCCCATCACATTGAAGAGACTGCCTAAATGACTGGGAGAAGAGAAGTAGGCCCACTTGTCCCTGTGCTCCGTGTGGCTCCAGGACAGGGCAAGGCGGGCCCTGGCAAGAGCTAGGTGGGCAGTCACCACCCACTTCTGAGCACCTTGGCACATTAAAGATGTCTGAACATCATGAACAGGCATAAGTGAACGAGGGAGTGGGGCAAAGAACAATGAACGAGGACATTCTGAATGACAACAGTGGGGACAAAGGAAGACATGGACAGGGAGGAGACCACTGTGGAGGAAGGTGTAGCAATGCGGCCAAGGTGCAGCCACCCTCCCTCTGGCCACGGCACAGGTCTGGAGGGCGAGCTGGCCCAGGAACTCACCTTTGGGCAGCTCGAGGCCAATGCCCTCGGCAGGCAGGGCTGGGCAGGAGAAGGTCTTGGCCACTGCCTGCTCCACAGGTGTGAGGGCCAAGGCCTGTGGCTTGCCGGCGCCCAGGCCAGGATCAGGGGTGGCCTTCTGGAGGTCGCCGAGCTTGCGCCGCACAACAGCACGCAGGTCCCGCCACTTGTGCTTCAAGTCAACGACGTCACGGCGGCAGTAGCCCAGGGCATTCACGGCCTGCAGGATGCGGCTCCACACGCGGTACCTACGGGTGGCCTCGGCCTTCATCAGCCCGGTGCCAAACAGCAGCTGGTGGTGCTTGCTGACCTTGGACACCAGCACCTCCGTCTCCTGCAGGCAGAAGTTGGGCTTCCTCTTCTTGGCCCGGCTGGCACTGGGTGCCGCCCTCCGGCCAGGGGGCCCCACAGCAGGGTCCTTCCTCGGACCAGAGGCAGGGGGCGAGGCAGGCTCCAGGGTCCGGCGGCCCTTGGAGGCAGCGCCTAGTCCTGGAAAGGCACCAAAGCGGGTGTTTAGGTCCCTGGACCTGGCGGGGGTGGCAGCTCGGCAGAGCTCCCAGGGCGCCTCCTCTGTGGTTGCTGCTTCAGGACACAGCTGCCTGATCCTGACTACCTCCCTGCTGGGCACCCAGAGTCCTGGGTTCAAGACCCCCTAGCTTCCACTGGCCTGCCTGTCTTCCCTTCTTCTTCACCACCATGGCAGAAAGGCAGGGACAGCCACCCCTGGGCCCTGTCCATCCTGCTGGGGCTAGCCCTAGGACAACCCCTGCCTGAGAACAGCCCTTGCCAGCAAAAGGCCAGAGTGCCATCTACACCTGGCCGCCTGCCAAAGCACAGCCTCATGAGCCCAGTGGGCACTGGCCTTGGCCTCCATGCCCACGCTGGAGCCACGGCAGCAGCAGGAGAGAAAGCCTGATTTACAGCACGCTCCCCTGCCACCCAGTATGCCACAGCCCTCCCGCCCCAGCCCGCCGGGGCCCCGGCCAGGCCAGCAAGCAGCACCAGAGCCTCCCTGTCTTTCCCTACCCATGAGCTTTGTCTCCAAGCTGTGGCTTCCTGGAGGCAAGGGCCCGGTCTGCTGTCAAAAAAATACCCAGCTCCGTAGGAGCAAGGGTGGGCTTCCCACAAGCAGGGGCACAGCCCCCAATGCTGGAAGACTTTCGGGGCAGACTTTTTTAGGGTACCTAAGCCCCCTCAAGAGAAGCATGCAAGACCAACAACTCTGCCCTGTCCCCCTGGCCAGTTCCCCTAGAAGCACCAAGAAGAGGCCTCTCTGGCAGGAGGAAAGTCCACCCAGGCCCTTCTGCAGAGGCCACCATCCCTGTGCCTCCTCCACCATACACCTGCCTGAGGGCTGCACTGCCCCAAACTACCCTGGTCTTACAGACTCTGCGAGGGGACCCATGCCTCCTGGCTCACTATCCAAAAATGGCCCACACATACTCCAGTTCTGGCCCTTGGGACAAGAAGACCAGCCAGGAGGGGAGTATTATGGTTTGGATGTGAAGTGTACCCCAAAAGCTTATGTGTGAGACAATGCAAGAAGGTTCAGAGGAGAAATGATTGGATTGTGAGAGTCTTGACCCAATCAGTGAATTAATCCCTTAATGAGGATTATCTGAGTGGTAACTGGAGTGGTAGGGAATGGGTGGAGGAGGTGGGACTTGGGGGCGTGGCCTTGGGGTATATATTTTGTATCTGTGGGATAGAAACTCTCTCTGCTTCCTGATCAACATGTGAGCTGCTTCCTTCTGCCAACTCTTCCACCATGTTGTTCCGCCTCTCCTCAAGTCCTGAGGAATGGAGCTGGCCTTCTGTGGACTAAGACCTCTGTGAGCCTCTACAGTTGTTCTGGTCAGATCCTTTAGCCACAGCAGAGAAACAGCTAAGTCAGGGAGGAGAGAGGGAAGGGTGCAATCTAGCTGCTCTAGGGGTGGAGGCTCCCACAGGACAAAGAACTGCACCAGGTGATCTTCACAGACAGAGTAAGAGCAAATGCTCTGGACACATGGGGAGAAAGGTCACAGATGCAGCCTTGGCCAATCACAGACGGGGGTGATGCCCGGACCCACGCCTAGTGTCTGAGAACCTGCAGGGCCCCCTTCCCACGCTCTCCCTGCAGGAGACACAGTCTCCACCCAGCAGTCACTGCCCAGCACGACCCAGCCTAGGAGGAGGTACAGACCCTCAGTGACTGGGACCACCATTTGCTCAGCAGTGGGGACCCACAATGCCCTGCCTGCGCCCCCACCATCATGCATCTCACCACGGCGGCACCCGGCCACCCCAGCCAGGCTGCAGGGCCCATTATCTCACAGGGATCCCCCAAACACCCCTACAAGGGCTGGTCCAGTCTGCTCACCTGAATCACACAACTTTGAACTTGGGGGTGGACAAGCCTGGGACATTTATTGTTTTAGAGTAGAATAATACAAATTACATGCAGACAATTAGGGCTGGGGCTGTAGCTCAGTGGTAGAGTGCCCACCTTGCACATGTGAGACACTAGGTTCAATCCTCAGCACCACACAAAAATAAAGATAAATACTTTTTTAAAAATGCAGACAATTATGAATTTAAAAATAAATTATTTGCAACCAAGATATCCCCAGATGGGGCTAGGGCTGTAGCTCAGTAACAGAGCACTTGCCTAGCATGTGTGAGGCACTGGGTTCAACCCTTAGAACCGCATAAAAAACTAAACAATTAAAGGCATGCTGTCCATCTACAACTATAAATTAAAAAAAAAAAAAGATATCCCCAGATAAATGTTAACCTGTTAAAATACTGTATATGGCTTTGCTTCTTTTATTTACCACATTTGTCACTAATTGTAACACATAGCAAATCACTCAAGGTCCTTCAACACTGTGGTTTATTTTAATTTTTTGCGGGGGAGGGGGGTACTAAGAATTGAACCCTCTGCAACTAAGCTACATCCCCAGCCCCTTTTTACTTTTATATTTTGAACTCACAACCCTCTTGCCTTCACTCCCAAGTGGCTGGGTCACATCGGCTGTGCTAGTGCCCCACTACACTAAGATTTTAGTGAGGTGTCAGACTGCATTATGGACTGTCACTTAGTGGACCGCACCCCTGCACTGGTACGTACAGTCTTTCTGAGTTGGCACTGTGAAACCATGCTATGGAGAGCACCTCTGCCTGCCTCCAAGAAGAGGCTGAGGGAGGGAACATTCCGGGCGCCCCAAGCTGGCTGCTCTGGAACCAGACAGTTCAACGGAGAACAAGCCCTAAAGCTGCATAATTACGGATGGGGAAACAGGACCTGGGTGCCCAGCAGAGACTGGGTAAATGTAGCGGTCCTCACCCTGCAGGCACATCCCTCCACAGCTGTCTGTCTCCCTGCTGTCCTGCCTGGAAGTAACTGGGCCTCTCCAGCCAGCCCCACCGAAGCCTTCACAGGCCAACCACGGTAGAGGGAACTCACCAAAGAGTGAGCTAAGACCCCACCAGCACCCTGACAAAGCCCCAGTGTGAAAAGTCAACGTGTCAAGACAACACCAGCCTTTTTCTGATGAAAATGAAATTACACTAGAAATCACTTTTAAAAGACATGAAAAATATACATATGCTTAGAAATTAGTAAATCTATTTGTAAATAATTCCTGGGTCAAAGAAACCCTGATTGAAATTAGAAAATATTTAGAACTAAAAAATTTTTTAAATACTCTGTTTTTAAATGTGTGGTATTCAACTAAGTGTACCTCTTTGGAAATTTATTTATTTTAAATACTTTTATTAGGAAAGAATAAAAGCTGAGTATTGCCTATGAACAAGAAAAACATCCAATCTGCAAGTCAGAAAAAATAAAATGGCATCAATTCGAGAAAAGGGGAGGAAAATAAAGAAAATACAAGCAGAAATTAATTAAAACTTGAAGCTAACATGTAGCAGAAAGATGAAGAAAGTCAGAAGTCACATCACAGAGAGATTCGTACACCTATTTCAAAGAGGAAAACGGGAAGGCAAACACACTGCCAGGAGTGGAGGGGACATCACTCGGACACGGACAACCTGAGCCAAACAAGGGCGACTGGCCACTGCTTGCCTCCTGGGGCCCTGGCTACACAGGAAGCAACTCACTCCACCTGGACCCCAGGTGGCCCAGCGCAGGGGCCAACTGGCCTGCTACCTTCAGATGGTGCTGGGCCCAGAGCAGGCTATTTGGAGTCTGCGCTCCAGCCCACCCAGGGTGCTGCCCACGTGGCACCTGGCCAGGACAAGCTCTGTGCACATTCCTTCCACCTCAATACACGGGAACATCTGGATGAAGCAGATGCTTTTCCAGAAAATGCCACTTATCAAAATGACCCAAGGAAAAACAAAAACCTGAACAGATTTTTACTACAAGGGAACTTAACAGGAAGTCAGAACTCCTACAAACAAAACCAGTCTCCCAGTAAAATCCCAGAAACACACAGTCCTATGTGCCCACAAACTCACAGGAATACATGAGGGTCATGACTCGGGACAGTTTGGCCCAACTTTTCACTGTGAGTGGGAAAGCAGTTACTAGAAATCAAGGTCTGGACTGTGACCTTTTCCTGGGCTGGTGACACACAGGGGACCCTCCCTGCAATGCTGGGCAGATCCAGGCAATCCCACGATCACCAAGGAAGCTACCACAACTCCACAGGTTGCTGTGCTGCCACAGCCTTCTGGACACCATGCCTTGAGGTCCTGCACCTAGTGTCTGCAGACGCCAGTCTCCGTGCGTCAGGAGTCAACACTTCATGAAGACAGCCTTGGTGTGAGGCCATCTGCTCCCAGCTGTAGGACTGCAGGGTCCTGAGCACCTCAGGGAGACTGGGCACGCCAGGGAGGAACACCAGCATATTCACGCTCATGATGGCTCATGGGGGCAGGACCCTTCGTAAGTCAGGGGACCATCTGCAGTCACCAATTCCATCAATTCTCGGAGAGAGGCTCCAGCTAGCTCAGGAAGGGAAGAAAACAAACAGGATGAAGCCAGGGACAGGAAGAGACAACGACGTCATCTTACAGGAAACTGAAGAGATGCCGCGGACAAGTCACGGCCATTAGGGAGAGGAGTTTAGCAGAAGCTGCGTGCAAAACAGTGGGCAGAGGTCGGCCACACTCCACAGAAGCCTGCTCCCTCCAGCAAACAGACCTCGAGGCAAAAGAAATCGAGATGGAGGCACCCAGGCGATCATGGGCTCAGAAGGTACACAGAAGTGTCACAAGAACAGCCATGGGAGAACTCAGTGACCCAGCATCGAGGCTGAGACATGCTGCAGCGCTGGAACCCTGTCACTGGAGACAACTAGATGTTCAGACCAGGTGACCAGAAGCCTGACTCGTCAGAGTTCAGGAAGGTTCAGACAAGCTCAGCCGGGCAGGAGTCTGAGGTAGCAACAGAGAACACAGAAGGCTGCCCTGGGGGTAAACACATCACCATGTCTACTTTTGTATGTTTCAAAGTATCCATGTTTAAAAAGTTAAAAGAGCAAAACATTTAAATTAAATAAAATCGCTGGACGCTGCTTTTTAAAATATCAACTGTATATGTACACAAGCAACAAACATTTGGAGAAGTGTCATACTCTGAAGAGTACCACCAAAAATAGCAGCCAAATAGCAGCATGTTTTTGTTGTTCTTCTTCTGTTGAAACAAATTTAAGATATGTAAATCTTCATGGAGAAAATGACAAGGCTCTATCAAAAGACGTGAAAGAAGACCACACATCCAAAGACGACATGCCGTGGGCTCAGGGTAGGAGGTCCCCGTGCAGGCTCGTGCCTCGGCAGGCGAACCCAGAGCCAGCCAGTCAAACCCAGGAATGTGACACACTGATTCTCAACTTCATGTTCAATAACAGAAAGCCCAAAATACATAAGGCATTTCTATACTACAATGAGAAGGGCAACCTGCCCTGGAAAACAGAGAATTACGAGAAAGCTGCAAAAATCAAGACGGATTTAACACCAGAATAGAAAACTGACCGAGAGGCCCCAAGGGACACTGGCTCTCCTTGGCCAGTGCTGCAGGTCTGCAGAAAAAGGCAGAATACATGGTCTGGACCATTTGCTGCTCAAATCGTGGAAAAAACATTAGAGTCCCTCTCCTGCTCACACGACCTCACGCCATCAACGAGGTCACTTTCCTGGAGAACACAAAGGCACACCATTAAACCAACTGACAGGAGAGTGGTGCGGGCGAGAGGAGTAGGAATTCCTGCCCACAGCAGGCAAGACCCACAGGGGTGTCCACAGCACGTCATTGAGGGTTTCCGTCCCCAACACAGAGGAAATGTAGAAGAACAAGACAAATCCAAGATAAAAACAAGAGCAATGAGCTACAGAAAAGACCTCAGGGCCCAGTAAACACGAACGGTCACCCACCTGAGCTAGGAAAACAGACTGAGGCCAGACAGACCGCCTCACACCCACATGTGTGAACTGGGAACAGCCTGGCAACAGCCCTGTCCAACACCATTTGGTGCTGACAAAGACATGGAGTGGGGCCGGAGGAAGAGGGTGGGCAGCATGAGAAGAGCAGGCGCACAGGAACCCCGCAGGACTGCGACCCTCGTTCCACCCCGAAGACTCTAGCCATGGTCTGTGCTGGCATGGAAAGGGAAGCAACCTGGGCGTCCCTCAGACATGGAGCTGGCAGAGATGCCACAGTGCACTGTAGAGCTGCATGCAGAGCATGGGGAGAATGAGCCCAAGGAGCCCTGGCCGTGCCTTTGGCCTCAGGAACAAAATGCAGAGGAGAAGTAAGTCCCAGAACTACACGAATCCCACTCGATAAGGCCCAAAGCCACTTCGAAACCAGCACTAAGGAAACAGAGCAACACGCACAGGCCTCGCGGCCGGAGGGAGGGAGGCGGGCTGAAAGGGCATGTGCTGATCTGTAGCCCAGGATCGATGAATTCTGCACCTGAACCACAAACGTGCACCGCACACAGGGCCCTGAGAACACATGCAAACCGAGGGCCCAGAAAGGCGCTCGCCCTGCACCCTGCCGAGGACCCTGAGGGCTGCCCCAGCCCCGTGGAAGGAGGCATGTGACCGGACACTGTCCTGCTGCCCTTCCACCCACGTCTCTCACTGCCACCCCTCCCAGGCTCCAGCTGATGGCTCACAGACTGTCCCCATTCCAAGGCTCCCTCACCTCCTCGGCTCAAGCAGCCCTGGCTAGCCAGCCCAGTCTTGCTCTTCACACAGTTCATGGCGCCCACGTGAGGTGATCTCAGAAACTCTCCCAGGCAGAATGTGACCCTAGGGCATGGGGCTCACCTGCTTCCTCTACCCCATGCCTCCAGCTCCTAGAACACAGCCTGGCACACAACACACGGCAGTGGAGAAGAGGAGGCTGAGGGTGGAGGAGCCTGGGCAGCTGCTGTTCTGTGGGAAGAGGAAGGGGAGGTCCTGTATGGCAGTGGCCCCATGAGGAAGAGGGAGGTGGCCACTTCTGATGAGGTCTGGGACCCTCACCCTTCCTGTACCATCCACTTCCCACCACAAGTGAGAAAGACACCAGCCCCACTCTTTGCTAGAGACGCAGAGGTAAAAGTCAATTTCAAGCCCAGTGGTGGTCCATGCCTGGCCTCCTCCTCTGAACAGGCAGCCTGAGGAACTGAGCACTGGCCAGGAGCCTGGAGGGCCACAGGGAAGACAGTCCCCCAACCCACAGAGAAGCCCCCACCTGAAGCTCAGTGGAGTCAGGCCCAACAAATGTAGGCTTGCAGTAGCTGCTAGGCTGAACCCATGGCCTGGCCCAGAGCCGGGGGAGGTGAGCAGAGAGCTCAGGCACCCCAAATTCCATGTCTTTCCCCACCTCAAGATGGCAGCTCATGAGGCTGCCCTGCACCAGAGACTGCAGCCGGATGAGCCTGGCAGCCAGGGCATGCCTAACAAGGGAGCCAGGGGTGCCTTACAGGTCACACCCACATGTGTAAAACTGGCAACAGCCCCTGTCCAACACCAGCTCTACAGGGGGCTGAACAGGGAGGTGGCCATGAGGCCCAAGGCGGGGCCAGGTGCAGGGGACGGGGCCTAGAGCTC
This sequence comes from Callospermophilus lateralis, assembly GCF_048772815.1. Classification (NCBI taxonomy): domain Eukaryota; kingdom Metazoa; phylum Chordata; class Mammalia; order Rodentia; family Sciuridae; genus Callospermophilus; species Callospermophilus lateralis. The sequence continues at coordinate 90,094,137 of NC_135320.1, forward strand.
AGTGACGCACACAGGCAGGGCTCTGGCACTCAGAAGTGTCAGGGTAGATCTCAGTCCTGCCCTACACCAGCTGCACAGCCCCGGGGAGCTGTCATCCCCCAAGTGAGGGCTCAGTTTTCTTCTCCACATACTACACAAATGGTCACCTGCTCCGCGGCAGCATCAAGAAGGCTGGATGTCATCATTCATGCACTCAGCCACGACCAGACACCCAGGCACCATCGACAGTTCAGCACTGAGCGCCAGCTCCTCACCCCACAGGAATGCTGACCCCACAGTCTGCCCCCACACAGGACAGCCCCTCAGTCTGTGCACTCCCCTGCATCTGGAGCTCAGCAGCCACAGCAGTCTCTGGTCACGGGCCACACTCCTCAGGGAACATGACATGGAGAAGACCTGCCCATAGTCACCATGCCCACCCATCCTAGGTGCCAGCTGTGTCTTTACCTGGAGGCTGACAGCCTTGCCTCGAGGATCCCCTGAAAGGTCCACGGGTCCCCAGGCCACCTCCGCTGGTGATGGACCCATACGACATCTTCTGACACAGAAAGGGCAGGCAGCGTTCTCAAGAGCTGGAAGAAACACAAAAACTGGGGAGGGAAAGAAGAAAAAGAGAAGGGGTTAAATCCAGATCCAAGGTGGAGAGGGGCTTCATGCCCATCGTGAACCTGGGTCCTCTGTGTCTTTCTCCAGCTGAACCCTTGGATTCATGGCAGCCTCCAGGGAGTGGCTCCACCAAGCCCCTTATGGCAGCCACTTACTCCACGGAAACATGGCCCTGAGGAAGACACGCCTGAGCTCTCCCTGCAGAAGTCCCATGGGAGCCCTGCTCCCCTATTCCCACTCCACCAAGTTTCTGGGTGGCTGGCTTTCCCCTGGCTTGCCCGCATGGACTAGTGCTGCCCAGGAGCTGAGGCTGCCGGCAGCATCTCTGCCTCCAGCACCGTCTGCCTGAGCGGCCCCTAGTGAATGGCAAAGCAGGGGTCAGGCTGCAGAGGGGATCTGACCAGCCATTTGTTAACCTGTGCCACTCTCCATAAGCCACTGATCCCTCTGGGCCTCAGTTTCTTCCTCTCTAAAATTAGGGCAGTGAAAGTACCTACTCCCCAGGTTTGTTAGGAGCCGTGGCACACGTGACATGCTCAGGGCATCCAGCTCTCAACTCCACAGTGACGCCAGCCACCCAGCGGCTTGGCACCCTGCCTCCAAACCAAGCCATGACCAGGGGCCATGAGATAGTCTCTGGCTGGACGCGGCCAGAGCAGCGCCTCCTGGCTCCCAGACCCTAAGGTGGTCCCTGTGCATGCATCCCCGGGGACACCCCAGCCCTCCAGATCCAGCTTGTCACTTGTCACGCCTTCAGTCTGGCCAGCCTCAGTTCTGAAGACCCTACAGTGACCACCACAAACCATGCAGCCCTGCAGGAAGAGGGGGTCTGGAGCAGAGGGAGCTAGAAGCACAGAGGGTAAGAAGCAAGCCTGAGTCCCAGCACCTGAGGAAGGCCAGCATGCCCCTGCATCCCCAAGGAGTCCACCTGGGATCAGCTCCTGTGCATGGTCGCACTGTCATCCACCAAAGCAGTGGCAGCAGGGACTCCAAGCATCCTGGTCTCAGGCCCCCAGGACACTGCTAAGAATCACTGAGGCCCAAAGAGCTTTAGCTTATGTGGAGTCTATCCACAGATATTTACTCGTCTGAAATTAAACAGACTTTTCAGTTGTTTGTTAATTCATTTTGAAATAACACTGGTTAACCAATTATCCTAACCTAAATATTTTTATGGAAAATGACTACAGTTTTCAAAGCACAGCACCTCATTGAGAGCTACCTGGGCTCACGTCAGTCTCTAGGCAGGCTCGGCCACACACCTGGGTCTGGGGCAAGCTGCATCCTCATACTGATCTGGTCGCTGGGTATAAAGAAATCCAGCTATGCAGGAGATACAGTTGGCAGAGGGACCCTGCAAGCCCCAGGGAACCCTGGGGACCTGCCTGAGGCCTTGTGCCCTGTGGGCGGGAAGTAGGGCTCCGGGACTGGCTCAGGGGAGAGAGGTTATGGAGGTCTGCTGGCCCAGAGGGGCTTAGGGAGCCCAGGGGCTCCATGTTAGATCAGGTCACGTGAGGCAGACCTCAGCCCTCGAGGAGGCCTCCACAGCAGGGCCTCATAGGGGGACCTAGGTGGGTACAGCGAGGACACACGGGGACCCAACTTGAAGGAGAGAGAAACTCTTCAGAAAAGAAACCCTAGAAAGCTGACCGTTAACGGACAGCACTCCCACTCACAGCACCAGCGCTCATCTGAGTCCATCACCTTCACAGGCTCAAGCCCTGTGAGATGGCAAGGTCACCCTTCCATTGCAGGGTGTGGAAACGAAGGCCCAGAGACATAGGACAACTTGCCGAAGGTCACACAGCTGGTAACTGGAGGAGACAGGCTTCAGAGCCAGGCAGTCTGGCTGCAGTGCCCAGACACAACTGCACTGTCCCCCACCACCCCACCCCGAGGAAGAAGCCCAGATAACAAAGGCCCCACAGTCCCATGGAGACTTGAGGACTTCAGGATGTACTCCATAAAAACCAGGGGTCATCTAAGGAAGGAGGTCAGCTGGGACTGCTTAAACCAGAGGCAGGAAAGGGAACCAGGACTGCAGCTGAACAAGGTGGGCAACCCACTGACCATGCCCCATAGAAGGTTCTGGACAGACTTCCTCAAGAAGATGAGACAACAAATCACTGATATGAAGAAACATGAGACAGAGTGGAAGAGGGTTCTATGTCTAGGACCCAAGCACACAAGGCAATCAGGAACCCAGGGAAACCAGAAAGGCAGCCAGATGAGAAGTGGCGTGGCATGTGCACAGTGTGCTTGAATGCCACCAGTGTAACATGTGCAAGTATGTGCGTGTGTACACACACATGTGTGCATGAGTGCCTGAGGGGGTGTGTGTGCCTGTAACTGTACACACAGGTGTGAAAAGAGACTTCAATCTCCACATCTTGCAAGTCAATATAATGCCTAAATGCTTTTTAAAAAATCAAGTAGCAATGCAGCATTTAGAGAAAAGATAAACATCAAAAGAATCCACTCTCAGAATCAGACGTACTCGGCTCTGGGGAGGGCAAAAGAGGAGCACCAGGGATTGCTGTTTTTCTTAATTAATCTTGTAGAATGCATTTACTCTCTAAACTATATGCATGTATAACTTTAGAGTACTAAAGATCATTTGCAAGATTCCAGTGAAACATCATGCAGACAAATTTGCCTGGAGATGAGGTGGAGGGCTGCTGGGGGCTCCCTTAGCAGACAGGAGTCAGGCAGAACCCAATGCTGTGCTCAAGCCCTTGGAAGATGCCCCAGAGCCACCTCACTTTGCCATGCACACCATCCCACAGATATGCCCCACATGCCCACTGGGCTCCAGGCACTGTCACGATATATGCCTGGCCCAGTAACACACGTCCTGGCATCAACCCAAACAGCCTGAGAACTCCAAAAGGGCCTCCCGTGAGCTTGGGGAGCTAGAGCCCCAGACAGGGAAGTCCAGCAGCTCAGAAGATTCTGAGCTCAAAGGGCACTCTGGCCTGTGAGGGCATCTGGACACTCCTAAGAATGACAGACAGCAGTGGCCAGAAGTGACAGACATGAGGAGAGCTGGTGGGGAGTGGGTCTCCTGCTGCTCCAGTACCAAGAATGGACTGCTGGCGGGACACCAGTGGGACTGCTGCTGCGGCTGGGCTCTGGAGGGGCAGAGCAGTGGAGCCAGCAAAGGGCTGGCAGAACCCAGGGAGGAAGGAGGACAAGCCCTGGGTTCCTGCCCGCTGAGAAAGCAGGTGGGCTGTGCTGTGCCCTCCCCACTCCAGAAAAGAAGGGGCAGCTGTTTATGCTAGAAGGACCCCAAGGAGCTCGGCAGATAACTGAAGCCCTGGGTGGGCTGGACAGAGACGGGGTCTGCTGTGTGAATTCCTATGGAGACATCCTGGAAGAGAAGCTGCCGCAGTGTCAACACAGGAGGGCCAGGCAAGGCGGGCAGGGGACGAGAGGCCCAGATAGCCTCTGAGGGTGGGTGCAGTTACCATGATTTGCTGCCAAGGGCAGAGGGTCTGCTGGACTTCATGAGAAGGTGGCACAAGAAAACTTGATGTGGGTCTGAGAGAGGTGGAAGATTCCTTAGACGGAAGTGGGAAGAGATTCAGAACTCCAGGCACAATTGCAGAGGGGTAGCTGGAAAGGGGCTGAGCAGCCCCAGCACCAGGACCCGCCAGGTGCAAGAGAAGCCCTGGGTGGCCTGCTCTCCAGCAGGCCTCGACGGTAGGCCCCACCTCATCCAGCTCGCAAGTCCATTCTGCTGAGTGATGGAAGGTGTCAACACCTCTGTGTCTGCTCAGCCCAGCCTGCTGGAGAAGCACTGCAGCCAGAGGAGGCAGGCCTGAGTACACAAATGCCTCCTGGCCAGCACCCTGGGCCCCAGGGGACACCTGCAATCCAGCAGGTGCATGTCCCATTTCTGAGAGACAAGAACACATGGGGTACTCAGCCCCGCCAACCCAAACTGGGAGTTTGGCACCCCTGTCTCCAGCATCCCACCCGTCCCCCTCCCCCAGACCCAGAGCCAACAGAGTAACCTAGGAGCAGTTTTGAGTGGCCCAGGAAGCACAGCCACGCACATCCCAGCACCTAATGTCCCGCACTTTGAGACCACCAGGCAGGCACCTGTGCCCTCACAGGCTTCAGGAAGCTGGCCATGCCTCAGCTCATGCTGAACCCAGCCCTGCCATCTGGGGACCCTGCCCGCCCATGCCCAGGCTGTCCCCTACCTCAGTGCCTCCACCCAGGCTGTGTCCTTGACTTCCTCCCTGCAGTTTCTACCCATCAACCCCACAGGCCAGCCAGGGGCTCCCACCCCACTTCCTGCCCATGCCTGACCTCAGGGTCCCATGCTTACCCCCCACCATGCCAGGCATCTCTCTTCTCCATAAAACACACATTTCTACTTGGCAGGATACTGCCTGCCACCCTTCCTGAAGGAGCCAGGCACCCTCAGAAGCCACACCTGCCTGTGCCCAGCCCCAGTGCAGTCCTCATCCATCCACTTGTTGTGACAACCAGCCAAATCCTAGCAAGCCAAGACACCAGGGCCCAGAGCAAGGAGGCCTCCAAGCTCTATCCCTGGCCCTTTACTGAGAGGCAGAAGAACAAGATTCCTGGCCCTCACCAGGGACCAAACTGTGACCTTAGGAACTGGGCACAGCTCACATCCCTGAGCAACCCCACGACTGAGATTGGCACTCACAGGGGGTCTCATGTACAAAGCAACCAAAGAGACACCAGGAGATGACATGACGGGCCCCAGGCTGCCCACCTCACCTGCACCCTGCCCAGGTGCCTTGCTCACGTGAGTGTCTTTAATCCTCATGGCTCCCTGCAGCGCTAAGTATAACCCCATTTTAAAAAGAGGAAAACCAGGCTCAACCTGCCCAAGGTCACTCCCAAGTGCCAATGCAGACTTTGAACAAGCAGGAAGGCAATCAGACTCTCTTACTGCAACACACAGCTTCAGTTCCAGCTAGACCACGCTGCCCACATCACCAGCCACCTGGAAGACAGGCAGTGCCCTCCCATTGGCAAGGTTGAGCAAGGCTTTACCCAGGACTCAAGAGCTTCCAGGACGGGACCAGCACAGGGAAGCGCGTCTGTACCTAAGCACAAGAGGCAGGGGCACTGCAGGGCACAGAAAGAGGGGACGAGCTGTGGGTGGGCCAGGCAGTCGGGGCTCCAGGCTGGCTGGCATGCTCTTTCCACAATGCTCCAACTCCTCAGGTGGCTCAGGGTGCTAAGAGTTTCGGACACTGTGGTGCACCAGAGGCTTCCAGGAGGCGGCGGGCCAGGACAGAGCAAGAGATCCAGCAAGAGCCAGCACTCAGAAAGGCGGGGCTGGGCAGCAAGAGGAAGGGCTAGGAGGCCAGGAGAGAGGTGGAGCAAGGCCTGGGGGATCTGGGAGATCCTCCGCAGAGCGTGGAGGCCAGAGTGGGCAATTTTGGTGAGCTAGACAAAGAGAGAGGGAGGGAGGGAGGGCTGGACAAAGGCTACAGAGGCCGTGTGCAGCTCAAGCAGGCGGAAGCTGGCAGCAGGGCCAGGCAGGAGGGGTGGGCGGAAGCTGCCAGGCTGTTGTACCCAAAAATGGCCCCAAACCCGGGGCTGCCTGACTAAGGTTGAACAGAGGCCAGAGACAATGCCCACTTGCTCCTGAGGAGGCCTCCTACCACGCTGCTTCCGTGATCACTGGCCAAAGCCTGCCACCAGTTCCTCCAGCCTCAAGCCCTCAGGCTGGCGCCAGACTCCTCCCAGGGACCCCAGCTCTCTGCCAGCCTGAAGGGAGCTGTCTGTCCTCATACTGCGCAGATCCTGTTTACAAGGTGCCAGAGGAAGTGGGGGTGCCAGGGAACGCCCCCCTCAGCCCTGCTCCCAGGTCCAGGAGCAGAGTGACGCCAGTCAGCAGACTGCCAGTCAGCCCTCCCAGCCCAGCGCAGCCTAGGGTCCCAGCACTCAGACCCCTGGACCAGCACACAGGGCTCAGGCCCCTTGGCCAGGCTCCCCAGACAGCGTCCCAGGAAGGACCCCAGCCTCTGGCAGAGGGATGACTGGGCCCCCTCAGACAAGGAACCCCCTAGGCTGGGGCTACCCTTCCTAGCAGCAGACAAGGAACCACGTTCCCTGGAACAGGGTCCCCAGAATGCCCCCTGCCTCCCCATGGCTGAGGGGTCTCCCAGCTAGGGAGCAGGTCTTCTATGGGGTCACAAAGGAGACGTGGCAGCTACAATCCTGTTTTCCCTGCCAGATGGGCAGTAGTGCTCCCTCCAGAGCTAGGCAAGGGGTCAGTCAGCTCATGTCACAAGAACCCAATCCCTGCTGCCCAGACCCCAAGCCCCGTGAGACACAGAGCAGAACTGGATAGGCCTGGCATGCCTGAGAGGGTCTCATGCTGCAGTTGACAGACACAGAAGTTGATGACACTTGTCACATGGGGGAGGAAAAGATGAACTGCTGAAAGGGAGGGCACAGCCAGGGACAGACACCCTGATAACTCAAGCCATTGCTTCTCAGGTGATCTCAGGGCTGAGCTATGGCCAGGACATGCAGTGGCAGAGGTGACAGGAGGGAGCACTACTGTGTTCCCAGGAGCAAAGGGCAAAGAGACGAGCCCAGGGCCCTACATCAACTAGGAGCCAGACCCTTACAGATGCGACCAGTCAGAGACCCATGAGGAATTAAAGACACTCACATGAGCAAGGCACTGGACAGGGTGCAGGTGAGGTGGGCAGATCATGAGGACATGAAATCCCTGGGGCTGATTCTGGCCCCAGGTGGGCTGGGCTCACACCTGTGTTCTCCCCATCTCTCCAGAGAACAAATGGTGGCACAGGATGGCATTTAACTCCTCAAGAAGCTCAGCTCCAGCCTGCCCAGTGTATAGAGGGAGGGATGCTGCCTTCGTTTTCATCCCAACTGCACCTGTGCAGAGCTCCACGGAGAAAAAGAGAGCCAGCAACAAACAATGGTGTTGAGAGCGGGTGAGGTCCAGGTCAAGGGCAGCCCTCACTGCAGAGCACTGAGAACCCCGGGCCCTGTCACACACACAGGGCAGGCACAGGCTGCACCAGAGCCATGAAAACTTGCTCTCGAAGCCTGCCTGTGGGGAAAACCACTTTCCAGAGCAAAGCTGAAGAGAAGTTGAGGGCTGAGGCTGGGGCTCAGTGGTAGACAACCTGCCTGGCATGTGTGAGGCACTGGGTTTGATTCTCAGCACCACATACAAATAAATAAAGGTCTATCAACAACTAAAAAAACTAAAACAAAGAGAGAGAGAGAGATGAAGGAGGCTGCTGGGAGCCCGGGTGCCAGTTTCTGGAGGGGTGTGCTCTGCAGGGGCCCCTCCAGCCACGGTCCCTCAAGGGCAGCTCCTGCAGGCAGGAACAGGCACCGCACAGTGAGGGCAGCAGCAGGCAGCACTGGGCCTCACCCACGGCCTGGCTCAGCCTAATGAGCCCCTGTTTACAGCAGCTGGCACTCTCACAGCCGAACACACAGCCAGCCCCTCTGGGTCTTGGGCTCAGTCTAAGGCAGAGAACACAGTCCCAGCACAGGAGCAGAACCTAGGGCCAGGTCACACGGCTCAGCCTTGACAGCCACATCTCATCCAGCCCTGTGGCCTCCAACCTCAGTTTCCTCACCTGTAATGTGGAGTCAGAAGGACGACCCCAGGAGGTGAGCATGCAGACCAGTGTGGCGGCAATGAGGCCCCAAGAAGGACCCACAGGCACTGATGGCCCCTAACACCTGGAAGGGAGAAGGCCTCTGAGTCCCAGCAGCTAGCACACCGGGCTGACAGAGGCCGCGCAGTGGCCGCCACCTGGAACCATGCTGCTGTCTCCCACCTGCTGCTTCAAGCTGCAGGCGTGAGGCTCCCCGTGCCGTGGTGTCTGCCAGGGAGTAGGGAGGCTGCCTGCACCTGCTCCACCCTGAGCCCCATGGCCAGCACCAGCCCTGGCCGCACTGCTCAGAGCTCAGCAGCTACCCCTGGTAAGGCGGCACTGGGGGCAACGACTCCACACTGCTCCCACCCACATGAGTCCAGGATGGTGAGCTGCCCGGCTGCTGCCCTGCCCAGGGCCAGGCAGACAGCCTGAATCAGCCCACACAGGAGCCTTCAAGCTGACTAATGCCATCTGGACCCCCACCTCCCTCCACTGGCCACTACCTCCCCAGGATGGCGTCAGCTACACAAATGTGTCCTCAGGACACGAAGCCGGAAGGCACACAGAGACCTCGGAATGAAACCCACCACCTCACAGGAGGCAGGGGTCATCCGGCAGCAAGCCCTGACTCACCACAGCCCGAGCCCCGAGTCTGGCTGCACCTGGTCCCAAAACTACAATGTTGTATAGACCTGTTTAGAGGACCACGGGCCAGGTGAGGGAACACAAGCACCCATACTGGGAATTCCTCATGTAAAGCAAGCCCAGTTTTTAAGACAAGAAAAGGGAACTCGAGAGAGAAAGTGCTGAGCAGAGTGAGGCAGCCAGGAGCTAGGCAGGGTTGCCAGCCCCAAGCGGCAGTCCCTCCTGCCACTCAGCTTCCATGCCACACCCTCTGCACCAGGCACGAGGGTCTCAGGTGTGTCCTTACGTGGGTTCCCCTCTGAAGGAGCGATGGAGGAAGGGTCCACAGCACCCCTGGCCATACCCCGAGGCTAAGCATTCCTCCACAAGTTCCCCAAGCAGGGGCACTTGATTAGAACTTGAGGTGTCCGTATGAATCTGCTATTTTTTTTAATTTTTATTTTTTATTTAAAGTGGATACGATATCTTTATTTTATTTTTATGTGTGCTGAGGATCGAACCCAGTGCCTCTCGCATGGTAGGGGAGTATTCTACCTCTCAGCCCCAGCCCCAGCCCTGAATCTGCTATTTTTAATATACAGAAAAATACAGATACAGATGTGCACGGGCTTATGTATCACCTGCTTATACACATTTGCGTAGTTCTATAATGGCAGCTAGCCTCTTCCTAGTTCAGTCCAATGACAGGGCAGAGATGCCAGCGCACCCATGACAATGAGCACACCCAGCATATAAATCTTGGCTACTCAACACTCTTCTTCATCAAAAAAGAATCGCAAGGAGTTAAGACCCCTTGGAGAAGTATTGGATTCTAGAGCTACAGGGGAAGAAGTAATAGATAGGCCGGGAGCACCTAGGTCCACAAATGCACACGGAGGTGCCCAGGTAAGTCAGGGCCATCTCAGAAACACACAGCACCAGCCTGGAAAAGCCTCCCTGGCCATGTCTGGAACAGTCTGAGCATGAAAAAGGCAGTGACAAGGAGAAGTACCACTCGCTGAATAAAGACCCACGAGCCTACGTCAGCAAGCAGGAAAGAGGAGAGCTCTCCCTCGTAGTGCAGGCGGCTGCGACCAACGAGGAACGTGGTTCCCACCGTCAGGATGAGAAGGTCCTGCAGACATACAGAAGCCAGCCAGTGGAGAGAGGACATCAGGACACAGGACAGGATATTCACATGGCCTCAAAGTGTCTTATTAATTAAAAAATGGGAAAAGTAACTACACAGGAGAAGCCCAGCAGACCCCACGTTACCACCCCCCGCAAGGGGACAAGCCAGCCCCACACAATGCTCCTGCCTAACGTACACACCCAGGGAAAGAGCGGGCACACCTCAGAGAAGAAGAGGAAGCAGCCCTCAGAGGAGTCACGTCAGGAAACTAGCCAGATCAAAAGCTGTCCTGCATGAAGGGTGGCCAAGAGGCAGGGTCCCAGAGGCCACACGCCTGGGCACCCCTTGGCAGCACAGGACCACTCATGAGGTCTATCCTTCGAACAGCAGCAAGATCTCAAGGTCACAAGGCCAGTCTGATTAGGACTGTGGCACTGGCATCAGCACAGGTGACATCTAAAATGCTTTCTAAAACCAAGAAATCCCTTCCACTTAAAAACAACCTGCTAAACAACTCCTGGAAGAAAAGGAAAAATACAAACTAAAATGAAGGAATTTTCAAAAAATAATGAAAATACAACATAGGGAAATCAATAAGATAAATTTAAAGCAGGAATCAGAGTGAATTTGTAACTCTAAATATTTCTATGAAAAAAGAAAAACAAATTCACTAAATTCTGAGCTCAAAAGGTTAGGAAAAAAATAATCATAATTCAAAACAGCCACAAGGAAGGAAATAATACAAATAAAAGCAAAAACCAATGAAGTAGAAAATGGAAAATAATCAACCTAATTAATAAATCAAAATGCTATTTTCTAAAAAACTACTAACAAAAATACAACCCAGAGCCAACTTAACCAAGAAAAAAAGGAGCGACACAACTACACAATACACCAAGCTATACGGGAGGAGCGACCTCCGAGAGAAAGCGCTGAGGACCAGAGGCTCTGCTCTGCACGGGCCTCTCTCCAAGGGGTCTGTGAGCGGCACTGTCGCAGGTCAGAGAAGTCGGCCAAAAGTGGCTCTGGACACAAAGGCTTCAGCCCACTGTTCCAACAGAAAAAACACAAGTCATCAAATCTGCCCCAACTAAAGAGCCACAGGACCTGAAGGTTTTGCAGAAGAATTTGGCCAAGTCTGTCCACTGACAACAAAAGGAAAGTTCCCTATCCTTTTTTATGATACCAGTAAGACACATGCATAACATTGACACATTGATTCCAAAAGCTGGTACAAGACAGTTCAAGAAAGAAAGTGGGGGGTGGGCAGACTGTAAGCCAATGTCATAAAGAGCAATTCAAAAATACTAAATAAAACACTAAGGAATAAGAGTCAAAGTCCCACCTGCCAGTTTTTCCAGGAACGCAAGGCTGGTTCAGCACGAGGATGCCCATTACTGTAACACACCTTAGCAATGAACCTGCAGGAAAACCCTCATGAGGTTCTCCATGGGTGCTACCAACCACATCCATGAAACTCAACATTCCTGCCTGATGAAATAAATACCATTCATCCTGAGTGGGTGCCTAATTCAGTAGGAAAACACCCGGTGCCATTCACAAGGATCAGGAGATGGAGAAGCCACCACATCTAGTACCTCTCAGCACCCTTCTGGTGGGCTAGCCAGTGCCACCAAAGAGACAGCAGCAAGAAGCATGAGAACCAGGAATAAGACGTGCCATACCTCCTGCAGACCCCACAGCAATGCACACCCTAGAGACAGTGCTGGGGCCAAACAGCAGCAGGCTCTGGGAGCTTCAGGGTGCAAAACTAACACACAGAAACCAGGAGCCTTTGCACACACAAGTAACCAGCACAAGGACTGGATGGTGTTGGGCAATACCTGAGAGGACACTGGGCCCGGGGAGAGTGAATCGGGACACAGGAAACCCTGAAAGGGGACCCTGAAACACTGCATCCCACAGGAAGACACCCCTTGGTTTTGGCTAAACACCACCATTTCATGAACCCTCGATTCTCCCCTCCCACTAAATACCAACAAGTACCAAGCATCTGCATGGAGCCAGAAAGTGACCAGAAGTTCACAGATGCTGAGAGCCATTGCTGAGTCCGTCCGTCCGAATGATGCATGGCATTTTTGCCAGAATGGAGTGGTTGAGAGGTGACACCAGCAAGCCATTGAGATGATAATGGTTATGTTAAGCTGTATATTCAACTGTACATTAGAACCCTGCTGTTCGCCTTGGCCGGCTACTTTGGAGTTCTCTTGAGTTCCCATTGGTTGGGGAAGTGCGGGAGGAGGGATTTCCGGTTGGTGTGTGGGGAGAAGGCCGTGTGCGTGGCGTTCGGGAGTGTTCCCGGGAAGTGTGTGTAGAGTGCCGGTGAGAGTTCGGGAATAAAGGTTGCTGTTTGAACTTACAAGGCTGTGTGGCGGCTCGGTTGTTTTGTGCCCAGACTGCAGCACACAGAGATATTCACAAACACAGGGAAGCACCAAACAGGAAGAGAGGACTGAGTGAGCAGACGCTCAAAGGTCCCAGAGAAGTGGAAGCTGGCACAGGCCGCAGTGCAGGGGCTGGGAACAGCAGCACAGTGGAAGAGGCCAGGGACAAACGGCCACCTACAAGAGTCCCCTACACGATATGGCCAGAATGTGCACATTCAAGAGACAGAAGGAGACCGGCAGGGCGAGGAGTGGAAGCTGGGGAGCAGGAAGTGACTGCCAACAGCAAGGTGCTCTTTTTAGGGGGACTTGAGAGCGCCCCCACTTGACCGTGGCGATGAGCACTCAACACTACTAACGACTAAAACCACCAAAAAGCACCTTTGAAAGGGGGACCTACGGGTACAGGATGATGCCACATTAGAACCATTATTACAAACACTAGAACATCTCCAAAGTTCAAAAGCTGCACAAGAAAACCCAAACAGGAGCAGAATAAGAGGGGTCTGCGAACAGAGCCCATGGACACGGAAATCCCATATACAGTGGGTGTGGCACCGTGAAGGGCTCTCACCCAAGGTGCTGTGACATCTGGTTAGCCATGCGGAAAGACAGAATGCAGCCTGAGCCTCACAGGATGAAATAACATACTCCAGTGGCCACAGCCCTCGACACAGAAAACAAAACCAGGAAGCAAGGCAAAAGAGCAGCCACCCATGGGCAAGCCTCCCAGGTAGGATTCAAAGTCAGGATGTGGCAAGGAAGGCCATGCCCAGCAACAGAAGTGAACACAGATTCCTGGCGAAACGCTGTGAGCCAAGCTATAAGAAAACATGGCTGCACGTAAAGAGCTCAAAAAACTGCAAGGAAAATGGGCAAAAGACACAAAATTCTCACACACAGAGTGTAAAACCGGAGCTTAAACACATGAGAATAAGTTCAAACTTGCTTCAAACAAGAAAACGCAGCTCCCACAGTTACAGCCCTGCCGCCATCTGCCCTGCAGGAAGCTCCAAGGGAGCTGCCCTGAAACAACGGTAAGAAAAGACTACAAAACTACAAACTCATCATTTTCTTGGACTCATCAGAGCTGAAGTCTCAGGGCAACAGTCAGTTGATACCTACAGACAGGGGAGACAAGACAGAGCCCAAGGGCAGGCAGCCCAGAAATGGCAGGGCCGTGGGGCACGCAAGCAGGTAAGCACTCTCCCAAGGGTGGAAACCTCCTCTCCTGGACCCAGGTGCTAACCAGGAAGCCTGCAGCGGGACAGGCAGTATGTCAGGGTGCAGGGGCAAGAAGAGTGGAAGCCCAGCAGCCCTGTAGGAATGCCCTCTCCCCTGATAAACACTTGGGGGGTCGAGGACAGCAACTGCTGACCCATAGCTCCAGGGCAAACAAGGCACTCACAAATTCTAGAGAATAAAGGAATCACCCTCCATCCCTGGAAATGCAGGAGGAGGCCCTTCCAGGCCCACCAGGAAGGGCAGAAGATGCTCCCATGCGGGATGAGTAAGGGAGTCAAGGCGAAGGAAGAGCACAGGGCCACTGTGAAAGCCCTAGGCACAAGACCACACCTGCCCAAGACCAAGGCTGCCGCAGGACACCACCAGGCCACTGAGCACCCACACCAGGCCACCCAGTTCCCCACATGGGGCAGGGATGGAGAGAGGCTGCCCCTGCATGTGCAGTTGGGGAGCAAACACAGGCCCATCCCACCCCGCCTAAGGTAACTCCAGAGGAAGGTGAGGCTGCGTCTTCAGGGCAGTTGCAGCTGCAGCAAAGCCCAAAGCCAGCCACATCCGGCCAGCTGAACCACCCCCGTGAAAGGGCCCAGAAAACAGGGCACACCATTGCTGAGCATAATGTTAGGTACCTCACCTGACACCCCACACATGAAGTCAGAATCAGCTGAACCAACCCAAAACAGGAGACACACAGGAGCACAAGGAGAAGTGCCCAAGAGTCAGCAGAAGCAGACCTCAACGTCAGAACTCCCAGGGAATTCACAGTAACCATGACTGCGACATCAAAGCCCGTGGAAAAGATGGCCCACATGCGGGAAGTGGAAACTACCAGAGTGACAAATGGAGCTGGCATTCGTACACATGGCGACAGAAGTGAAGCGCACGTTCAAGGCACTTGTCAGCAGGGTCCCTGCAGCCAGGGTGCAGTGAGCAGAAGAGCCACGGCCAGAAATCCCCAGACCAATGCATCAAGAAAGGAGTGAACGGGAAAGGGAAAGCCAGCCCCTAGGAGCTCCTAGACACCATGGATGCCCAATGTTGCGTACTGGAGCCCCGGAAGGTGAGGAGAAGAGACAGGGCAAGGAGGCATCCAAGAGGACAGCAAAGAGCTCTCTATAGCTGCTCCTCGAGGGACTCTGCTGCAGGCTTAACGTGTGTCCCCCAAAAGTTGTGTGCCAAGTCTTCACCCCCAAGGCAATGGTACTGAGCAGAGGGAGGGGCCTCTGGGAGGTGACCAGGTCACAAGGCAAAGTTCTTGTGAAGGGGAGAGAGGCCCCCAGGGGCTCCTCGGCCTCCCAGTGGAGGACACAGCAGGAGGGTACTGTCTATGAGCCAGGAAACGGGATGCTGCAAACACCAAACCAGCTGCCCCCTTGGCCCGGGCCTCCCAGCCAGGAGCACGGTCTGCAGCACTGTGGCGACAGCCTGGGCAGACTGAGAGCACCACAGCACAGGCCCGAGCCCGGAGGACACCGCATCGACAAATGCCAAGCCAAACAGAAAGGAAAAAGAGAATACCGTTAACCTGCTGGAAAGGAAAACTGGCAGGGAAACGACACAGACACCAAGAATGAAGAGGAGAATTACAGCCGACACACCATGGCCTCCTCAAGGGGGCGTGAGAGGGCACCGGCCAGAATTCACGCCCCCACCCCCACCCCAGCAGGGTGAAGTCGGGCGGGAGACCAGCACTGACCATGCACCTCCAGACAGCAGCGCTGGGAAAGCCAGAGGAGCCGCACACAAAATCCACCCTGAGTGGGCACCACTGCCTCTCACCCGACACAGGGACATCACTGCCATGAGGACCCTACCGGCATTGAAAGGAGAGTGAGGGAATGTCACCAACAGTCACTATTCTGTAACTCACAGTCCCACCCAAAAATCCAGCAACTCGATGAAGTCAAGGACTCCACACAAGACACAAACCAATATCATCTCGCAGACACTCAACAGGCAGCTGACCTCCCCCAAGAAGCCTCCCGGGGGCGACACGGTGCTCCTACAGACCTCGAGGGAAAAGGACAGGAACCCCACACAGCGCCTCAACACAGGGCCTACAGAGCAGAAGTCACATCAGGCTGCCGCCTGAGGGGTAGGATCAGGGACAGACCATCAGGCAGGAGAAAGGCACAATGCTCCAATCTTGACTGGAACTCTCCTGGAGCTCACTGGACACTGCAGCGAGTGGCACTATGTGTCTGTCCCGTGTCAACAGACCTGGCATCACAGGAAGATCAGGCAGCGCTTACTTGGGAAGACAGACACTCACTGGCAGCACCATCTGAGGGGCACGAAGGCACCAGGGGGGTGCTAGGAAAGCCGCTTCCCTGTGGGGCACCTGGGTGGACACAGCTGCAGTCTGGAGCTGCACGGGCAAGGCCCATGTGGTCCCCAGAGGCCCCAAGCCAAGGGCAGGCGCATGGGGCTGAGGTCTGAGTGGAGCAGGGCCAGGCCCACTCACCTAGCACTGCCTAGTGCCATCTCCTCAGCACCCCACAGCCAGAGTCAGGGGAGGCCTGGGAACCCCAGATGCTAGAGTCTGGCCCTTGCAGGGACAAGCCTGTCGACCCCTGGCCTAAGCAAGCAGAAGAATGGGACCGCGGTCCGGGTGATTCACCCAGATGGGGAAGGCTGTGGGAGGAGGGCTCGGAAACTCAGAGCAGAGCTGAGTTCAAGCTATGGGCCAGCCACCGAAGAGAGCAACAGGGCTCAGGGCTAGGGCTCAGAAGAGAGGTCCAGAGTGAAGCACAGAGGACACACCAAGGCCTCCGCCACACAGCTGCTGGAGAGCTGGGCAGGAGGCGGCAAGAGACAGCCAGCCCCTCGCTGTGGCCTCCGCTGCAGGGTTCAGTCAACAGTCCCAGAGCCCGGGGCTCCTCCAGAGGACTTGTTGAAGGAGGAAGAGAACAGTGATGGGAGCGGGACGGGGAGGGCTGGGGCAACAGGAGGGCTGGGGCACCATGGACACCTGCGGATGACAGTGCTCAGTGCCAGCCCTGCAGGTGGCCTGGAGACAAGTGATGTAACAGCCAGCCGGAGCGGTGCGAGAGGGGAAGAGTGGGACCCAGCAATCAGAAGGCTAGCCCTCTTTCCCATGAGAGGTGGGGATCCAGGGGCTACTGCTCCTGAGAGCCACATCCTGGCCTGGCCGTGTGGCCTCTGGCACTTTCCGCCTTCCTGCACCTTGGCCCCCTCCTCCAGGCCAAGCCTCCTCAGCAGTCCCCCAGGGCAGCTGGAGGGAGCAGTGAGCTCACGCTGCACTCCCTGACATCGGGTGCTCAGGTGGCTCCTGCCAGAGCCCCAGACTGCTGTGCAGGACTCCACAAGTCCCCTGGGCCTCTCTGGTGCTGAGACCTTCCTCTCTGCTGCTCCACAGGCTGCTTCCCACCCTGCCCCCATCACTCTCTCCCAGGACAGGGTCTTCTCCCTCAGGAAGGCAAAGGGGCAGGAAGGTCCAGATCTGGAAGAAAGCATGTGACCCTAGCCTAGAGCTGGGCACAGCTCCCTTGGGAAGCAGACCATCTGGTCTTTGAAGGGGCCGCAGGATATAGACCTGGGCCAGGGCCATGGGAGCTGGCTCAGGCCCAGCCAGCTTCAAAGCCCAGCTGAGGTGGTCCTAAAGGCCCTGTGAGGCCACGGCCTGGCCCAGCAGGACCTCACCCAGCCTTGTGGCTGGGAAAACATCCACCTAGGAGGGAGGCAATACGATGGTCATGACAAGCTGTACTCCCCCGGGCCCACCCCCACCTGACCCAGAAACCAGGACACAGGCACTAAACACCCCTGAGTAGAACTAGGAAGGGCTTGCTGCTGTCTTCCAGGGAGGGCCCCGCCTATGGGCTCAACAGAGGCCTCGTCCCATGCCCAGCTCATGGCCAGAGCCAGGGCAGGTCTGGTGGGGCCTGAGAGCAGGAGCCAGGTATAGCTCTCTCCCTGTGACCACCACCCATCAGCAGAGCAACACTGGCCCTACTCTCTGGGATGACCACCAGCAGGCATCTCCCACAGACCGTGCAGGATCAGGCTGCAGGCTGGGTGGGAGAAAGCATGTCAGGTCAAGGAGGGGACCTGGCACCAAAACCTTGCCCAAAACTCCAGCCACCTGTGAGGCCAGAGATCAAAGATGAAGGCTTGGGCTGTGGCGGGAGCTGACCTGGCCATAGTCAGGAACAGAGCAGTAACTCGACAACTTCTAGGATCCAAGACAACAGCTGCACCCCTCCAGGCTGGCCCTGGGAAGGAAGGAAGGGGAGCAAGACTCCAAGCACCAGTGCCTCGGGGAGGTGCCCCAAAGGCCTCCACCCCTCACGCAGTACATGTGGGCACACACACACACACACGCTGACTGCTGCTGCTAGACTAATACACATGTGACAATATCTATGGGACACAAGGCCAGGCCCAAACCCAAACACCAGTAGCTCCTGTCCCCTTCCCCCAGGGAGGCCACAGGCTGGCTAAAAAAAAGACGCCTAAATTTAGGAGGGCCACGCCTCATGGCCACCAATACAAGGTAGCGCTCCCGCCAGGGCATCCTTGTGGCCAATGCCCAGGGAAGGAGAGGAAGAACACACAATCACATGGGAAGGGCAAAGAGAATGTGGCCCTTAGGAGAGGAGGGCCAGGCTGGCAGAAGAAGAGCGAGCCCTGGCAGGACAGGCCCTGGGCCAGGATCAGCTGCATTGACCCTGCAGACATCTGCCTGGTGGGCCTGCAGCAACTGGCCCAAGGGCTCAGCCACTGGGCAGCCTCTGGGCACCGCCCGGTTCCATGACAGTGCACCAGCATGGTCTCTTGAAGCCCAACCCTTAAATTAGCAGATCAAGCCATTCCGCGAAAAACTCAAAGCACATCTGACCCTACCAACACTGGGCCACCTGGCCAAGACCCCTGGTGGTGACAGCAGAGACCCAGAAGACACTGCTTCCTCAGAGCAACAGCCAGCCTCCTACCACCACCACGGGTCCCTCACGCCCAGCCCAGGCCAGGCTGTGACTGATGGGGATCTGCTGAGGCAGGAGGCTAACGATGGGGGACAGCCCAAGATGGAGAGGGCAGGGAGAAGAGGCATGGCCGCCAGCAGCCACCCTCCGGGCTGGGAGCACGGACTGCTGCACAGGCAGACAGCTCACAGAAGCTGTTACACACGTGGGCAGTGCCAGGCCCAGCAGCCAGGGAGAACTGGGCTACACAGACAGCGAGTCTGACCCCTACTCTGTCTTGGCCAGTGCAGGACCTCGAGAAAGGCCTCATCTCTTTCAGCCTGTCCACACGCTCAAGAACGGGAGCAGCCGGTTGCTAATACAGTCACTGGAGGAGAAAGGCAGGCAGGCCCGGCAGGCCTCACACGGCAGACTCGGGCCCCTGTGTTTCCCCTTAGAGGAAGCCTGGGAGCCTGCTGGGCTCTGCTATGGTCTGAATATGTGTCCCCAAACTCATGTGTGAAAACCTAACCCCTAGGGTGACAGGATGTGGAGGCAGGGCCTCAGGAGGTGCCTTTTTGGTGGGACGAGCACCCCTGGGAGAGTCCCAGGAAAGCCTGCTTCTCTGCTTCTGCCATGGAAGGACACAGCAAGAAGGCACCTTGTACAGCCCAGGGCAGCCACTCTCCAGAACCCATTCTGCAGGCCCCGACCCCAGGCACTCAGCCTCCGGAACCCAAAGAAATAAACGACTGCAGAGTATAAGCCACCCAGTTACAAAAGCTCACGTGGACTACGACAGGTCCTGTGCCCGGGAGAAGGTCAGGGCAACAGCAGGCAGGCAGCCAAGGGGCTCACCCAAACACAGGACTCCAGGGCCTGGCATGAGGCAACAAGCCTGGTGGGAGCACAGGCCCTGGGTGCGAAGGCGGGCACACTGCACCCACCTCTGGACACCCACAGAAAGGTCTATCCCCAGCTGGACACACAGCAGGCAGATCCACCAGGTCCTGGATGGTGGGAGGGCCAAAATGAGGACCTGGGCTCAGAGCCACCTAGGAAGCAGAGGGCTGCTCCTGGCAGAGCACAGAACCACACACACCTGGTGCCTGGTGCCCGGCGCCCTGCCGCCCTCCTCCCCTCCCTGCGCTGCACGGAGACGATTTTCCCCACCACCTCAGAGCCTGTCCACCAGGGAGGTCTCTCCCTCCGAGACCTCCTCCATTACCCCCTCATCTGACACACAGACAAACCAGTGAAGTAGAAAAATGCCAGCCAGCTCCTCATCTGACACTCACACCAAGACAAATTCCAGATGGACGGAAGGGTTAAATCGTTTTAAAATAAACACAAAACATCCACCAAATACCAAAGTACTGCTAAGCAAGCACGTGCGCACGCAAACACACATACCGGGGAAAATAGATTTGGCAGCACATTTTCAAAGATTCGTAAATCAAAATGCAATATAAGCAAAATTAAAAGGCAAAAGATAAAAGTGAAAACATGTTTCCAACAAAATGATGAAGGTTACATCCTGAATATATAAGGCACTGCTGAGATTTAGTCTAAAAAAAAAAAATTCAAACATGTTACAAACTAAAGCAAGAAAGAGAGATGGCAGGGGACAACCCCCAGCACAGGGACCGTGGGGGCAGCAACCCGCCCCTCAGGACACACAGTGGCCCACCCAGTCACAGAGAGGAAGGGGCAGCACCACGAAAGCCTCTGGGCACATGGGGCCACCACAGTTCCCATATCCTAGGACTTCACACAAGGAATCCAGAAGAAGCCACCAGAAGCCTGAAGCATCACAAAACAAGAATGGGCTACAACCCCCGGGAGTCGACAACGGTGCATCAGTGCACCCCACACACACCACAGGAGACTTCGCACTGCCACAGGTGCCCAGGCAGCACGCCCAGCTCACGTCCAGGCCCAGGACATCACTGGAGTGACAGTAAGCCCACAGCTGCGCACTCAGCTGGGCTACAAGGGCTGCAAGGTGCTCATGTCCTAACTGTGGGTACACCATGGGGCCGCCAGTCAGCGCCATCTGGCAGTTCTGATAAAGAGACAAGTGCCCTGGCGCAGCCACCCTGCCCCAGGAGAGCAGAAAACACACGTCCCCAAGAGCCCTGCACCCATGGTCAGAGCAGCCCTGTCACCCACCCAGAATGTACACAGGAGGACGGATGGTGGCCTGTCTGCGCAGCACACAGCCCAGCGCAAAGGCAACATGCACCCACACAACCACACTCAGGGTCAGACACTGCGCAGCATCAGAACAGAGAGCAGAGCCAAGAGCCCAGGGACGCATGGTGGAGTCATGTGTGTGAATGGCGTGCATCAACGCACTCCTGCATGACTCGAGCTGCGGGAAATTCTATGACAGGCCAAACCCTGCAAGATAAACAGAACGGGGAAGGGGTAGGACACGAGGGCTACTCTGGGGCTCAGGGCACTAGGTGGCTACTTGGGGACGTTACACCACGAGACAGATGTGGAAACTCAAATCGCTGAGCCCTCGGCATCTGGGTCTCACTGTGTGCACAGCAAACCTGCCATGGGTAGAAAGAAGCCTGCCACACCCACCACGAGGTTCGGAGAGGCACAATGACAGGCACAGACCCTGACACGTGGAGCTCAGTGTGAGAAGCCAGTCATGGAGGACCACACTGTCAAACTCCTTCCAAAGGGAAAAGTTCAGAACCAGCAAAATCCCTAAAGCCAGAAAGCAGGCTGGGTTACTGGGCAGAGCAGAGCTGGGAACAGGAGTGCCTGCTGGTGGGCATGGGCTCTTTAGGAGCTGGAAGAGTTCTGGAACCAGAAGATGGTGGTGGCCAAGCACCGTTTCAGCACCCAAGAGCCACTGAAGTGTACACTTGGTAAGTGAACCAGGTCTCAAGCTGTGACACATGCCCCAAGTGGCCGCGGCTGCAGGCAGGGTGGGAGGATTGGTCTCACCTCCACCAGACTGCTGGTGGGTGCTCTGCATGTGGTCCCACACTCAGGACCCTGCACCTAAGAGGCACCTCAGATGCCACCACTGAGGCTCTCTGAGTCTCTGCCAGGCACACCCGTCACTGTCTGCAAAGATGAAAAACCGAATGAGCGTCATCAAGCAACCAAGAAAGCTGCTGGAGCTCCCAGGTGAACTGAACACAGGATGCAGCTCCTTAGAACAAGGGGGCCAGAGCGGGCAGGCTCTGCCAGGGCAGACCTTTACTGAGTCCCAGGGCCCAGGTGGACCCAGATCATCAGACCTTGCACACAGGCCACCAGATGCCCAACCCTAGTGTGGCAACCACCCAGGGCAGCATGCATCTGCAGGGCAAATGGCCAGGAGTGACCAACACATCTAGTTCCCATTCCCGGCCACCCTCCTACGGGCCTAGACAAACAAGCTCATCCTGTTTGGCTCAAAATCATTGTGTTCATTTCCACAATTTAGGAAGTGGGCTAACAAGGCCGATCCACCACTGGGGGCTTCACCTGGAGAAAAGCTCCCATCTGTCCTGAGTCAGCTCCACCAGCCCTGGAGCACCCAGGACTGGTCATGCCAAGTCAAGCCACCAGAGATAGCCTGCACTCTGGGAAGTCTGGATCCTGGACTCCCAAGCTCTGTTGCCTTGGGTGAAATGAAGGCCCCTGACTCCCTGCATCTGTAACAAAGTACCCCCTTCTGGGGGTGGCCATGGGGAGCGCATGAGCTAGGACCGGAGCTGATGCCACACAGGCCCCATCTGGTCATCCACATGTGAGCTGCTCCTGACCCTGGGTAAGTCAAGTTTCTCTTCCCAAAGCCAAGGCAGGGGCTGCCTGTCAAGCTCCAGGATCTATGATCGCAGAGCCCGGCAGCGCTCTGACCATGGTCCTAACATCAGCTTCTCCCGGGCTGGGCTGGCAGCATCCTCTGCAGAAGAGAGCCTTGTAGAAGGAAGGTGCCTTCCACCTTACCATGGCACCTTGCTCAGTGGGCTTCACCCAAGCACCTCCGACTCCTCGACCACCATACCTCTGAGGGCCACTGCAGCAAGGACGGAACGTGGCACACAGCAAGCCTGGGGAAGCATCAACATGGCGAAAAGGGGCCAGTCCCCTCCCCAACCAGCCCCTCCTCCCAGCCCTGTGGCCCAGCCCCAGTGTCCAGTGCCCCACCCGACTTCACCCCACACAGCTCACCACCCAGGGAGCTCACCAGAGCCACAGCTTCTAAACAGCCACCAAGGCTCCCAACAGGAGCACCCTGCGGAAGGTGACAGGGAAGCCCACTTGTCCCTATGCCCTAGGGACGAGAGCGAGACCCTTGAAGATTAAAACCCTTGAAAGTCCTACCCCCATGGGGAGGTGCCAGAAGGCACCAAAGGCCAGGGACCATATGAGACAAAAGAGGGCACCTGGCCAGCCATGGGCAGTGTGAAGCAAGCAAAAGGCTTCCTGACGCAGCAGTCTCCAAGTGCCCCCTCGTGGGGCAGGCTAGTGGCTATGCTCGACCTCCTGGGCTCCCAGCTCCATCTGCTGGGAAGGGAGCCTCCCCAGGTACCTCGACCCCAGGCAGGGTCCCAAGGATCCACCCTGCCCTCCCAAGACTGAGCAGGCTGCCTATGCAGCACCCAGCAGAGCGGAAACTGAGCCCTCCAGCACCTATTTCTAAGAAGCTGTGGTCACAGGACAGCAACGTTGGCAGGAGGAGCAACGGACTTTTTGAGACCTTTGCTGCATACTCACCTGGTGCCAAGTGCTGTCCAATGCACTTCAAATGCATTAACCCACTTCCACCCCCCACGAGGTCACAGGTGAGAAACTAAGGCACAGAGAGAACTGAGGAGCCCAAAGTCACAGAACATCCCCCGTGAAGCCAGGCCTGGCTCTCGGGCCAGCGACAGACAGGGGAGACATTACAGCCCAGAACACAGGTTCACAAGGTCACACAGCGGGAGAGGCACTGCTGGTACTCTCTCAGGGGCACTAGGGGGCTGGACAGGATGGCAACATCCAGGAGCCTCCTGCAGGCCAATCTGCACTGGGAACAGTAGGAGAGAGGACCCCAGGAGGCTGTGTCCCTTTTCCAGGGCACCCCTGCAAACACCCACTGCCCCAAGCTCTTCCCCACCTCCCCCAGCCCAGGCTGATCCCACTTCTCTTGGCAGCCCACCAGATGGTCACCCCTGGCTCAGTCCTCTCCTCGCCATCCACCCTCCCAGCAGATGACCCTAACTCTCAGGTGAAACAGCAAGGGTGCAAGTAAGTCACCTAGTGAGGACACAATTCCATCAAATACCACAGCAGAAAAAAGACGGGAAAGAGGGTCTGAATGATCCCCACCAAGCAATGCCTGGTTTCCTTCCTCTGCTGTGAGCTTTCTATGACAACAGGGTCTACTTTTTGGAAACTGAGATAAAGCTTTTCCAGTGCTCTTTATCCCACCCTTACCCACACACCCCTTCACCTTCAGCTGCATTTCCACAGGCCCCTGCTGCGCCTCATATCCCAGCACTACAGACTTGTATCCAACCAGGGCCGGGAGCACCAGCCTGGCCCAGCCCACAGGGCTCCAGGTCGTCTTCAGAATTACTGGGGCACTAAGAGGATGTCCACAGAACCAGTCCAGCCCCCGAAGGCCACGGGCAGCCCGAGGCCAAATCAAACCCACTTCTCTCACCAGCTCCTGCCCACTCAACACAGGTCCCCAGGATGAATGACTGAATCCCCAGCAAGGACTGAATGACTCAAGGGCCTCCCATCAGCCCTGAGGACGCTCATGGCCAGACTAACCCCTTCCAGCACCCAGTGTGGCTTCCTCCTTTAAAAACCTGCCAGTCCCCTGATGCCTTAGAGGGTCAGGTGTTGGCTGGAGTCAGAGCTGGGGGCAGAGGCAGGTGGGGTCTTGGAGCAGCCCCAGCCCCACTGACGAACCTCTGGCCTGTCTCAGAGGAAAGAGGAAGCAGAGGCCAGGGCCAGCCTGGAATGAGGTGGCAACCGTTGCACCAGGAGCTGCTCACAGCAGACTGCAGTTTCCTGTGGGACAAGCAGTGGGATGGTGGGCCCTAGGCTGGCATCCCCTCTCGCTGGGGCCCCAGGAGAGGCTCCCGCCACATGGGTGAGCAGGCAAAACCTGCCTGCCCAGACTCAGAAGCAGCAGGCATTCTGGGGTCCCTAGCTCAAGCTGCACGTGGGAGACACTGAGTCACAGAGCACGGTTCGTGCCCACACCCCCCTCAGAAGCTGCCCAGTACTGCCCCCCCGTAGAGTAGGCTGCGACCCACTCCCCTGACTGTACCTGACACCCCACACGCCAAGGCACACGCTCGGAGGCATGGCGCCAAGGTGGAGGAGGCCTGGCTGTGCCCAGACCCACTCAGCCCTGCCCGGCGCCAGCCCTCAGGGTCTCCACGTAGGTGTGCTCGCGCAAGCACGTGTGTCTGTACATGCCTCAGAGCCAGAGAGAGGCAGGGCCCAGCCAGGGGAGCTGCGATTGCATGAATCAGTGTTGTTATAGCAACTTGGATTCCACGTCAGACAGACTGCCAGCCGGGCACCCCCAGGCACCTTGCAAAATGACGCCCGGAATCAGCCATGGAGAAGCACAATCACTAGCAACACAAAAGGGCAGTCAGGATGTCCACAGTGCGTGCCTCCCCTCCTCCTGCCCGTGTTGCCTCTACACCAACCTCCTCCCTTCCTGGGAAGGGAAGCGTCCAGGCCCAACTGTGCCCACCACCCAGCTACTACATCTCACCACGTTCCCTCTCCCCAGGACAGCAGAAGCAAAAGAGCAAGAGGATGACTCCCAAGTCAAGCAGTAGAGGCAGGAGAGCCCCCATCTGCACAGGCTCCGAGCAGGCTGTGGGTGCAGGGATGGAGGACAGTAAGGCGAGGGGAAGACCAGAGCGTGCCCTGATTCACTTGGGCACATCCTGCTCTGGAGGGAAGTCACTCCCCTCACCACACAGCACAGCTCTGGAGGAGAGAATGGAACAATTCTCTACACTTGTGACTATCAGGCTCACGGTGAGGGAGCTTCTACTGCCAGCACTTCCCAGCCAGAGAGATGAGGCTCAGAGATGTCAGAGCTTGCCCCAGGCTACCCAGTGGGTCAAAGGCCTGGATGGAATCCAGACCCAGGTCTCTTTCCCCTAAAAGCTGTGCTAGCCCTGTCCACCAGGCTTTGGCACCTGCTCTGAATAGCCATCACTCCAAGCTGCCATAGCCATAATCTGGGAGTGTGTCTGGGCATTCATAGTCTGGCTCCCCATGAGGTCACTGAGGATGGGCACAAGCTCAACCTGATGAGCTTGCAGCCAGTGGAAGGGATGTCATGTAGCCACCATACCCAGGGCAGCTCTAGAGGTCCAGGGGAGGACTCCCAAGAGAGGCACTCCATCACCACCACAAGGTTTGGAAGACCCACCCCCCCTCCAGGTACCAGACAGCTGGACCAGGATGGAAGAGGTGGGGCAGATATCCCTCCATCTGCAGCGGCACTGGCTCAATGCCAGAACCTCCTCAGCAGACTCGGCCAGCCATCTCTTCAACTCAGCTCTGAGCTTCACACTCGGGAGCCACCAGCACAGGCAGCCAGCCTGGCAGTCCCAGGAGGCCCACAGCATGGCCAGAGGCAAGAGCAGGAGAGAATCTGGGTGCTCCGCCAGGAGCCCCAAGGGCTTGATGGGGTGGGAGCAGTGATGGAATGCCCAGGAGTTCACAGAGTTTCAAAAGCTCTCAAATAACCTGAGGAGTCACATGACTCCCTCAGGCTGGGGAAGTGGTCAGTGTAAAGACATGACAGATGACAGTTCACCCACTGGCAAACACTTGAGCAGACTCTGCCTGGGCTGGGGGGCTCAGAGCCAGTGACAGACACACCTCCCCAAACTACACACACCAGGGAAGGATCAAGACATCCTCCCTTGTACCTGGGAGGTCCTCACAGGGCGTCAGCCCCCTGGAGGCTTGGAGTCCCCTTCCACACTGACAACAACCAAGCCTGTTCGGTCCCCATCCTCCACCACAAGGCGACACTGATGAGTCTGCTTCATCAATACAAAGGATGACTGCTCCTCTCGGCCCTAGGGGCTCTCTTCTCCTCTCCATAACTCCTCTCTCCTCCAAAACTTTTCCTGCCCTCAGCCCCTCCCCAGCTGCCTTCGCACCAGCTGGTACTGAGTGGCACTGAGCGGCAGGCCAGACCAGTGGCTGGGATACCAGGGCAACCCTGTGCCTCCTGCCACTTGTCCAAAGGCCTGCAGGCAGGAGGTACCAGGTGGACAGGACAGCTGCAGATGCAGGGCAGACATCCATGCAGGTACTGTCCATGGTGCTGAGAGCAGCAGTCCCTGAGCCCCCTGCTGGCCTGGCCCACAACCCCTAGGAACTGGTGCTGTCAGGGTGGGCAGCTCTACTGTCCTGGCAGAGAGGACAGGTGTGGGTGAGAACACCCATTTGCAAGTGCCAGAGAAGGCATGCTTACACTCTGGGGGGCCCTGATGGCAAGCAGACCTGGCAATATATATTGGCATGTCTTTCCTATTTCTTTCTAGAAATCACACTCAAACAACCAGGAGGATGCACTCCAAACTAACAAAGAGTTTAAGAAGCCAAACTTCCTATTTAGACAAAACAGGAAATGCAATCCACAGACCCCTACCTCAGGTGAGGGCTGGCACCTAGGCAGTGAGCGAGTAGGCAGAGCCTTGCCAGGCAGGGAAAGGGCGTGGGCATGGCGAGGCTGCAAGGCCTGGGAAGCAGGTCTAGGGAGCACCCACAGAAAGGCACCCCCCCTGCATGATGGGCAGCCTGAACCAGCAAGGAAGTGGGCCTCCCGTGAAGTCACCAAGACCAAGCAGTAGAGAGGGGACCGGCCACACCCAGAATCAGAAGGACCCGGCAGAGGTCTGCAGGAAGCAGCCTGCCTCTGTGCAGCCCCAGGGAGAGCACAGGACTCACAGAGCTGCCCAGCTCACATCCCCATCACCCCATCCTAGACGAGGGCTGGGGGGCTCTCACAAAGAGCCGACCCAGGAAAAAACCAATTCATTCCAAAATGAACAATAAACTTGAACAGCCAACAACAATCTTGAGAAAGAACAGAGTCACAGGTCACACTCTTCATGATTACAAAACTTGAACAAAGCTGCAATCATCAAAATGGTGTGCCTGACTGTGGCACAAAGACACACATGCAGACCCAGAGACTAGGACAGTCACCTCATATACGGCCCAGGGATTGTGACGAGCTGCCGAGACCATTTCACAGGGAAAGGAGCGTCCTTTCTACAAGTAGTGCCAAGTAAACTAGCCACATGCAAAAGAACACCACTGGACCCCAACCCTAAACCCCACACCAAGGCGAACAAGAAGCACACCCCAGAACTGAATGCAACGCGTGGGAAACAGGGAACTCCAACACAGAGTGGCAGTGGTCTCTAGTCATGACACTCAATAACAAATGACAAAAGAAAAAGGCAGACAAATGAGACTCCACCAAAATCAGGACTCCTGTGCATCAAGTCCACCATCAACAGCAAGGAGGAGACAGAGACTCCTGCAGCCTGCCCCTGGGTGAATTCCTAAGACGTAATGAAAACACAGTTAAAAGCATCACAAATGACAGAGACTAGGACAGTGGGCAAAAGTGAGACAAAAAGAAGGAAAGCAAATCACTTGTACAGGGAAGGAAAACCAAGCCGGTCTCAGGTTTTTCCAAAGCAACCTTCCAAGTCAGGAAAGGGGGAGTGACATCAGCTAAAGAGTCAAAGCCCAGCAGTGCTGACCCACAGCCCATGCTGTCCCACACTGCCCTGTGAACCCACAGTGCTGGGGGACAGCAGTTCCCACCAGCCCCCCAAGAAAACACTCTGAATAGGCTGTCAGCGGGCGCTGGATACACTCACCTAGTGCTGGATGAACAGGGCCACGCGGGATTCCGGAGACAGCAGGCCAGGCCGAGGTAGAGCCTGACCCAAGCAGTGACAGCTGCAGGGATGAGAGAGGAGAGAGGAAGCCAGCAAGCACCAGAGCCGAGGACAGCATTTAAAGCTGACAATCCAGTAACAGAAGACAAGAAGGTTCCACAGCACAAAGGCCAACACAGACAAAGGACTAAGGATGACTAAAGCTGGGGATGGGAGCTAGAACACCAAGCACAGTAACTGTACAACCGCCCAGAGAAGTGGATGAGCTTCCGACTGCTGGCACATCAGATGGCCAAAACTTAGCATCCAGAGCCTGCTCTGTGGCAGTTGCTACAGGTCAGGGTCTCCAGGCTGGGCTGTGCCTCCTGGACAGGGAAAGCACCTCGAGGTTCAGGCAGATGCAGGTCCAGGTGGCTGCATGACTGAAGTCTGTGTCCTGGCCCATGCCAGGGGGCCGGGGCCTCAATTCCAGACCCCTCTGCACTCCTGAATCTTGAGACCAGCAGGGCTGGCCAAATTGTTCCTACTTCTGCAACTTTGCCGGCCCTCACCCATCTCCCCACTGATGCTACAGAGTTCTCTGTGTTCAGGACCAGGTTGGGGAGCCCTCCCAGGTGATCCAGGACAACCCACCTGTCTACCTCACAGTTCATAAACGAAAGCACATCTGCAACTTCATCTTGCCATTTAACACGGCACACTTTGGGGGGGACAGGCACGCTCTCAGGTGTCTTGGGTTAGAGTCCATGGGAGAGGGACACTGAAAGACAACACAGAGATATTATTACAATATCTCATGTAGACAAAGGCACCGACTCCCCCAAATAGCAGAAAAATCTGATAAACTTTAAAAAAAAAATACAAAAAGAATAGAAAACCGAGTTAAAAGACTTAAAAGTAATACACACACGCATGCAAAGCAGAAGAGAACTAAGATCAAACACATCCGAACTATCAATAAAAATAAATTAGTTTAACTAGCAAAAGAAAAAAGATTCTCAGGTTGAATCACAAAGAAATACAGAGCTCACATGACACGTAAAACCAGGAGTTAAAAGGGGAAGAGAGGCGAGAGGAAGCGACGCAGGGCAGATCCAGGAGTGCCGTCTGCAGGAGCAGTGGGCGCACAGACAGTCAAACAGCTGTGCGCCTGGTAAGCAGCCACCTGCCAGCAGCCCCTGAAGAAGGTGGCAAGATGCCCTGCTCTTCGCCACACCAGAGCAGGAGGGCCGAGGACAAGTGCAGACCCACAGGCTGCAGTCACACAGTGAGACGTGAGCCTGGTCAGCCTTTGATGTCCATCCACTCTGTAAGCCAGAACAGAGACTCCACCTTCTCCCCCACCGCACTGGAACGACGAGGCCA
The DNA here is from genome assembly GCF_048772815.1 of Callospermophilus lateralis. NCBI lineage: Eukaryota > Metazoa > Chordata > Mammalia > Rodentia > Sciuridae > Callospermophilus > Callospermophilus lateralis. The sequence goes on from NC_135320.1 coordinate 90,124,002, forward strand.
CGAGCAAACCCCAGGACCAATTGTGCGCAGAGAGCAGAGCTAGAACCGGTGCCCAAGGCAAGCAACGCATCGACAAAGTGCCGACGAACACAGGAGTCAGAAGCCTCCACTCCAAATGTCCGCGCTTGCTCCTACAGCTCCTGGACCACAAGAAGAGACTCAGTGCCGAGCCCCAGAGCAGCAGCAACACCAGGGAAATGATGTCCCCCAGGACAGCAGCAGCAACCCTGAAGGTCAAGACTTTCTAGAAGGAAGTGAACAAATGAACCAACCACAAACCAAGCATTTAGAAAAAGGGTGATGAAATAAAATGAGGAAAAGCAGAGGGACTAATTATTAGCAAAAAATAATCAGTTAAAAAGTAGAAAAGTAGTTGGATACAATGGCGTACATCTGTAATCCCAGCAACTCAGGAGGCTGAGGCATGAGGTTCCCAAGGTGAGGCCAGCCTCAGCAACTTTGCAAGACTCTGACTCAAAGTAAAAAACAGAAAGGACAAGGGACGTGATTCAGAGTAAAGCACCCCTGTGTTCAATCCCCATTACCAGAAAGAAAGAAGAAGATAAGCAGAAATAGGACAATTAATTCTTTAAAAATCCCAAAAACTGAATCTTCAAAGAAAAATTAACACAACAAAATGGAACTACTAGCTAACCCAACCAAGAAAAGGGAGAAAATGAGAGGGAAATAACCACAGAAACTGAAGAAATTAAGAGTCCTAGGGGATCATTTTACTTAAGCTTTCATGAATAAACATGATGAACTGGAAGAAAGTGAGAATTTTCTAGGAAAATGTAAGCTTAAAAACCAATCCCCCCAAAAAAAGATTTAAACAGAATCTTTTCCAAAGGGAAATTTCTTTTTTTAATCATAAAAGAACTTACCCCCTCAAAATAAAAAGGCCCCATGTCCCACTAGATTCACAGGTAATGCTATTGAGCCATTCCAGAGTATGGCAAAAGAAACAAAAAGCTTACATTATTTTCATGAAATAAATATAACATGGACATCAAAACCAAAAAGTCACACACAAAAATCAAAACTTCAGAGCAACCTTACTTACCAACAGCAATACAAGAACGAACACTGGCCACCAGCAGAGCATCCCGCAGCACCTTAAGGAGACCAAGGCCATCACAGTCACTCACCACACTCACACATACCAGGAAAGACTGCGTGATTATCCCAACATGACTCTAAAAGGCAACTGACAAAATCCAACAACTCTTTATTTTTAAAAAGGACTCTCATATTAAGAAACACAGGGTCTGCCTTTACCACCTACCTCAATCCAAAGCCACCTTCTGCTTAGGAGGGGACACCAGGGACATCTCCAGGGGAGCAACCTGGGAATCACCCTCCGCTGAAGCCCTCAGGTCACAAAATGAGGTAAGAGAAAGAAACTGGGGGTAAAGCTGGGAAGGCGAAGGCTCCCCATCACGGGAAGAAGCTGACATGACCAATGCCTGGAGAACCCCGGATAACCAACCCAGATCAACAGACTTCAGTAGGGTACCACAGACAAAGGGACACCCAGAAATCAAAATCATGCACACATACAGACGAAAACGCAATCAAAGAAAACTCCTTACAATAATAACAAAAGGACAAAATTCCTGAGAATAAATAAAACTTGATTCAAAGCACACAAAACCACAATAACCAAAACAGCATGGTACCAGCAGAAACACAGAAACCAAAACAACCAACGGAGAGCCCAGAAAAGCAGAAACACACAGAAACCAAAAGAAACGAGGGAGGGCCCAGAAACAGAGCCTCGGGTTACAGACAGGGATGTCAGCAGAGTTTCCAAGAACTCCCGGTGGGAGCGCACAGGCCTGGAACACCGCACTCACAGACGAGGTCGAAGGTGCCCTTGAAAAGGACAGCAGACCTGAGACCCTCACACCTGCTGCAAAGCCACCAGAGGAAAACACAGGGGAGCCATGCTTCAGGACGCGGCCTGGGCAGCCGCCTGTGGCTGGGACCTCAGAAGCAGACAAGAAAGCAGACAGATGACCACACCCAGCTAAGAAGCTGCACAGGGGGACGGCAGTGAGAACCTGCGGAGCGGACAAGACGTGCTGAGTGCACCTCTGACAGGAGGGAAAGCCCAAGCTCGTGAGGAACCCCAGCATGAAGGCACGTCACGTTACTGCGACACGGCAACCAGCTCAACAGCCGCCTCTCAAAAGACGACGCACTCTCCATCCGAAAATGCCAGGGAGACCCCCGGAGCTAGGACCCCACCCTGCAGCAAGGACGTGATCAGAGAGAAAGAGAGCAAGTGCCGACCAAGGGCAGGAAAGGGGGCCCGACACCGCCGGGGCCCCGCAGGTGGCGAAGTCGGAGGCTCCTCACACCCCGAGAGGCAGCGCGCAGTCAGAATGTGTCATGCAGCCCGGTGCACAGCAGCCGGGAACGGGCAGCCCAAGTGTCCGTCGGCTGAGGAGTAGAGCAGGAAAGTCCCCGGGTGTTTGAGAGAAAGGAAGTCGTGGGTCTGTGACAGCAGGGAAGACCCTTCATTAAGGGAAACAAGCAGGACCAGAACACCCAGGACTGCCGAGCTCACCCACTCGGCATCGCAAAGCCACCTCCGAAGCAGGGCCAAGGGCTGTTAGCATGGGTGACGGCTGGGGAGGAGGACAATAGAGACAAAGGACTGAGGGACAAGTAGGTTCAACAGAGCCAGCACGCAGCATGGTGCTATGCTGCCCGCTCCTGCGGAGGAGAGGAGGGGCGAATCCCGCCAGTCCCACCACCCCCCAGCAGCGCCACACCCCAGGTCGCACACCACGAACACAGGCCATTTTTTGTCAGTTAAATAAATAATTAGTATTTTTAACAAGAATTTTAAGCACTACTGAAGAACAAATGAGACTATACTGAGAAGACACATACAGCATGCTTGAAAAGGGAGACGCCATGGCATGAGGACACCCTCTCCCTGCGCTAGTTTATCAGTTTAACCCAATTCTAAGACAAAACCCACCAGGTTTGGGGTTAGTGCTGTGTGTTGTGTACATGAGTGTCAGCATCTGTGTTTCCAGTGGAAGGCCTGAATGAAGAACAGACAAGCAAATTTAAAGTTCATATGTAAAAATAAATGAACCAGATAGGCTCAAAAAACTGACAAAAAAATCAATGAATTCGGGGGCTGGGGCTGGGGCTCAGTGGTAGAGCGCACGCATACCCGTGGGTGAGGCACTGGGTTCCATCCTCAGCATCACATAAAAATAAATAAATAAAAATAAAGCATTGTGTCCACTTACAACTAAAAAAAAAAATTTAAAAAGCAATGAATTCTTTGATGTATTAAAACAGCACAAAGCTGGGCTGGGGATGTGGCTCAAGAAGTAAAGTGCTCGCCTGGCATGCACGGGATGCTGGGTTCGATCCTCAGCACCACATAAAAATAAAATAAAGATGTTGTGTCCACTGAAAACGGAAAAATATTAATATCTATCTCTATCTCTCTCTCTCTCTCTCTCTAAAAAAAAAAATAGCACAAAGCTTTAATAATCACAATACCAGCTAGGATGCACATCAGCCAACGGAACAGCCTGCAAGAAACCCACCTAAACCGAAATGGAAATTCAGCATGTGACTCTGCCAGAGGAGAGAATCAGCAAGAGATGTGAGTTACCTGTGGTCTGGAGGAGACAACCGGGAAGTCATCCAGACAGAGTCAAAATCAGAGCTACAGCTCACTCTGCACACCAGGACACAGACAAATCAGTCGAAACTGTAAAAGTGGAACAACAGAAACTAGAAGAAAATGCAAGACTCCTTTATAAACTCGAAGCTCCTTCCAATAACTATAACTCAAAAGCCAAAGCTTCAGCTTGAAAACCCACAACCTGACTCCTTACAAGCTTCTGCAGTGGCAAAACAACAGGTCAGGAGGTGTCCCAAGGCAGGGAAATCAGCTGAGCTCAGACCTCCCGGGGCCAAGCTGCAGCACAGACCAACCACCAGCATTCACAAACACACCCCGGAGGAAAGGCCACAGAGGAAACATGAATGGTTTCCACTCCTGAAATGATGCCCAACTCACAACAAAAGGCAGGTGCACTCCAAGACGCAGAACCCATCCTGGTAAACCCACTGGCCAGGCTGGGCAGCACAGCATCAACACCTGGAGAGCTACGTGACATGCACCTGTTACCCAGCACCTGCTCCTCCCATGTGTGCTGGGCCAGGACAGGTGCAGCAGAGCAGAGAAGGCTACCGTGTCCTACATGCCCATCATAGAGGGCGAGACGCATAGTATGAGCACATCCACACCATGGACCACAGGAGCCGGCACAAGGAAAGGGAGTTTTGGGTCAGATGCAAAGAACTCTCTCCCCAGCAGGACCAAGTGTGTGGGAGGTGGGGGCAGCAGTCCACCAGTGGATGGCCTGTGGAAGGCGGAAGGAAACTTGAAGATTCACAGCAGCATTTTCCTGACTGCATCGTGAGGCTCTGGAGGGAAGTGTGGGAAAGCCACCACACAGTCACAGTGGAGACCAAGCTAACCAGTGGGGATGTGGAGACCTGAACTTCCCGCTGCGTGCTTCTTCCCATGTTCTTACTGTTGAATTACCTAAACAATTCAAAACACTAAAGTAAGAGGCTGCCATATATTTCAACTGTGGACCACCCACGCTGCAGAACAGGACCCAGCAACATACAAACCACCACGGCCCAGGCAGCAGCTCCAGAAAATGAAGCAGTGAGTTCCTGGAGGTGGCTCATTGCTTGGCTCCACCCGGCAACACTCAAAGTGACGTGGCAGACGTGGGGAAAGGACAGTGGCTCCTGGGCACCAAGTAGCAGTGGGTGGAAACAAAGCAGGTACGGCTCCAGAGGGCACACGCCCCAGTGAGGCTTCTAGTGACAGAGCCAGGGACCCCTCCTGGGTACACTGTTGTGCTAGTTCTCCAAGATACTATACAGGAGACGCTGGGCAAGGGTGCTTGGGAAGGCAGTGACTCCTTACAACTGGGCATGAAGCGACAACTGCCCCACAAAAGGTTTCCTTTCTTTTAAAATGGCCCTGAATGTCAAACTCCCTGCAGGGTTCCAGGCTAACAAAGAGCAGAGCCATGCTTGCCTGATCTGTCCCCTCCACCACCCTGCATCCTGGTGGTCACAGCAGAAGATCCATGAGCCCTCACATAGTCTAAATGTTCCTGAGGCAGAGGGGGTGCCAGAGGACTCACAGGGGGATTATCCAGGGAGGAGGGTGGCCTGTCCAAACCACAACACCACATGGCCAGATGGCTCATGTGGCCATTGCTTGATTCAGTCACCCACGATTTCCAGTCCTCCTGTCAAGGGAGCATGGTAGCACTGGGCTTCCCATCCTAGTGAGGGTACAGCCGTTTGGCTCCTCTGGCCACAAATTCCAAATTACCAACGGACGTGGATCTTTGCCTCCAGGCTACTGAAAGCTGGGGCTGTCTGCCAGTGAGCATGACCTGGCCTGTGCCCGTCCACCCACATGAACGCCACCCCTCACAGCAACATCCACCAGCTGACCGGTCTCACCTGCACACTCAGGCCTCTGGCACCAAATAAGACAGCCCCATGGGCTTCAGTGGGACCACACTGCTGGCCCTGACCTTCCCCAGCCTCCACAGCCCACACACACAGGTGAAGTGTCAAGGCAGCAGGCTCAGGTGGGCAGAGACCCAGAAGTCCTGTTGGGATAATGGAAGCAGAACACGGCTGCAGCCCACAGCAGCAGGCCACTGGGACAGACGGCTCTGGCCCCAGCCACTCACTGTCCCCAGCTCTCAGTCCACCCTACCAACAGCACTCAGAAGACACCAGGCCTATTACAAGAGTCTCTGCAGCCCTCCTGGACCATGAATGTGAGCCATCTCCTGACCACACAGACAAGCAGACCAAATCAGAATTGCTCTGGTAAACAGGAGAGGCTGGTGCTCAAAGAGAGGTGACTAGAGCCCTGACGGTCCTGAGAAGCAGCTAACCCCATGCTCCCATCCAGGACCTGGACCCCTGCAGAGAGCAAAGCAAGGTAGACCAGAAGGCCCAACCGGATTTGACTCCCAGTGCTATCTGCATGTTTTTTGGGGTTTCAGTTCTTTTGCAATACTAGAGATTGAGCCCAGGAATACCCTACCACTGAGCAACAATCCCTAGCCCTTTTTATTTTTGGAGAGGGTCCTGCTAAGTTGCCCAAGCTAACCTCAATTAGTCTCTGGAATTCCAAGCCGACACCACCACACACCTCTGCACCTACATAAGGTCTTGGGAAATCACATCACCTCTCAGGCCAGAGAGAAAAGGACTCCACTTCCTTCTGAGCAGTGGCAACAGGACCACCAGCCCACTAAGCTCTGAGCCATGAGACATTCCTCAGGGCCACTGCAGCACTGACCGCTTCCTACCCATCAGCATAGCCTGGTCACATCCCCTGCCAGACATCCCTCCACTCACAGCATCTGGGCTGTGTCCACACAGCAAGGTGCACAGAGAAGTCAGGCCTGGAGACAAGTCTCCACAGGGCGAGACCAGGGCAGGATTTGCAAGCCAGGCTCCCTTCTGCAAAAGGGGGGTAAGGGTGTGGCCTCGGGGACCGCTCTGCAGGCACTATTGCCCTCGTCAACCACCTACTGTTATCAGGTCCCCAACACTTCCTATCATTTTGAGGGGTGAAGAGCCCGGGCACTCAGAGGTTGAGGCCAAAAGCTGAAGCTGAAAAGACAGTGCTCCTCCAGCTGTGTGCCCAGGCCTGAATAAGTGTTTACCAAGTGCCTACTACGTGCACTTTCTTATATTGGGGATGCAAAAAAAAAAAAAAACCCTGCCCAGCCCTATAGGCAGCATCCAGCACAGGAACAAACACCCGGAGTCCACACGGAAGAAGCCAGGCCAGACATTTTATTGATACCTTGAGCCTTCTCTCTGCCTTGCCTTTCCCAGAGGAGACAGATGCCAGTCAAAGTGCCAGGCCCTCAGGCATGGGCAGGCTTCCTCATGCTTTAACAAGTATGGTGACTTCCTCAGGGAAATCACCAGCTGGGGCCATTCCAGGTAGAGGACAGCCCCACCAGACACCCAAGGACAGGCTGGAGGCAGCTTTGGGAAGTCAATCCAACAGATTTCTAAGGCTAGAAGGAAAAAGTGCAATGCCAAGTGAGAGTCTGACTTTATGTGGCAAGGACAGGGCACCCTTAAGCACTCTCAGGCAGGGTAACAGGGCCAGACAGCCACCAGGCCAGAGGAGCCAGAACATTAAGAGAGAATTAAAGAGCTCAGGCTGGAGGCTGAGGAGCAGCTGGGAGCCCCTGCCACCGAGACTCACTGGATCCTGTACCAGGAAGAAACAGAACCAGCGTCCTCCCAGCCTTGCCCCCGTGCCATGTTCATTAGCACCCTCACTGGGGGTGACAAGCAGGGGAAGGAGGCCAGACTCTAAGAAATGAATCCAGCCACTCATTAGCACTGCCACTGAGAGCCTTTGCCGAAAGGGCAGACAGGCCCAGGAAGGGGCCGTTGTGTTGTGTGCTTTTTAATGTTGGGAAAAGTAGTTCTGGGATTCAGCTTTAAAATTATGTTCCTTTCCAAAGACATGGCCTAAAAGGATTGTAGATCTGGGCGGAGGGCAGTCAAAGATGGTCAGGTGGGACAGGGTGGGACCTGCACCCCTTTTCCTCCTCACCAGCTCTGCCCAGGGCAAGTTCCTTGTGCTCCCTGTGGCCATGATTCCCTGACCAGACCTCAATGCCTGGGGAGCCCCAGGGACGCCTGGCCCTCATGTTCCCCAGACCACATCCCCCTCTAAGAGCCCAGCATTCCTTGGGTACCGGCCTATCTGCACTCCTCAGACCACACCCAGGGTCAGGCTCAGGCAATGAAAGGCCAGGCAACAGACATGGACAGACAGATTTCCTGAGTATGGCACCTGCCCCACAGCCCTGGAGCTAGAGCTTCCCAACTCAATGACTTATCACCTCCACCACCAGGGGCCAGCCACAGCCACCATGAGTTTCTTCTATCTACCTCACAGCAAGATCTCCTGGGAAAAGGAATCCCGAGTTCTGCCCCATTCTCTCCATCAAGAATGCCAACCTGCACACCAGGACTCCTCAAGCCCTCAAACCTGTACCACATTCTCAAGAACATCACCTGGACAGGGAAGGCAGGCCAGGACAAAGACCTCAACAACACAACAGCCACCACAGCCAACAAAATCTCCAGCTCCCAGCACACCTTCCAGTTTGTAAAGCTTCTCCCAACCTAGCCATCCCAGAAGCAGAGGAACAGGAATACAAGGCAGGCAGGTGGCACAGCAGTCAGTACACGCAAGGACTCCCACCATGAGTGACAGGGCCAGAGGAGCCAGACCATCAAGAGCAGGTTAACATGCCCAGGATGTAGGCTGAGGCTTCAAGTGATGACCTGGCCTTACCTGGGATAAGTTATTCAACCCCAGGAGTCTGCCAACGTGGCTGTAGAAAGAAGCAGCAGGTGCCAGCAGACACCCGATGGTAAACAGCAGTACCAACTACTGACAGTCCAACAATGGTCAGTTCTACCCCAATCCATGAAAAGCAGACCTGGAGGACTGTGCAGAGTGACTTGCACCCCCGGGGGGTGAAGAAAGGCAGACCCTCTGGGCCTGGGGCTGCACTCCCTAACCTCCCCCAGCCCCTTTTTGCCTTGGGAGTTCTTCCCAAATCAGACAGGCCTGTTACCGTAAGGACTCCTGCTTCCCCAAAGGCTGAAGTACAACACCAGAGAAGCACACGAGGCAGGGAAGAGTGGAAAGTACGGCTTTATTAAAGGACAGAAGAAAGGCCCCCAGCTCCCAGGAAGAAGGGGATCCAGGGAAGGAAAGGTCTTCCTTTTGTATCTAAGGTCTTCTTTTGTCTTCCTGCATTCCTGATTTTATTTTGCCTATCTCCCTCTATCTGGCAGGTGATGGGGGATGCAGGTGGGAAGGACAGAAGGTAGAAAACAATGGGGGGGAGTGAGCTGGGGGAGTGATTTGATTAGGGTCTCCCCATTTTGCTGGGAGCTACTTCACTAACAGTTCTTTGGGATGGGCCTGGGCCTTGGGAACATTAACATTCCAATCTCCCAGGTGTTGTTCTGGCTTCCCAGGCTCAGACTGGACTCCATTCTCTTTATTAAACTCAATATTAGACCTAATTTACCTAGCTACACTAACTATCTATCTTTAAATCTGGCTTCAAATCCCTCAAATGATATCTCAAAAGGCCCTGAGCATCCATGACTCTGAGACGGCCATGCTGCCACCCACCCCATGGAGGCTACTGGGAGCAAGAGCAGGGCTCAGGAAGGACTGCGGATCAGCAAGCTGTTCTTTATTCAGGATTCAGCAGAGGATGGGTCAAACACCTGGCCTACTGGGCAGAAGATGGCAGAGGGCTGAAACAAGGGTCTGGGTTTCAGGCTTTGTTCAGGGTGAGACAGGAGGGTACTTTAGGGGTCCAATGTATTGGGGCTGGCTGGTTAATTAGGGTAGGACAGTAGTGTGAATAGGGAATTTCCTGGGGCTTATGGTATGGGGTCAGCTGACCCATTTGGGTGGGGGTCAGGTGCCAGTGAGTTCCTTTTGGGTTAGTTCATTCTGACCAAGGCCTGGGGTTTAAAATGACAAAAGCTTAGGGAATGTCCTTGAACTTATTCTCCATATCCTTCAATACACTGATCCTTCACCAATTTTTCCCAGTGACAAGACAGGCCTCAGGAAGAGATATCCCTAAACTTTCCCATATATTGACCACTGACCCCACACCCTCCATCTGGCCCAAACTGACAAGCCCATTAACTGAGTCACCTCTCAGTATAACCTATATAAGCCTAAACTCCCTCTTTGGCCAGTGGTTCATTTTCCACCAAGAAAGTGGGTCCATCAGAGGCGTTACTCTGTCCTGAACAAAGCTGTGCTGATCCATGAAGTCTGGCTGGCCCAGTCCTTCTGTGCTTACAAAATCAGAGGCAGAAAACAAGACAATCTTCTATCAATCCAGCAGAAAAAAATAATAAAGGTTTATTGGGACAGAACACCCGGCCAGGGTCTCACAGGGCCCGCAGATCCACCTACCCCTGCTCACTCATTTCCAGTCAGGGAAGGCCACTCTCCCATAGCCCAAAACCCAGGGACCCAGTGAAGGACATGGAGACTAGTCCAAGGACATTTCGCCTCTGGCCAGTTCCCCCAGTTTATCTGGGGTAAAATGGATGCTTTTGTCATTTAAAAGCCCAGGCCTCAGCCAGAGTAAAGGAACAAAAAGGAATTTGCACCTGAAATTCCCCATTCACACTACTATCCCACCCATACCCAGGAGCTACCTTGCAGTCCCACCCTAAATGAAGCCTATACAACCCAGACTCTTGCTTCAGCCTGCTGCCATTTTCTGCCCCATTTTCTGCTGCCACATCCCTGATTGACTCCAGCAGGGCCTCCTGCCTTGTCACTGGTGCTTACAACCAGGATAACAAGCAGCCCAAGAAGGACTCAACTGCCCCCAGCTAGTCCATCGATCCACCAAAGTGGGTATGGTGCTGCTACCACTACAACCCTGCCATACAATGCCAAGCCCCAGGCCCAGACAGGCCTGGACACTGTTAGCGATAGCCACAGGCCCTGGGTGGAGTCTGACCCAGAGCCCTCCCCCACTTCTTCCACAGCTCCACACACGGGGTAGGTGCCCTCTCTGTGCCCCCTCACTGACAACTCTCTCTGTCCTTACTCTGTCAGGTGAGCAGCAGTGTCCCCAGTGAGAGCAGGAGAGACCACAAGGCAGCCCCTTCCTGCTGGCCACTGACCCCATGCAAGATAATGATCTGAGCCTATCCTCACACAAAACTCTCATCTGTTCAGACAGAGGTCCTGACCACAAGGGCTGTGGCTGGGGCCCTGCCAATGACCCTGTCCAGGTAGGGAGACCACCCTAGCAGACCATCCTTGCTTGCCTGTGGTGACCACAAAACAGGTTCAAGTCCTAATAGAGCCCACCCATGTCAGGAAGGAGTCTACCCAATGCAATCTGGTAAGCCAAGCAGAGTCATCCTCACCCCACCCAGCACTCGGAGAATCCTATAGTAGGGATAAGGCCTGAGAAACAGCTGCAACAGGCTCTGAGGACAGCCCTGGATGGCAGACCCAGCAGCCTGAGCCAAGGCCTCCCCAGAAGCCCCAGCCCAAGTCAGCTCCTCCAGCAAGGGCACCACCTCAACCATCTTCAGGAAACTCCTACAGAACTTTGGACTTATTGGCAAGTCACACCTTCTATACCAGAGGACTCAGGCCAAGACAACTCTTCCTACAGAAGGTTCTCAATGGCTCCTGAGCAGTATTCACAAAGCATATTGTAGTAAAAATGGTGTAAGTTCAGGGTCAACTGTGCCATGACACCCCCCACCCAGCCACACACATTTCAAATATCCACCAGGGCCAGGTCTCACAGGTCCTGGGCCACAGTGACAGATAGGGAGTCAGAGAATAACTGCAGTCCAACTTCTCACCAAAAATCTTGGGATAATAAACCTTCCCTGCTGGCCTCAGTATACCCCAGTAGGACAGGATACAGATGCTGCAAACCCAAACATCAGAATTAATAGGCAACAACTGAAAATAACCCCTGAAGAAGAGTCTGGCCTTGCGCCCTTCCAATCTGTCCACTCTTTCTCCCCTTTTGGTCACTTGGTACCCCATCCACACATCCATCAAATACTCAGGAGCCAGGCGGCATCGGGCATGATGGCAAACAGAGTAGTCAGAAAGTTGGTCACTCTCGGCTGTTAACCAGCCCATTGTTACAGATGTTGCACTAAAGTCAGAGTCTGAGGAACATAATGCATTACAGCTGGACTGAGCCACACAGGCCGAATTCCATTCATACAACCAAAACAAATCCCACAACCACAGGAACACCTTACATTTAAAAAAAAAAAAAAAAAAAAACGAAATGATAAAATGCCCAACAACCTCGGAAGCAGTACATAACATCCAGGTCTAGTGGACGGTGTCTTAGAACTTCAGTTAAGGGACTCAGCCAGTTCATCTTCCAATGGCCCAGACTCTTCATCAATAAAATGGGGATGGCAGTAGGCCCTCCCCCAGGGGGACTGCTAAGTGGGTATGAATAATATAATCAATGTTAACGCCTGCAAAATGACCCTCCTGTCTGCCAACCAGACCTCGGCCACACAGCCTAATTTAAACTCCACAACCTGGGAAGACCCTCTCCAGGGCCACCACCACATACTGAAGTCTTGCTGTGAATGGCTAGGTTCACCTGTGGTCACGGTCTGTGCACCTGTTCTCCCCTCTGGGAACTCCTGCTCGGAGGTTCCCAAATCTTGAACTTCCATACCTGCACTTCTCCTTCTACCTTCTCCTCTCACAGCTCACTCATTCATCAAAACCTGCCCAGTGCCCACCCTGCTCTGGATGTTAGGCTGGGTGCTCAGGGCACAAAGACAACCAGGGTGGAAGTGCTTGAGACAAACATGCAAGTACAAGGGCATTCCAAGTGGCAGCTCAGCACACACACCCACACGCATAAGAAAAGCCATGCAATGTGCAGAAAACAAGGACCTCTACAGTTGCTGTGACACATGAAGCAAGAACTGAATGATGTGGCTGGAATCCTGGGCAGAAGCCACATCCTGACCTACCCTACCAGCAGCAGGAAGCCATGGAAGGGACTTAAGGAAGCCTGACTGCCCATGAGCCCCACACCTAGATGCCTGCCCGGGTCTAAGTTGTCACTCCAGTGCCTGCAGAGGACCAGGCCTGAGGTGTGCCCAGAAAAGACAGGCTAGGCAGTCAGGGCAGCCAAGGGTGCTGGATGTGCACAGACCATGTCAGCTGAGGTGAGGGATGCAGGAGACCCAGCCAGCAGGAAGCCTTCTTGGATCCACCAGCCTCCCACAGCCATCTGTAATCACAACCTGGCTCCTGACCCTACACTGCCTTGTGTGTGCCGCCATGCGCTGCCCAGGATCTCTACCAAGGACCTACAGTGTACCAGGCTGAACCACATCACAGTGTGGTTTAACCACCTGAGGCTATTAACAAACTTCATTTGTATCTTTCCACCTACTACTGTGCCCACATAGAGGTATGGTAAGGAACAATCCCAATCTCTGCCTCACAGACACTAAAGACAGAAAACAACCAGAAAGGTAGCAATGGTCAAATAAGAAGGGCTGGGAAAGATGCAACAAGATGGGAAATACCAGGAGTCAGGGCAGGAAGTTAAGCCAGTGACCAGGAGCCCATACATGCAGAGGATAGGATCTGCCTGCAGGCGACAGTAAGGGGTTCAATCAAGGAAAAGGTACCATGTATGGCTGGAATGGAGCCTAACAGGGTGAGGAGCAGCACCCTAACCCACAGAACTTTCCATGGTGTCCCTATCAGCACTCTGCAATCCAGCAACCACCAGTCAATGTGGCTTCACTTTAAGGTCAATTTTAAAAGCTTTATGTGGCTACTGGCTGCCATCCTGAACAAAATGGTACGAGTTCCCAGGGCCAAGGGAGAAGGAGATGCCAATCTGAGAATAACAGGTGGCCCCTGGGGTAAGTCCCCAAAGACGGCACAGATCAGAGCCCCCTGGAACTCCCTGGGATGTACCTAGCCCATAGTACCCACAAGGCACCTTGCACAAGTTCCAGAAAGGGCAGAGGATATGCACAGGCGCTTAAAGTCTCCAGCAGCGGCTGGAAGGCAGGGTCCACCGTGGAGCCAAGGGAACCACACCTGACAGCAGCCAACAAGTGGACAAGGGGACGCCCCTGGCCCAGAGCAGTCCACAAAGGTACCAGCAAGACGCACAGGTCAGGACCCACCAGAAGCCGCTCTGGAACCGCCCACAAGCCCCGTACGCTGCACTGGAGACCCCGGCCACTGTCCCCGGCGTCCCCATTCCCCTCCCCGAACTCCCTCCCCAGACTCCGCAGACCCCCGGATCCCCTCCCCTGAGTTTTTCCCAGACCCTCAGACTCCCTCCCCGGCCTCCCTGCCAGGCTCTCTCCCAAGACCCTTGACTCTGTCCCCAGACTCCCTCCCCGGACTCCCGGACCTCCTTCCCTTCGACCACGATCCGCCTCCCCGACTCTCCCCAGATCCTCGGACCCCGGGACCGCCTCTCCAGCGTTCCCGGTCCCCCTCACAGGACTCCGTCCGCGGACTCTCTCCCCAGACCCCCAGATACCCTCCCCGGACCCTCTCCCGGACCCTCTCCCGGAACCCCGAACTCCCTCCCCGGCGACCCCGGATCCTCGCCCCAGCCCGCTCCCACCGGGCCCGCCGGAGCCGCCTCCCCGTGCCGCCTCACCTGCCCGGGGAAGGGGCGCTGGGCGACTCAAGGCAGAAGGGTGGCTCAAGGCAGGAGGGCGGCTGGGCGGGCCGCGCACCCAAACATCACGTGACGGCTCCGCCAGCCAATGGCGCGCGCCCGCCCAGGCCCGCAGACTTCAAGCCCCAGCATGCCCCGCGCGGCCGGAAGCTGCGCGGACGGCGGGCGGCGCGGCCAAAAGACCCGGGCGGGTGGACGCGCGGACCCTGTGCCTGCCGGGGAGGTGGACCTCGGACGTGCCTCAAAGTGAGGGCTCCCGCGGGTGTCGGGAACCGGGAGCCGGGTTGTCACGCTGAGCAGGCTGCGCGGGCCCCTTGTGGGCACTCGGACGAGGAAACCGAAGCCCAAGACAGTTGAAGGACCCTTGCGAGGACCTTCGCTCAAAGCAGCGTGCGGAGTGGGGCGTCCACGGGGGCGCCCTCCGGGAGCCCGCGCCCTCCCTCCTCCGCCCTGGCCCCGGGCTCCCTGAAGGCGCCCCCCGCCCGCTGCGTGGCCCACGGGAGGAAGGGACGCACGCGGCCCCTGGAGGAGCTGGGCCAGGGGATATGTGACGATGGCCCTGGTGCCCAGCATCCTGTCTCCCCACGCCCACGGCCGGGGGGGAAAGCGATGAGCCAGTCCCTCTCTGACTCATGGTCCTCGCTACTGTTGTCTTTCCATGATGGCCATTCTCCTTAAGCACAGGTCACACCTGGTGGCAGCGCAAGGTGCCAACCTGCAGAGGCCGCTGAGTTCCTATGAACAGGCTGTGCCCTCCACTTCCCTGGTCTGAGTGAGGATGTAACACTGAGCCTGAGGAGTGCACACCAGTGTGTGTGCTAGCATAAGTGTGTCCATGCACACATGGGAACAGCAGGCCTCTGACCCAGGCAAGCCGCCTCCCCACATTTCAAGATGCAATATAGTCACAGCGCCAGGCTCAGAAAACAAGCTCCAGCGTGACACCTAGCAAGCAGTCTCCCTGCCAGGGAATTTAATGCCACCTGAGTGGGGGGCAGTAAAGTAAAAGGAAAGAGCCAGTGGAAGGGTGTCAGTGTTGTCTTTACTGATTACATTACTGGGGAAGAAAGAGTGGGCCTCCCTGGAAACATTGAGCCTGCTAGCCCCTCACCCCTGGGGCAAAGGCAGCAGGCCGGGTCTCCACAACCCAAGGGGCACCATTCAGGCTTGCTGCCTGGCACAGTTTCCCGTACATTTCTTGCCAAATCTCATCTTTGAAGCCTATCCTCCATCATTTATTCATTCCACTAATCTTTATTCAATGTCAGACAACATGTTAGGCCCTGGGGATACCATACAATTGGATTTGGTTGCTAATGACAGAAAACCCCAAGTAACTGTGGCTTAAACAAGATCAGTGTTTGTTTAGAATTCAAATCCAGAGAAGGCAGCCTCAATCATCAAGACTCTGGGGGCCTTCACTGTTCTTCAGCAATCTCCAGACAGGCCTTTCTCATGGTGGGATATGACTGTTGAGGCTCCAGACAGGATGTCTGCTTTCTAGTCAACAGGGAGAAGGAGACATGGAGAGGCATGCAGGCATACTCTCCACAGCCTTCTAAGGATGCTCCCTGGGTTTTGCACACTCTATATCTGCTTTCATCCCTTGGCCAGAACTGGGTCCCTGGGTACTTCTGGCTGCAGGGAAGCTGGGAGATAACTGCATCCTGGGCCCCTGAGCCCAGTTAACATTTGGACTCTGGTACCCAGTAAGAAGAGGAGGATGGGGTTGGCCTAGAACCTCCAGCTGCATCCAGACAGCTCTGTTCACTACTATCAGGCCAAAGTTGACAGTCACACATGGACTGCAACTTAGCTGAGGCCACACAGGACAGAACCAGGGGATGGGTTACACCAGAGGGCTGGAGGCCAGGGAAGAGACATGCAAGATCAGCGCTGAGCCTCTGGTGACATCATCCCACACCCAGCCAAGACAGCCCACAGCACACTGCCTTCCCTCCATGGGCTCAGATTGTGATGGCCTTGAAGCCACAGACCCGTGCAGCCACTGTGACTGGGACACTGGGGAGGGATTTATGCAGCAGATGAGGGCACACAGTTTGGCTCTCCTGCATGTTCCTTACATGCACGCATTAGCCCCATCATCTAAGTGAGAGCTGGACCCCTTAGGGGCAATAAGTGTTCTGGACATGCATACTGGCACGAGGCTCCTTGCTGGTCAGCCAGAACCTTCAGGGATTGTGTGGTGGGTCCAGTGAGTTCATGGAGAGCAAAGGCACTACAGACTGTAGGAGCAAATGTGATGGTGCTGATGGCCACAACCCACAGTGACCACACTGCTACTCACCTATCATTCATCCCTCCCCTCAAAGCTCCTCTGTCATTCTGACTACTGGGCCACCCTGATGCGGGAACGTGCACTGTAACTCCTCTCCTGGCTGGCCACCTGCCCCTGTGGCCTGGAACCTCCTGCTGACACTGAACCACAGGAGAGAGGAACCAGGCCCAACCTGTCTTATCCCTGGGCAATGAGCTGCAAGAGACAAAGGTTGAGGTAAAAGGGACAGAGGTAAAGGCACCACCCTGAGCCAGCCCTTGGCCTCCATTATTTTAGTCAGCTGTTTCAGTGCTATGACCAAGGGACCTGATAAGAACAACTTAGAAGAGGAAAATTTTATTTGGAGCTCACAATTTCAGAGGTCTCAGTTCATAGGCAGCCATTGTCATTGCTCTGGGCTCAAGTTGAGGCAGAACATCATAACAGAAGTGTGTGGAGGAGGAAAGCAACTCAGGACATGGCAGGGTCAGGAAACAGGGTGGTGAAAAGTGTGCAGGGAAGATGTCCACTCCCACAGCACACTCCAGTGATCTACCTCCTCCAGCCACTTCCTACCTGCCCACAGTTACCACACAGTCAGTCCATTCAAACCAGGATGGAGGTTAGGTTACAGCTCTCACAACCCAGTCATTTCACCTCTAAATATTCCTGCATTAACTAGAGCTTTGGGGGAGCATCTCATATTCAGACCATAACATTCTACCCACAAAACTCATGTCCATCTCCATTTAGTCCATCACCAAGAGTCCCATAGTCAGTTCCAGCATGGCTCAAAAGTCAAAGTCCAAAGTCTCTTTTGACACCCAAGGCAAACTCTTGGCTGTGTGCCCCTGTAAAGACAAAAAGCAAGTTATATATACTCAATATACACTGGCACAGAATAAGCAATCCCATTCCAAAGTGGAGGAATAGGGGCAGGGATGGGGCCAAACAAAGACCAAAATTCAGCAGGCAAACAGATCCCATTATCTCGCATACAGCGTCTAGGACACGTGGCCGCAGGATGTGCTCTCCAAAGGGACTGGGCAGCCCTGCCCCTTTGGCTTTGCCAGTTGCAGCCAGGGCCTTTCATAGTCTGCTTTTGCAACCAACAGCTTTTTTCTGCAGATGGCCCACATTACTGGCATCTCTTAATTCCTGGGTCTCCATTTCCTCTTTGGCTTTGCCTT
Source organism: Callospermophilus lateralis (assembly GCF_048772815.1). NCBI lineage: Eukaryota > Metazoa > Chordata > Mammalia > Rodentia > Sciuridae > Callospermophilus > Callospermophilus lateralis. Next base: position 90,141,824 of record NC_135320.1, read on the forward strand.
CACAGTTTCATGCAATGTCATCTCAGGGGCTGCCCCTAACTCCAGCATCCTGCCTTCCTGCAGAACCAGCACCACAGGGATGATGCCAAGGTCTGCCTTGGATTCTGCAGCACTTGGGCCCCCTGGAGTCGCAGATACAGCAGCCTCTTTTGTGCCTGAGTGGGTCGGCATGGTGAAACAACTTGCTAGCCCTGCACCCCATGTGAGAAGGGTGTCCCCATGACCTCTTCTTCAAGCGAATTTTCCATTCTACATCTTTGAGCATGCAGTGGATGTGGTCTTGCAAGTTCCTGAGATGCCCTCAAGTCATCTTTCCTGTTGTCTCTGTGCAAAGCACTTAGTTGCCGCAGTCTGGCTGGGCACAAATCACGAGCCACTCAAGCAGGAACAAACTTTGTTTCCGAACTCCCGAGAACGCCACACACTTGGCCTTCTCCTGGGACACACCACACACCAACTAGAAATCCCTCCTCCAGCACTTCCCCAACCAACAGGAACTCCCTAGGAATCCCCACGAGAACTCCAAAGTAGCTGGCACCTGGGGTGGACAGCAGGGGTCTAATATACAATTGAATACACAGCTTAACATAACCATCATCATCTCAATGGCTTTCTGGCCTCACCTCTCAACCACTCCCTTCTGGCAAAAAAGCCATGCATCATTCCCACTCGGCTATGGCTCTCAGCACTTAGTGACTCTTTAGGGACTGTAATCTCTTCAACAACCACCCCTTCCTGACCCCAACTTGATTTGCACTTTTCTAGTCAAACTGCAAGTTTTTTAAATCCCTTAGCTCTGTTTTCTGCTCCTATTTTTCACAGTAAACCTGGCTAAAGCCACTAGCAATATCCATGCCACTGACTGAATGTTGTGCTGCCTTGAAATTTCCTCTGCCAATTAATTGGTCCATCAATTTTAAATTCAGTCTTATACCAAGTCTCAGGACTTAGGCAAAATGTAACCAAGTTCTTTGTCAGAATGTTAACATGAGTGACCTCTGGTCCAATTCCCATGAGACTCTCATTCCCCTCTGAAACCTCATGAGCATAGTCTTTACTATCTGCAGTCCTATCAGCATCCTGTTCCCACCAGATTCACCCATTAAGCTGTGCTTACAAATTCTAAAACTTTTCCAACTTGAATCTCCAAACATTTCCATGCTTTTCCAGCAAACCATTTCCAAAGGCTTCTGAACCACATGGTCATGTTAGTTACACAATGACCCCACTTCTCAGTATCAATTTCTGTGTTAGTCAACCCTTGAGTTGCTATGACAAAAATGCTTCACAAGAACAACTTAGAGAAGGGAAAGTTTATTTGGGGTAACAGTTTCAGAGGTCTCAGTTCATAGATGGCAGATTCCATTGCTCTGGCCCAACGCACACCATGGGAGAAGGCCCAACAGAGGAAAGATGCTCAGCTCCTGTCAGGGTCAGGAGGAGAGATGGGGAGAGGTAAGGAGCTGCCCTCTTCTAGGGCACATCTCCAGTTTTCAACTACTCCAGCCACACCCCATCTGCCTACAGTTACCTCTGTCGCATTCCTCGAGACTAACACCCAGAGTCACTCCAGGGGAACTGGGCTGCACGAAATAATCACACAAGAGACAGAGATTCCTTTTCCTTTGGGTCCTGTGATGGCTCCTCTGACCTTAGGGGTCTGCAGAAAGAGAGAGAGGAGAGGGAGAGGCGAGCAGAGCCCTTTTATTGAGGAGAAGCCATTCAAATGAGGCAAGGGGCCAGGTTTCAGGGGGTTGAGTCTAGCCTTGTGATATCTGCTGTCAGCAGGTTGACTGACATCTAGGAAGGCCACACCCAAAGGCAGAGCAAGAGAAGGGGACACACAAAGGGAGTTTCCATGGAACATTCTATCCCAAACAGGGCAAAGGGGTAGGATTACAAAAGAACAGGTGAGTGTGGCTCAAGCCCATGAGTGACACACCTACATCTGAAGACATGCCCTCAACTTCCTGATCTGGGACAACAACGCTCAAGTCACTATGAAATGTCATGATCGGTCAGGGCCTCTCGCTTCAGGATGCAAGGCATGGGTCAATCAGAGTGGCTCCCCACATACCTCCAAGTCAGTCCCATTCAAACTATGCACTGATTAGCTTATAGCTCTCACACTCCAATCATTTCACATTCCTGCATTAATGCAGGAGCTTTTGGAGAACACCTTATATCCAAATCATAAAATCCATCTTCCTGAGCTCCAGGCATCCACTTATGGGCTCAGGAAGGAGGGGACTCTCCATCACAGAGGACCAATGAGTGGGAGCTGGAAGGTGAGGGAGGAGAAGATGCAAATGGCAGGCAGTGCCACAGGGCTCAGGAGAGAAAGCAGCTACCTTCTACATCTCCTGTGGGCAACCCAGGTCTGCAGGCAATGATGCACCTTATCCCTGGGTGGGGAGCAGAAATGGAGGGAAAGCTGTTCTTGAACTCTGGACTCCTTCAGGGAACCTAGTGGGTGCTCAGGGGGAGGGCTGAGTAGGGCAAGCCCTCTTTCTCCCGGTCCTGGTGCAGGAGCATCTGGTTCATGAAGGGCCGAGGACTAGCATCTTCTCACCAGGATTAATTTAGCCAGTGTCTCCAACCCCAATTCTTCCAAGGTGCTCTGGAATCAGGGTGTATTATTCCTCTGGGAAGGAGTGTTCCCTTTGGGAGAGATGGCTGCATCTCCCCCTTTCCTGCTCTTCCGCTTCCTCCAGCTGAGCCACCAGCCAACCCTTGCAGGGCAGGAAGTGGAGTGACCCCTGCTCCCACAGTGTCCTGCTTAGTGACCTGCACATCAGACGCCCGCCCTGAACAGTCATTTCCTCACCTGTATGGGCAGACTGTGGAGCTGCCATCGCTATGGAGCTGACATGAGGTTCGAGTGCCAGAGAGACCTAAAGATCCCTTCGCACATAGCCGGGCCCACTGAGAGGGAGCCCTGGAAGCATGTGAGCCACAATGGGTACCCCAGGGCGTATGTGTCATATCTTGAGTAGACTTTGAGCATCAATGCCAGTCACCAGAGCTAAAAACATGGGACAATGCCCTCAGGGTATCAAGGAGCAAGAGAGGACAGATGATCCAAAGGAATCACTTCCTGGGCCACAAGTCTGTCGTTAGAAGGTTGTATGAGGAAATGCCATATTCTCTCCAAGAACTGGAGAAGTTTCCCAGAGAAGAGGCATTTGGACTGGGTGCTGAAGGATCAGTAGGAGTTTGCCAAGAGGAACAGTGTGGATCTACCCCAGCTGCTAATGCAAAAGTGATCTGGGGATCTACCCCAGCCCTCTCTGTTTCTTTCCCTTTCCACCTGCCTCTAGGAAAGCACAATGCAGTCCTGCACAATCAGAGTCTTTTTTGTCCCTCAGTCTAGGGATTGAAGAGCTCTACCACTGAGCTCCACCCTAAGTCCCGGCCCCGCCCCAGCAAACTCAGGGTCCAAGAGCTGACTTCACTGTCACAAGTCAACCTGTACCCACCTCAGGAATTGGAAGCACCCCTACCACTGCACACAGGGAAGTGGTAATGAGATGCTAATGAGTGAAGATAAAAATCAGAGAGAGCAGTATTTTGCAAAATCACAACAGTTGTACTTCCAGGGGCTTCCTCCCCAGCAAGCACACTACCGAAGCTCAGGACAGTGCTGAGTGGGTGCAAGGCAACCATGAGGTTCCCACCTCCTGGCTGATGAAATAGGAGGGATCATTGCGGTAGCAGAGGCTGCCCCCGGCCTCCTGCCCTTCCTGTGCAGAGCACTGTCCTGCTCACATGGGACCCTGCGCAGCTCACCTCAGCACCTCCTCTGACTTGGCAGCACGCACAAGGCCCACCAGCAGCTGCCCCAGGCCACCTGTGGTGCTGGGATCCCATCCTGCCCAGGGTCCCAACCTCGCTCACAGCAGCTAGCTCTCTCGCCTGCCACCTGCTCCACACTGTCACCCACCCTGGGTATCCTTGGTGGCAACTGACACATGTTATTTTTTATTATGTAACTGTGGAGTGAATGAATGACAGATTCCAGAGGCTGAGCCAGAAAGGAGCTTGGAGATCCCCAGAACACCTGGAGGAGACCAAGGTCTGGAGCAGGAAGTGGCTCACAAGGTCACTGAGCAGTAGGGGCAGAACTGGTGCTCCTGGCTCCAGTCTAAGGTTCTCCCTCCTCACCAGGTTGTGGAAAGACCCCAGGGGCGGGGGTCCCTACCTGCTTCGGACAGTACCTCCCCTACCCTTGGTGTCCCATCTGCTCCCCCAGCTGTGCTATCTCTCTCTGGACCAGAGACCCGAACTGTCCCTTGACTACCCCTGACATTTGCCCCTGGATTAGAAAATGGTTTAAGGAACAAATGGGTGAGGCTGAGGGACAGTTTTCCTGATCCCTAAAAGCCTTCGCCTTCTGAGCTTGATGGGCCCCCGGCAAGGGAACAGGATATCCTTGGCGCCTGGATGGACAAGCACCTCTGGCCCCTAGGATGTGATGGGAGCCATGATTAGGTCATCTAGACTGGGCAGCAGGGGGCTGCTCCCTTGCCAGTCTGCAGGGAGTAGTCAGAGTGAGAGGGGCATGGGGCATTTTGTGGGAAGCTGGCCTGGCATTGGCCATGCAGATGACCACACACAGCCCTCCATTTTCACCAGGGTGGGAGGAAAAGAGCCCACAGATATTACAAAGGAGAAGGTGCCCCAGTTTAGTAGGGGCAGGCAGTATAGTGGGTCCCTGGGGCAGACGGGCACAGCTCCACCCAGCAGAGCATCTGCTCTGTGCCTGGCCCAGCAGGGCCATGGAGAAACAAGTCCCTGCCCCAGACTAGGGGACCAAGCCCCAGATGGTATTCAGTGTTGGGAAGGGGGCCAGGGGGTCCCAACCCAGCCGCACCGAGCAGCCCTGGGTCCTCAGCACATTGGCATTTCCTAGTCCTTCCCCATCTGCAAAGGGGGGCTTTGGCAGTGGTTCTATTTCTTAATGGTCAGTGTTACCTGCAGGGTGGCAGATCTGGGTCCGCTGGCTGGTGGTCAGGACAGACAGCCCCTGGTCCCCTGGTGAGAGTCCCACTTGGAGAAGCAGAGTGTGACTCAGTGTCCCCTCCCTGCCCCTCAACCATCTGTCTGCACCCTGACCCGGAGCAGCTGGGTCTTGCAGCCAGCATGCACCTGGCCTGCTCCCCAGGTATGAAGTGGGCAGCTGCAAGAGGGTCCTGAGGAGCCCTGTTCTTTCAAGGTGCCCCTGTCACCAGGTGGGACGGGTACAGGGCCCACTGGCCACAATGCCCTAAGATGGAGCCAGAGCAGCCCCAGGGAAACCCAGCAGGGCAGAGCAGGGGCTCGCCACGTCCACCCACCGAGGGCCACAGGGCCTCTTAGCTCCTCTGCACCCTGTGGGGCTGCACAGCAGGACCTAGAGCCTTCTCTGAGCTGAGACCCAGTGGTGTTGGCTTGAAGCCGTCCCCTCCCCATTTCCTACCATGGCAGCTGTGGGCGGGACTTTCCACCTGGCAAGACCCGCATTGGCCAATCAGAAGCTGACCTGACAACCGACCCCAATCATCAAGGTTCCCGCCAGCTGAAGCAATCGTCCTGTCATCTTACATCAGCCCTGACCAAACCGCGACAGACAATGTCCCTAAACCCGGCTGGGCCAACCTGCTGTCGTAGCTGCAATTTAGATGTCCCAGACCCCCACCCCCAGTTTCCCTTATTAGCACTATTCCTGCCTTTCCCACCCCGTCTTCTCCGCCCCCACCCTCTTGCAGATGGCACACCTCGCCCAGGAGCACCAAAGCAAACCTCCTTTTGGTGCCTCCTTCTTGTTCCCTGGCTCCTGACCTCCCGATCTTTGGCTTTACAAGCGCACCAGCGTACCCCAACCTCCCCTCCATCCCTCACCTAGGACTTGAGGGTGTGACCCACGGAGGTGTTGGCGAGGTGCCATCTTCTAGCACAGAGACCTGTGTCTGCTGATTCCCAGGTGGTAGAGGGCACAAGAGGCCAGGAGGGAGGCTGCCAAGCCTCGAGGGCAGAGGCTCAGGAGCACCCAGCATGGCAGCATCTGGCCTATGCTGAGTGACCGCATTGGCCCCAGGCCAGCTGTGGCTTCAGGGTGCTGGAGCCTTGTCCTCAGGGGGTGGAGGAGACCTGGGTACAGGGCCCAGCCTCCTCACCATGCAACCTGAGCCAGTGGCTCCATCTCTCGGGCCTCAGCTCCTGGAGGGGAATTGGCACCTGAGACTGCACATGTGGGCTTGACACAGGCATCAGTACCGCGAGGGCTGGGTCCCCCTGCAGGGCCTCTGCCAGCCTCTCCAGGGTTGCCATCCTCCACTTTCCTCCTGTGCCTGACAGGTGTGGGAGGCCTCTGTCCCTGCCTTGTCCTGGTGCCAGGCCACAGAGGGCAGGAAGTACTCTGATGAACTGCAGTGCCACCCCCACGCCGCCCCTTCACCCCAAGCCCTTGGGCTCGTCATCCATGTCATCCATGCAGCTCTGCACTGGGAGCAGCCAGGACACCAGCAAAGCCTGCCCCTTCTGAAGAAGACATGGTGGGGGCTGGACCACACACACCTGGACGCTCCCCTCACTTCTCAGGCGGGAAGATGTTGCGTCTCCAGCATGAGGAAACGCGTGACTTGTGCTTTGCTCTGTAACCAAGGGTGCCAAGAGCACCAAGGGCGCGGGTCACTAGTGGGTCCAGGCTGAGGCTCTCTGCCTCCCAGGAGCACCTGGCCTCTGCCTCAGGTCCACCCTGACCTGGCTCCATACCACCCCCTGGCATCGGGCCAGCAGCAGGGGCGGAGACGTGGGGATATTGACAGGATCTGGCGACCGTTGCTGTATTTATAGGGCTCCATGGAGACAAAAATAAAGCTAGGAGGAGCCTGCTGAGTCACTCTGCCCGCCCTCCAGCGGGACGCAGAGCACGGGTAGGTGGGCAGGGCAGGGCGCCGGCCCAGGATGGAGCTGGGCCCAGGACAGTGTGGGGACCACTGTGGAGGCCCAGGCCGTACCCTGCCACGTGTGAGCCCAGTGGCCACACTGTGGACCTCTGCTTCTCAGAGCCAGGCCCTTGAGGCCAAGGCCTGTGCCAGTGGTGTATGCAGTGAGGTCAGGGCTCAGAGTGACCACGATCAGGTCTCAGAGTGTGCCCAGGATCAGGGCTCAGTGTGACCAGGGTCAGGGCTCAGAGTGACCAGAGTCAGGGCTCAGAGTGGCCAAGGTCAGGGCTCAGAGTAACCAGGGGTAGGAAGGGCTCCTATGATCCTGAGACCCCAGATGGGGTCCGTCCTCAGGTCCTGCCCTGGGGATCTGCCTGGGTGAAGTGTCCCATCCGGGTGTGCCTGGGGTGGCTCTCCTGCATACCTCGGGCTGTTGGGAGGACTCTGCCTCTGCCAAGGGGCTGGGCCCACCTGTGTGACTCTGCCCAGTGCCCCCCAGGGAGCCTGCTCACCTCCTGGTTACATGCTGTCCTCCACTTTGCCCTGAGCTCTGCTGCTGCTGGTCCATGCCACAGAGGACATGGCCCTCAGGTGGAGAGACAAGCAGGGCCCTGCTCAGAGAGCTGGAAGCTTGGGAGCTGGTTCCCTAGCACATGGCCTGCTCCCAGCTGCCTCGGTGCAGGGAGGTGCCAGCCTCTGTGGACATGGCCTTTGGTAAAGGAGCTTCCCCCACCCCAGGGCCGCCCCGCCCCCAGTGGCTCTGGTCTGCAGGGTGTCCCAGCTCCCTAGACTCCACCCAGTCGGTGGAGGTTTCTGGGCCACAGGACCTCATTTGTGTCTCCCTTTGCCTGAGAGCTGTCCAATCAGTGTTCCCAATAAGCATTCATCAGGGAAATGCCCACCTTAGAATCTAAGGTTCTCCCAGCAGAACCACTCCCTCCCATGGGGACCCCATTCTCTGTAACTCAGGGGGACTTTCCTGACGCTCCCTAGTCTGGTGAGGGCCCTAGACGTTTTACACCTTCTGATCTGGTGGGGCTACTGCCTCCATGGACTCAAGTTTTGAAGACAGGGGACACTAGCTTGTTGGCTGCCAGGTGGGCACTGAGAGCTGAGGGGTGGGTGAGATGGGACAAAGCAACATCACATGAGCTCCTGGATCGATCCAGACTTGAAACTGGTTGTTTCGGAGGTTTACCGGGACCCCTTGCTCCTTTTGCTTGAACAGGCTTGAGTTGGGTCTGGTTCTCCTCTGAATGGACCTCCTCATAGCTTGGCTCTGATGAGCTCTGTGCAGAGGGGCAGCTTGGGAAGCTCAGGGTTTCGAGGTACATGTGGGGCCCAACACTGTGCAGGGCCCCATTAACCCTAAGGGATCCGGGGCATGAGCCATGTGTCCTGGGATGGCCTCAGCGCCTCACAGCTCGCCCCCCAGCTTCAGGAAGCAATGCTTGGGCTCTCTGGTTTCTGCCAGCAGAGTGGGTCCCTGAGCTGGCGGGGCGTCGGGGCTGAACAGGGTGCATCCAGGGCATGGGTGGGGCAAAAAGAGCCTGGGGAAGGGCTGCCGTGGAGCACCAAGCCATCAGCTCCCGGGGACCAGCTACTTCCCAGGCCTTCATGACACAGCATGGCACCTCCTCTTACGATGGGGAGACTGAGGCTTCAGCAAGGAACAGGGCTATGGCCAGCCTCTGACCTGCAGACCTCTCCAGCTGACCCCCTTGGGCTGCTGGAAGCCCAGGGCCTGGGTTCTCTAGGCCAGTCCTCTTTCAGCCTGCCGGAGTGTCACTGCAGGCCTGCAGTGGGGGACCTGAGGAAGGGCTGGTGTGGACAGCACAGATGCACAGCGATGCTGAGGTGCGGCCACACCTAGGAGGTGGGAACAGGGCCATCAGGCGGGAAAGGGGGACAGGCCATGCTGAACTGGGTCAAGGAGACCTGGAAGTCAATGGGTGAGAGGGCAGAGGGTGTGGGCAGGCAGGGGCAGAGGCAGGGGCAGAAGAGGCCATGGGACTCCAGGGGCACAAGGACGGAGACCTCTGAGACATGGGGACATGTCACATGTGGGGGCCAAAGTCAACTTGCTGGCCCTGAGCCTGAGCTGAGGTGCTCAGGCAGGCAGCAGTGATGAGCTTGGTGTCCCCAAGGCCCCTGGCCCTGCCAGTGGGTGTCCCCACAGGGTGCTTTCCTAACCACATCACCAGGATGTCCTAGGGTGGTCCTCTGAGTCTCCATCTGTGGGGTGGGTACCTCACAGCACACCAGCCATGGCATCCCGAGGGACCCGCCTGGACTCCACCTTCACTCCACCCTGGCTAAGGGTTTTCTGGGGGTGGAGCCTGGCAGAGACTGATCTGGCCACAGCGCTGGGCTTGCAGTGGGCTGGAGGCAAGAACAGGCTAGGCAGGGAGCAGAGCTGATCTCCAGCCCCACCTGACTGGTGGCCAGGGTGGGGCCACCCTCGGATGGTGTCCATGGGCGGACAGCAGGACACTCCTGCTGCTGGAGATGGGCTGGCAGGGGGTGGCTCTGCCCCTTGGCTTTCTTCCATTTGGAAATGGTGGGTGCCCCTGGATTGTTGAGGCAGAGAGGAGGGGCGCTCTTGGTTAAATACTGGGGCTGCAGGTCCAGGTCGCTGAGGCCAGCACACCCCCCTCTCTGCCCACTGAGCAAGGCTTTGAAGTGTGGGGAGAAGGGAGGGAGCAGGTGCTGAGGGCTGGGACAGCAGATAGAGAGTGTGGACTGGGAAAAGGGCTGGAAGGTGATGCGTGCCCCAGAGGTGTGTGCCCTCCACCTCTGGGGTCCTCAGGCCTGGGCTCAGGCCACCAGCAGCCTAGACATGGGCACTGGTCCTGGGAGAGAACCAGAGGGACCCCAGCCGTAACCCTGGCCCAAGGAGCCAGAGAGAGGCTCCCAACACTGAGAGGAAGGGACAATTTCCTGTTTTCTTTTCTCTGGCGTCATACCCCAGCCCTTGGGCAGTCTGCTGCTATGGGGGTGGCAACAGGGCCCATTGCCCCTCAGAGGACCAAGGAAGACAGGCCTGGGCTCTCAGGGAGTGGGCTGACCCTGAAGCCTTCCCCTCTTCATTTGGAGTTTCTTTGCTTCGATTGGTCCCAGATAAGGGGACAGTCTTGGGAAGTGCTCAGCAGAATGTCTTAATGAAGACCGCCTTCAGGCCCTGGGGAACACAAAGTGTCAGGGAGAACCAGAGAGGGAGCTTGGGAGGTGCTCCATAAAGCTGCTTTGGATTGCCCAAGATCAACCCCAAGCTGGCATGGACCCTAAGCCACATACTACCCACTTGGGGTAACATCCAGGGGCAGACACTGCTTGAGTGCCAGAATGGCCACAGAGTGCTCACACACAGGAAAGACCTGCATGGCACTTAACAGCTTTGGCCCGACAGAGAACCACCCCAAAGACTGGTCAGAATGGCCAGCCACGACCTGACTGGGTCCATTAGTCTCCAACTCCCTAGGTCTAGACCAGATCCAGAACCATATAAAATAATACTCAAACTTTTTAGGATCTAATCCAAAATGACCTGGCATGTGAAGAAGAGGAAAGGACAATTTGCGGTTTTCCCAGAACAAAACAGTAAAGGGAAGCCAACTGACCCGACACAGATGTTAGGATCCAAACAAAGACTTGGAAGAGGCTGTCATAAAAATGCCCCAACAAGTAACATCAAACACTCTTGAAATAAATGGAAGCATAGGAAGGCTCAGAAAGGGGAGATGGGGAGGGTCAGGGAAGAGTACCAGGCGGAAATGTGGCAACTGAGAAATACAACAAAAATAAAAATACTTGTGGTACAAGACCAATTGCAGGATGGAGACAGGAGAAGGAACAAACTATTGAACGTGAGTAGTGGTGGACAGAAAGTACCCAACATGAGCAACAGGAAGAAGGGTAAGAGAAGAAAACAGCTGCTGGCCCCGCGGGACCACATCCGGAGATCTCACCTTCAGAAGTCAGAGTCCCAGAAGGACAAGAAAAGAGTGTGATGGAGAAAAAAAATATTTTGTGTGATTGAAATCGTGGTTGAAACTTCTCAAATTTAGTAAAATATATACACACAGAAATTCAAGATTGCCAGCAAATTCCAAGGAATTTAATCCAAAGAAATTCATTCTCAGACACATTGAAATCAAGCTGCCAAAAACTAGAGACAGCAGTGTTGGTCAAGGTGACACACACCTGTCCTCCCAGCTGCTTGGGAGACTGAGACAGGAGGACTGCTAGTTTGAGACCAGCCTCAGCAACTTAGTGAGGACTTGCCTTAAGATGAAAATAAAAAAAAGATTGGAGGTACAGCTCCGTGCTAGAGGGCCCCTGCCTTCACCCCCAGTTCAGGGTGGGGGACAGGGGACCTAGAATTCACAGAAAAATGCTGAATTATTTAAAAGGTCAAAATCCCAATGCCAAATGACTGTGTGTCATCAGAAGCCACAGGGCCAGACAGACACAGGGTGATGGTCCAATCTGACAGGTGAGGACCACAGGCCAGACTCATGCACCCAGCGGCAGCAGCCTCCAGGAAGAAGGACTCCCAGGACTCTCAGGGGAACCTAGATCAAGACCCTCGGTGGCTTTGGGCCTTCCTATCACCACTTAGCAGTAAGGAGTCCAGGGAAGGGCTGGGGTGCAGCTCCGTGACGGAGGCTTGCTATCACTGCGAGGCCCTGGGCTCCCCCAGCACTGCAAAAGAAAGACAACCGCCCTTCCCGGGAGGACATCTGGGTGGCAAGGAGAGAGATGCCCCACCCGCCGGAGTAGCTGGGATGATGGGCGTGGCCACCGCAACCGGTGGGCGGGTTCTTAGACTGCAGGACCAAGACGTCCCACTCCAGGCCGTGACCCACGTGGAACAGAAGCCTGCTCACACACCCCTGCACACAGGCCCTGGCAGTTCTGAAGACTGCCCACCATCCACACCCTGGCCAGTGGTCCAGCACATGGTGCCACAACCACACGGGAGCGGGACTCAGAGGCAGGCACAGAGCTGACCACCTGCACAGAGTGATGGACAGTGGGCTCTGCTCCATAGAAGCAGCCAGCCTCGGGAGGGGGCCTCTGCCGGTCCCTTTACTGACACTCTAGACAGACCAGCTAGAGCAGGACACGGTGTGTTCTCGGGAGAGGGGCAGGAAGGTGCTGCTGGGCTGGATCACAAGGGGTGGCTTTTTGTGGTGACAGTCTTCTATACCCTGACTGTGCTGACAGTTACACATAAAACCACAGGCAGACTTACAGGACCCAATAAGGGAATCGGTGCTTCACTGATCTGGGGACCTCAGACCCAGGGAAGGCCTGGGACCTGAGGGTGGTGGGCCTTCAGGAGCCTTCCTGGGGGAGCCCCCCCCTTCCTCCTGGTCTCCTCCACTCCACTGTCTTCCTCAGGGTGTTCTGGCTCCCCATACCCCATTAACCTGGGGAGCTCTCCAAAGGAAGTGAGAGGTGGACACTGGGATTCAGTGAGCACCTGCTGTCCAGCAGCCTCTGCCTGGGGCCTCATTTATCTGCACATCCCCTGAAGTGGAGCTGTTTGTCATGTCTTACCATGGATGAGGACTTAGGGCCTACAGTGGACAGGGCTGGGCAGCAGGGCTGGGATCTGCCCCAGGGCCATTTGAAGCCCATGGTGACCCTGACCAGGGCACAGCCATCTCTCCTCTGCCCTTGGTTCAGCCTCCAACATCTGTCCCCTAGAGAGAGTCTGCAGAGGGTGGAGGTGGCCAGGGATGCCAAATGGGAGTGGGCAACAGTGGCAGGAGCTCCTCTGGTCCCAGCTCTTCTGGTTATCTGGAAGCTGGGGGCTGATGGCTCCTGTGTAGCAGTGAAGCTGGTCTGCCCTGAACGTCCCCTGGGCTGCAGCAGAGAACATGTTAATTAACTAATTGACATGTGGCCAGTGAGTGCAAGTAGCCCCATAGCTCTGTGGGGGCTGGGACATGGCCACGAAAGCAGGAGACAGGCCACACTGGTGGCCCACCAGGCTGGGACTCACCAGGGAGGCGGGGGCCGAGGCTGGGGGGCCAGAGTCCTGCACTTTCCTGCTGGCCTGGTGGGCGCTAGGCAGGCACCAGCACCCGGACCTGTGTGGCCGGCACACTTCATTCTCTGCTGCCTGCCTGCCAGGCCCCTTCCTCCTCTGGACAACCCACCTGGGGTTGCTGTTGAAGGACAGTCTTTGGGGGTCTGCAGAAAGAGTCTGTGCCAAGCTTGGGGCCACCCCCATCTTGCTCCACCTTGCCTGACCGCTAAAGCACCTCAAGTAACCCCGCTTCCTTACATTTGAGTCCCTCGCCTCCCCTGGGTCCGAGCTTGTCTTCCCCACCAGACTGTGGGTTGACCAGGTAGGACAGTGAGTGGGTCACGCCAGAGTCCACTACCCCAGCAGCTGGCCTGGCATAGGGCACTGAGACCAGCCCACTGAGCCCTTCTCACTGGGGCAGGCCGTGCTGTGATAATCTGGGAGGTGCTGCCTGCAGCCCAAGTGGCCACCCCCAGGACCCCTTCCTTCTCAGGAGCAGCGCCTGGGACGTGAGCTGGGTGAGAAGCTGCCCCATAAGGACTTGACTTCCCAGCCTGCCTTGCAGCTGGTGGTTAATTTCTGAACAGTGGAATTCATGGCCGTTATATGTGCGCTTCTAGAAGTGCCCTTAAAAAGCAGCATGGGCCTTTCTTCTTCCTGGTGATCGTCTGAAGATGAACGTGCCAGCTGGAGCGCCAGCAGTCATCTTGGGCCACAAGGTGTAAGACACGGGGAAGCCAAGGTCACTAAAGTCATCTGCTCCTTGAAGTAAGCCATCATGGACTCCTCAAGCTGAGGCAAGGCACGGAGGACTGCAGAGAGGCAGGCCTGGCCCTGGTGATGCCTGGCCTGGAGCCCAAAACAGCCCCGTTTCCATCTACCTGAGTCAGGCCCTCCCTTGGTGGGTAAGCTGGCCTGGGCAGGGTTTTCTGGCAGAAGCCAAGGGAGGCGGTGGGAAGCTGTGTGCTGTGGGCCTGGCTCAGCCACCCTGCTCCTGCGTGGGAGGGCGGGGGCCTGGGAAGGCTGCCGAGGGGAAGAGGATCACTCCATGCCAGGGGGCCAGGGTGGCCGGGGGCTGGTGTCCCCTGCCGAGACTGTCATGGAAATGAACACCTGGCAGGCCCAGTTCACAGTCTCCGTTTGGGCCAACTTAACATCCTCACGTCTTTCCTGCTGCTGTGGGAAGCACGCCTGGCCTTTGTGTGATCTCCCTGTCACTCACCGCACCTCCCCGTGCCTCCAGGACAGCAAGATCTCCCGCTGCTCCTTCCCTGGCTACATGCATGTGCCAGACACACATGAAGGGGTACACAAACACACACATGTGCGTGATATAGCTCTGTGCACCTGTGTGCACACGCCTACACGTTCACACCCACACACAGCCACGGGGTGCATGGTGCACATGCGTGTGTGCTCATGTGTACTTACACACATAAGTATGCGCATATGTGGTGCAGGCACATACACAACAGGTTGCATGGGCACTGCATGTGCAGGTACCCCTGCAAGTCAGCTCACACGTCTCATGGTGCACACATGTACACCGTGGGCCGCACATGCCCAAATGCCCTTTTTTCCCTGTGATTCAGCAGACCCTGAAGCCCTGGGAGTGGGCGTGGGGTGAGCTGGGCCCCACCGGACGTAGGGAGACCAGCCCACAGTGCAGGGGAGGGAGCTACGGCTGGGGCAGAGCTCAGGGCAACAGCTTCAGGCTCCTGTGCCATGACTCGTTCCTGGGCCTGGGATAACCACAGTGCCACAGCCTCTGTCACCCGGGAACAGGCAAGCCACCTCCCTTGGTAAAGCCAGCAACAGACCGATGGCCCTCCCATCGGGACGGGTCCTTCCTGGCTCAGAGCAGTGTCCCCACTTGTCCCCCTATTTCTGGGAGTTACTGCTCCCACCCTCAACCTCTGACCTCAGATGCCAGGGTGGTTTGCCTGAGTTCGCATGCCATGGGCAGGCTGGGCTTCAGACAGCCCTGGGTCCCTTCAGTGGCCTCAGTTCTCATGGCCAAGGCAGCAGAAGTGCTCCGTGTGGTGTCCCATCCAGCCTGGGAGCGGGCAGATGGCCCCTTCCTGGCCCAGCAGAACCTCAGTGTGAGAGTGGGCCTCAGCGAGCTGTGCGCCCATCTCTGAGGAAAGCAGGTGTTCCTCTTGGCCAGGTGAGGTCCTGGCAATCCTGGTGCTCATGCCAACCCACCAGGGCAGGAGTGAGCGGCACGCTGCAGGCTGAGGACGAGGGGGGCACCCTCCAATCAGCAGGGCTGAGACACGCTCCTGGCCTCTCTCCGGGGGCTTCCATTCCTCTGTGGCCAGGGATGGGGTGGGGGCAGGGCGTGCCTTCTGTCTTGTTCTCTTCCTTTGGGGACAATAACCTTCCCCACCTTCTCAGGGTTTGGGGAGCTGCTGTTCTTCACGCCATCTAAATCTGGGGCCTGTAGGTCACAGGCAGCCACGGGCCCTAAGGAGGTCAGCCCAGGGGGACGAGTCACACAAGCCGCAGCCCTGGTGATGACCCACATCTCCTGCCTGCCCCTCTCCAGGCTGTGCATGGCGCACACAGGGTGAGTGTGATACTGGGGTGCGTGGGTGTGATACTGGGGGTGCGTGGGTGTGTGCCGAGATTGGCACCTCCTCACACGCAAAGACCCTTGGCCCACTGTCCTTGCAGAGATCCTCGGTGACAAGTCCCAGACCCTGTCCTCCACACCTGGCTCATGGTGGCCCTGGCCCAGTGCAGGGTCCCCCCAGCGTTGTTACTGTGTGTCCCTCCGGGGTCAGCCCTGCCCAGGTCGTGGCCATGACTTCCTCCTCCCACAGGTCCTTGGCTTGTCCCCAGAGTGGGAGCATCCTGACTGTAGGGCCAGCTGGGGACTCTTCTCCCAGATGCATGGTGTCCCCCAGCCCCACGGCTACACCTGCAGCACAGCAGCACCACCACACTGTCCCCACGCTGGGCACAGCGCCTGCACTGTCCTGAGCCCCGACCTCAATTCCAGCACCTCCTGCGTCAGCCCATCACCAGCAGGGACAACTTTGTCACCATCAAACACCAGAACTGTGACTGTGGGTGCTGACCATCCCTCCCACGACGCTCTCCTGCTGCCAATGGCATGGTCATGAGACCCCACCACACTTCTGAAAGGGCGCCAGCTGTCCGCCTGCGGCCATGGCACAGGCCTGGGCGGCCTGGGCTCAGGCTGGCCGGTGGGCTCCCGCTGCCTGCCTCGGTGGGTTTCTCCTCTTGGCTTCTAACCCCTGTTCCGCCCTCTGCATGGCGCTGTGTGGGGACTTCGCGATTCCCCTCCTGCTCGCTGTGTGCGCTCTCTCTGCTTCCTTAATGATCTAATTTGTAATATTTCATCTCCCCTCCCTTTCATCTCTCTCTTAACACACAGGCCAGTTAAAATAAATATGTATTTTTAATTTCAAGGCGCCTAATTTAACCTGGCGGGCAATGTTCCGCCACTTACCAGTAAGCCCCTCCTCTGAGCCAGAGCACAGGCCACCAGGCTCACTGGCCTCCCAACTGTCCACCAGCACACTTGAGCAGGGAGAGGGCCAGGATGGTGCCAGAGCCAGGAAGCCACAGAAACCTGCACGTGGCTCCCAACCTGGGACCCACGTGTCCTTTCTCGCACACCTTCCTGTCTCCAGGGCCTGGCTCGGATGCCTGGGCTCACAGCCTAGAGGTGAGTGGACCACGGCCGGCAGGACATGGCAGCCCTGTCCTGCTGTCTGCACGGGGCACATTTCCAACATGCCCCTGACCCCCCTTGGCTTTGCCTCAGGGTGGACTCCAGTCTGCTCCTCTAGTGTCCTTCACACCAGTGGGGTCCCCAGAGACCACGTCTTCCCCGCTGGCAGACAGACCCCCCACTGTGTTGCCGTCCTGGGACCTGGCCTGGGACCGTGGCCTGAGCGCCACACGTGGGCTAGGGAGTCGAAGAGTGAGGAGCTCCATCTGCCTGTTACCTGCTTGGAGACCAGGATGCCCAAGGAGACAGGAAAGCAAGGACGCCAGTGCTGTGTCCCTGGCTGGACCCAGCTCTAAAGGGCCCAACATCCCAGTCCACCATTTCAACCAAATGCGTCCAGGGCGCGGGAGCGGGCACGGAGCAGCAGCTGTGGGAGACACGCGGCAGGCCCTGTCCTCAGTTTGACACAACTCCTCGACTCTATGGAATAACTGGGGACTCAGAGGCACAGGAATGGCATTTAGGGCCAAAGCACCGCGTTGGGTCCCGCAGAGGAGTGCGGTGCAGCCCAACAACCCGCGTCACGTGCAGAAAGCCAAGGGAGCGGCCCCGAGCGCTGTGGCTGGTCTCGGGATGCTGGGGCCCTCTGTGCGCTACTTGAAGGGAGGCTGGGTGAGGGAGGAGCAGGGAAGAGGCTGCAGGAGGGAGGCTGGTCCTAAGACCAGGAGTGGCTTCCCGTGAACTCAGGGAGATCTGAGCCAGCACGGCCCCCCTGAGCCCCCTGCAAGCTGCAGAACGGCCTGGCAGCCTGTTGGGTGGCCCACCTCCTCCTCCACATCATTCTAACATGACACAGAAACTGGCACCCAGGGACTGCACCACTGGGGCGGGTGATGTTGCCGTGGAGAGCCTGGCGGGCAACAGCGCCTGGTGGGAACAGTGCCCTGAAGAGGAGGGCTCAGGGGCATCCTGGTTCCAAGAAAATGTCCAGTTTGAGAGGACATTTTCTTGGAACCACTGCAAGTGGCTTGGGCAGCTGGGGCAAGGCCATAGCATCAAAGCCTCCTTAACGGACATGGCACTGACCCTCCCCGGGCTCCCAGAGAGAACTCAGGTAGCTGATTCTCAGAAGGAGCCTCCTACAACGGTGGCTTCCTCCTGGGAGCATACGGCTGTGACTGGGCAGCGCCCACAGATGCCCTCAGAGATGCAGTAGCATTTGAGGCTATGTGGGGTTCAGCACAGTGACCAGGACCTGGCATCAACAGAAACGACTTCCAGAACCCTCCACCTTGCCTGGCCATGTGATTCAGGGCCACCCTCACACCCTGTTGGGCCAGTGTGTGCGTGTGAATCTGCTGGCTGCAGGTATGTGTGCTTGTACACATGTGTGCACATACGTGTGCACCCACACCTGGGCTGAGCTTGTGGGAATGCAGCCAGAACACATGAGGGACAGACAGGGGCCCATGAGTCCAGCTCTAGGTGAGCACAGAGAGGGCAGGGAGGATGTAGTAGGCCCTGGGCCACGGCACAGAAGAAGGCTAGGGGAGGGCTACAGAGTAAGGGAGCCTGGGGTGCAAGGACTGCGGCCCAGGTGCCTCCCAACTCCCACCTGGACTCCTCCGTGTGCTGCTCCTCAAACAGGGGCCAAGTCAGCAGAGCCTGAGCCCAGCACTGAGCTGGCACTGGATAGATGCAGAAGGAAGGGCCACATGGTTCCTGCCCGTTCCTCTAGGAGAGATGTCAGCACAGCCAGAAGGGGCTCTCCAGATGGAAGATGGCGGAGCGCACAGCGATCACCCCACCGCATCGAGTGCCAGACTGGAGAAGATGGTGGGCTGACAACAGGAAGGGTGACCCAGGCTCTGGAAAGCACCACACCAACTGCCACTCTGGGCTTCCTGAGCCATCCAAGCCAGGCAGGGCCATTCTCTCAACATTGTCAAAGTCACCGTCCACGAATGTACCACCGCCATCACCACCACCATCACCATTACCAGCACCAACAACAACGATGACCACCATCAACCATAGCTACCATCGCTACCACTACCACTCTCATTATCACCACCATAATCACCATCACCATCACCACCACCATCACTATCACCATAACCACCACCATAAACATAACCACCATCCCCACCACGACCATCACTAATATCACTATCACTACCATCACAGTCATCACCGCTAACAGTGACGCCATCTTACCCATCAGGTGAGGGCAGGTGGCTGGATGGCACAGCTCACCAGACACATTGGTCTAGAAGAACAGGAGAGGATTTGTCAGTTACTTGCTTGCCATGTGACCTTGTGCCCTGTCTTGCTCTCTCTGAGTCTCGTTTCCCCACCTTTAAGAGCCGATTATCCTCTCTGGCCTCTCTGCTTTCCAGTGTGGTTTTGAGAATGAAGTGATCTGAAGTGTTTGAAAGAGGTATGTAAATTTTACAGTGCCGAGCAAATGTCATGCATCATCATCACCACGTGAGGTCCATTCCCAGTAGTGCCCCCTCCACAGGCCCCTCCCGCAACCACAGATTTGCCGGGTCTTGGGAGGGCTGTGGTTCCAGGAACCAACCCCAGCAGCTGGAAGATTGATTCTGCCTTTGACTGGAATGTGTACAGTATGCAGATGAGCATGCAAATTCCCTGTGGTCCTCCGGGAGAGCCCAGCAGGGTCCTCTGGGTGGGCTGCCCTGCCTGTGGCTCAGCTTGGCTGAGGGACAGGGTGGAGGAAGCCAGAGAGGGAAGAAAAAGGCTGTGGAACAGGGGAACTTGCTTGAGAACTTGACTGCTCCGTGCCCAGGCCGCACCTCTGCTTTGTAAAGAATCCATGGTCCTTACAGAGGCCCGGGCCTCCCTCCCTGGTCTCCACTCTCCTCCCTCCCTCTCTCCACCAACTCTCCCTCGAAGGCCTGTGCCGGCTCTGCTAGTGGGAACTCTGGCTTCAGGGCACAGAGGATGCCGTGCCGTCCCACAGTCCCAGGGGGGATCCCACCCTGCCTTACAGTCCTTACCCTGCCCCAGGACCCCCCCCCCCACAGCGTGGCACTAGGTAGAGTTGTGTGGAGACCCTGAGGCGGGGTCACCCTCACCCAGGGAGATGGGGGCCTCCTCCCCCGCGACTGGGCCCAGGTAACTGGCAGGACAGGATGGACCAGAGCAAGCACAGAGCAGAACAAGGAGGAGGAGGAGGAGGAAGAGCTGGCTGGGGCGGCAGGACCCCGGGGAGGAGCTGGGCTTCACGGGAAGGGCCAGGAGCCACAGAAGCTCTGAAGCCTGGGCGGGATGAGGTCACATGTCCTCGGGAGGACCTCAGCTCGGGTGGGCCCAGGCTGGGAGGAGAGGACAGAGCTGCTTTCCAGTTGGAGAAAGTGGCCTCTTGGGTGGGGGGGTGCATCCTTCTTAGAGGGGACACAGGTTGGGATCCAGGCTCAGGCCTCATGCCCTGTCCAGGTACTCCATGCTGAGCTGGAACAGGGGCCACAGGACTAAAGCTGGCGCCCATGTCACCGTGGCCCCACGCAAGCCCCCAGCAGCCGTGGAGACAGCCCTGGTCACCTGGGGGAGCCCCGCATCTGTCCCTAGGCAGCAGCCCCCTCACTAGGTGGCTGGGAAGGACCCCAGCGCCTTGGGAACCCCTAGCCTCCAGTCCGAGTGGGAGGGACCAGTTCCCAAAGTTGCTGCAATGCAGTCTGCCTTAGACCCCACATCTCCCTCGCTAGGCTCACCTGAGGCCTGTTCTAACCCCAGGCTGGCCCCCGTCTCGGCCCTGGGCTGGGGTGCCAAGCAGGAGGGGCCAGGAGACTGGGAGTAGGTCCCTACCCTCAGCTGCCCCAGGATTGTGGCCTGCTGAAGCAGATGCTCACGCACAACCTCAGAAGGGACAGACCCACACGTGTGTGCCCACACGCAGGCTCCTGCATGCTTGCTCTCACTCGTGCCCATGCGTGACACGCACACGGGGCTGCACACACTCGGACGCTGCTCCTGCTGCCAGCTCTGTCAGTGACCCAGGCCTCTTCACCTCCCCCCCAGGCTCTGAGCTCCCGGCAGCCCACTGCTGAGACGAACAGCACGAGGTAAGGCACAGCCCCAGGCTCCCAGGGCCTGTGCCCATCATACTGCCACCCAGGTCCAGGCTCCTCCATCTGAGTCCCTGCCACCTCGAGGCAGCAGGGGAGCAAGGGGAGACCTGGGGGTTTCAGAGGGCCCTGCCCGAGGGCCACACCTAGGTGCAGGCCGGGCTGCGAGAGGCCAGTGTCCAGGAGAGATGAGAGAACAGAGGTGGCACCACCCCCTCTCTACCTTCCTCAGGGCACCTTCCGCCACCATCCTGGTGCCTCAGCCCCCAGCCCAGCCAGGACTGTGTCCCAACCAGCCTCTGTCTCTTAGCTGGCCCCATGGCTCCTGGCCCAGTGTGGCCTGTTCCAATCCCAGGGTCTCCCAGGCCCAGGACAAAGCCTCCACGGGCCCCGTGGGCCTCCTGCTCCTTGCCTCCCCTGCCCTCCAGGGCCACACAACAAGCCACTGGCTCCTACGGCTTGAGAGATCCACGGTGCCGCGTCCATGGAGTCTGTGGGTCCAGACTCAGGGCGGGGGGCGTGGGCCAGGTGGCTTCACTGGTGGAGCAGTCCTCGGCCACATGGCCACAGGAGGGCCTCAGCTGGGGTCCAGAGACGGTGGCCTGGCCTCCCCACCTGCTGGGCCCTTCCTCACCACATGGCGGCTCAGAGCATCAGCCTTTGAAACACCCCTTTGTAAAAAGAAGCTGATTCAGACTCAGAGCAACTGAACTGAAAGTACACAGAGCCCGCACCTCCCGCCACCGCCCTCCTCGGCTGCTGCTGCCACCCGGTCCCCTGGGTCCCCTCCGCCCTGGCTCTTCTCTCCCCTGGTTTCTGCCCAGGGCGTCCTGTCTCAGGCTCACTCCACAGCTCAGCGGTCATAGTTCAGAGCCGCGTCCCAGGGCTCAATGGCTAGGTCCTTTGGGCTCTCCAGGACAGTGTGATGTCTGGGTGACCACGGCTCCCTGCTGAAGGACTCCATGCTGCCTTTGGGTTTGGTACTCAGGAGTGCCCCCGCCCTCCCCTCCTGTCAGGAGGGTCACTGCCATGGGCCTGGTTTGTGAGAAGCCGCCCGCCTGGCCTCCTGGGCAGCAGTGTTCTGGGGTGGCCACTCTGCTAGCGGGGGTCATATCCCCACCCTGGCCTCAGGTCGCACTTCCCCCGGGACGCGACCTGGACCTTTTCTGTTGTGCTCATTTTCCCAGGTACACCCTGGGCCCGGTGTCTGCGGGTCTTCTGTCCGTTTTTAGACTGAGCTGTGTTCTTGGTGCAGCGTGGGTCTGTTGGGTGTCCTGGACACCCATCCTTCATCAGATGTGTCCTGGTGGTGTCGCCCCTGAGTCTGTGTCTGTCTCTCTTCGTTCTCTTAAGGAAGTGTTCTGTGCAAAGCAGTTTTTAATCTTAATGAAATTAAATTTTTGTGGCAGTTAATGGCTCTGAAAGTCAGTGTGCTGGTCACCTCCACCCTTGCTGGTGGCCAGCAGGCCCCAAAGCTGCCCTCTCTGGAGTTCTGTCAGCCTCATGGGATGGGTCACCACAGTCGCTTTTGGAAAACCCAACCTGCCACTTTTCTAGACGTCGAAGCTCCTGACAGCTCCTGTCCAGCACCCTTGTCCCCTGGGGAAGGGGCTTCAGGCACCCTGGCCTTCTGCATGTAGGTGGCTGGGGCTCCCCTCGTGCCACAGCCCCTCGCACCTGGCTGACTGCTCCACAGGACGTCCATCCTGGGGACAAGCCCTGATTGGTCTAAGCCAGAGAAGCAATGTTGCTGTGTCCTCCCATTGGTCAGAGACAAGGTGACCTACTTCCGACCAATGACGGGGAGTTGTGACAGGAAGACTGGTACCAGCTGCCACCAGGGCCCTCCGTCCACCTCCAGGCTGTCCCCAGGGGGTTTTCCCACAGCTCTGGAGGTGGGAATCCAAGGGGAAGGCGCAGGTGGGGCAAGGTCCTTCCAAAGGGACAGGGGGTCTGCTCCACACTGACGGGTCCAGGGAGGCCTGGCCCACACACTTCTCAGGCTTCCCCTGAGGTGCCTCTGCCCCTCACACCTGCTGTGGTGAAGACTCCAGCCGCGGTACCTTCAGACCTTTCCGCATTTCCAGACTAGGTCACACCTAGGGTCGGAGGGTAGCACCTCAACAATGACTGGAGGGCCACAGTTTGCCCCGTGACCTCTGTGCACCTGCCTCCGGCAGGTCCTCCCAGCCTCCACTCCAGACACCCCATGCCTGAGAAGCAAGAGGTGTGCAAACAGAAAGTCCCCTTGCTGCTACCATGTGACCAGCTGGGGACAGATGCAAAATGGAGGAAGGGGTGACCAGGAAGATCAGGGTCCCCACCACTGATGGGCCACCTCTTCCCTGGCCTCCTCTACCTGCGTTTCTTGCTAAGAAAGAATCTCTAAGTGTAGCCCCTGTCCTTGACATGCCAAGACAGAGAGATGTCACCGTGGGAAGGGATGGGAGCCACAGAGGCTGGCTCAGGCCCAGGTTTCTCGCCCAGGGCTTCACATCCATGGGAAAGTCACTGCCACTCTGATCTCCAGTGTCCTCTCTGATGGGGTCCTCTCTGCACACAGTCTCCTGGGAGCTGCAGCCCATAGACACGCACCACTGTAGGCCAATTCTGGATGGTGGCCTTCCTTTGAACGTGTGCCCGGGGCGCAGGTGAACCCCCTGGGGCAGGCGATAGGGTGCAGAAGTTCAAAGTCCAGCTCCAGTACCTAAGCTGGGTCCCCTGGGCCAGCCACTTTCCCAACAGACCCTCAGTGTCCCTGCAAGAGGCACAGATGAAGCCCTGCGGGGTGTCACTTACACACAGTGGGGACATCAGCATCAGCATCCTCAGCACACTGAGAGGTCCCTGCTGGGAAGGGTAGGGAGGAAGAGGTGACCACCTGGCGGGCAGGGTGTCGAACTCCCGTGGAGGCTCAGGGTAAGGGGTCTGACCTGCTCCCTGTCCTCACCCAGGTACTCCGGAGCTCAAGGTCATGAGGACCATCTGGCCTCTCCTCACCCCCAGAATGTCACTCCACAACTTGTGGTTCTGAGGCTTCCTCTGAGGAGCCCTGGTGGACAGGCTATAGATCTGTTGCTCTCTGTCCATACACCCCTGCAGAGTGAGTTGTGTCCTGGGGTGCCCAGGCCAGTCTCCCCAGATGGGACAGCTAAGGATAGTGAGGCCTGTGGGGGGCTCAGACGTCAGACCTGGGACGTGGGAGGATGCATGGAGGCCCGGGTGGTGTTGAGGGTCTCCAGGGGATGCCCGGGGTCTTGGGTGGCCTGACTGTGTTCATGGGGTATATGGTGGTGTTCATGGGGGACCAAGCAGGGAAGCCCAGGATGGGGAGAGCATGGCCTGTGCCCAAGAGGGACAGGAACCTGTTGAGCCCTGAGTGGGCAGGCGAGCTGGCGGAGGGGCCAGGCCCACCTCCGGCCCCCACTCCCGCTGGCTCCCAGAGCGTCCTCTGTTGATCTTCACTGTGCCATTTTTTAATCGCCTAATCCCCCCACCTTCTGCCGGCTTGGCGTCCTCCATTCCCGGGCTCACTAAGCCCACGAGGTGCAGGGTCTGGGGGAGGCTGTCTGCACACGCCCTGAAGCCCACCAGTTCTCTGCTTTAGGGACCAGGTGATAGGGGCAGGGGGGAGGATGGACTGGGGTGGCCAGGGTACTGGCTTAATGAATACTGGTTGGACTTACTACAGTGGACATCCATCCTCGGGTAGTGCCCAGGGTGTGACAAGGGTCAGGGCTCAGCCTGTGATTGGGGATCGGCCGGCATTCAGAGTTGGAGCCTAGTCAGTTATCAGGAATCAGTGCTCTCAGTCTTTGGTCAGGGTCAGCATGTGACCAGAGTCAGGGCAGGACCCAGATGGTGACATGGGATTAGGGCTCCTTCTGAGAACTCAGTCAGGAAGGTCCGAGGGCTGGAAGGCCCTGTGAAGCCTCTGGGCAGCCTCTGGCCTCGGCCCTCTCTGCCATGCTTCCTCTCCCTTTCCGGCCTGTCAATCTTGAAGACCCACTTTGAGGGACACATCCATGGCTCCGCAGGCTCTGGGCCAAGCTTGTGTCCTGGCTGTGCAGCCCTAGGCAGGTTATACCACCTCTCTGAGCTGCAGTTCTTTCGGCTTTGCAATGGAGCCCTGCCCTGCCCTGTCAGTCCCTGCCATGGGGGCAAAGGGAGGTGGGGGACAAAGTCACCCGGCTGGGGAAGGTCAGAATGCACATTCAGGTTCAGGATCCACCCCTGGAAAAGGAGACCCCCACCCAGGAGCCCGTGGCACGTGTGAGGGGCGGCAACCTCGCCTCTCCTGACCTGCATTTCCCCTGCCAGCCCCCGAATGGTGTTAGGAAAACCCGCAGATCACGCCAGGTTCTCACACTGGGGAGTTGTGAGGTCGAAGGCTGGAAATAGCCTGAAATCACCCCCCCCTGCCCCCGCGGCCAGGGGCAGCAGGGTGGGCGGAGGAGGGTGCCCAGGGTAGGCAGAGCTGCTGGGGTGGTTGGAGCCTGCCGTGGCCCAGCTCCCGGGGAGGCGGCTGTGGACTGAGAAGTTGAAACCATGGCCAGGAGAAAATCTGGGCATCTTTGGGTCCTGGGCAGGGTCAATGCCTGAGGGCCTATACCTGTGCAGCCTGGGCTCTCCTCTCTGTGAAAGGCAGTTAGCCAAGCAGGCCCTCCGGTGGCCACGGGAACAGGGTGGGGAAATGACTCAGGCCACCTGGTCCTCAGTCCCCCCAGCCAGTGTGGAGGAAGGCTCCTTTCCTCCTTTCCCTCCCAGCAGCCTGCCCTGGCTACCCACCTGCCACTCAGGCCAGCAGCTTCACATCTCTGGTCCTCTCCCAGAAAGCCTACGGAAATGGTCCTACCCACAGGCGCGGCCGTCAGAGTCCAAGTAGGACTGGATGGTCTCCCTACCCAGGAACCAGCACTATGCCAGCCCCTCTTCTGGCCAGCAGGGCTTCTGGGTGCCCACACCCCTGGTGCCCACGGAAGCCCGTGTCCTGCCTGAGTCCCAGGGACCTTAGTCTTTCCAGGCCTAGTGCCCCCATGTGATCCTCAACCTGTGAGAAAAGGCGGCCACCCAGGATTGGGGGCAGGCAGTCCACTTCTCTAGGGAACCCTTGAGGGGGCAGAACAGATGGGAGGGAAAGCTGGCGTGAGGCTGTGGCAGAGGACCTGGGGCTGACACAGGGCTGGGCTACTGAGGGCCAGCTGGGTCCCTAGAAGCACTTGCCTCTCCTTGCCCTGCCTTGGTCCACCCTTGGCCACTGGCCCAGTGTCCCTGTAGGATCTGGGCCCTCAGGGCTGGGTGGGCAGGAAGCAGGGACAGTGGATCTATGGGAAACCATGTTCCCTGGCTCTGAAGGCAGGTGGGGCAGGGGCTGCTGAGGCACGGTGGGAAGGAGCTGTCTGTGGACCTGGGAGTCTGGAAGAAAGGCCTGTCCTGTGGGCCGGGCTGCGTGAGTGCAAGCACAGAGGCAGCCGTGGGGCTGCGAGTGGCCACAGAGGCACCAGGCGTGTGGCACTAGAGAACAGGAGACCTGCAGTCCCCTGCACTCATCACGGGGCCAGCCCATCCGTCTGCTCCCCTGAGGTTCCCGTTGCAGATGGAGCAGGTAAGGCACAGAGCAGCAGGAAACCTGCCTGGATCACCCAGCTGGAAAAGGGGAGCAGGGGCCCGACAGAGTGGTGCTCTCCGAGACAACAGCCACATGTGGCTATTTCAGTTCAAATAAACTAAGAGTCAGTGAAAGTAAAAATTCAGATCCTCAGGCCACAGACATGTTTCCAGTGTTTGGCAGCCACTGTGGCTAGTGGTCGCCAGACTGGACAGAGTAGACCCACAATGTGCCACCACCGTAGGTAGGGCCATGGCACAGCCACAGGAGCATGACCGGCTCTGCCAGGAAGGAGAGGCCAGGGTGGGAGGGGAGGGGGCAGGGGGCCTCCCCCCAGCCCTGGCGTCCTCTGCCTGCCTGGAAGCTGGGTGGTGGCAGTGGCCAGCACACCTCTCAAAACTGCTCTTGCCTTGACTGGCTCTGCACTGGACACAACAGTGACCACAATTGGCCCGAATGCCACATGGACAGTCAAGGAGGGTGTCTGAGGAGCTTCAGACATGGAGCTGCTGTGTGAGAGCCTGGGACTCCCTGGCGCTTGTCTTGTTGGGGACCCTTCTCTGGCGGGGGCTGCTGGGCAGAAGGACCAGGGAGGGTCCCACGATGTTTGACTCTGCTAATGGCTGGACTGAGAGAGCAGTCCCTGCTGTGTGCCTGGGACCCGCCAGGCCACCAGGGAAGCTTCCGGAGGAGCAGGCCCACCGAGTCTCACCCCGGAGGACCTGGTCAACAGAGAGCTAGGAAGCCCCTGTTCAGTGTCACTTCCCCCAAATAGTCCCTCCCTGATAGCCTGCTGGCCAGGGTGCAGCTGGGCCAGGGAGGGGCTGGGGGCTTGAGGGCAGAGTGGAATGGTGGCATGACGGCAGGTCCCACGTCCTGACTGTGGCTTGTTGCCATCACAATTAATCACAGTGCAGGTGACTTAGCCAGGCTCTCCCTGTGTTCAGGTCCCTAAAGGTACTTCAGCCTTGGATTTGCAAGGCCCACTGGACAACTGGGAGGACCATGCTGTGTTCAGGACCAGAATCCCCGCCTGCCCCGCTCCTGCCCATTTACTGTGGGACCACCGTCCTGAGAGGGCCCTACCCACCCGAGGGTTCCTACATGCAAGGGGTGGACCACAGGACTGGGAGTCAGCGAGCCTGGCTCTAACCATGCTCCCCTGGGACCTTACAAAAGCCCCTCCCCCCTAAGAATGAGAGAGTCCTAGTGAAGATGGCTGAAAGTACATGGGGCTCTGAGGCCTGCCTTCCAATGCTCCCCGCAGGCTTCTCTGATCCCCATCCTTTGAGGCTACCTGAGAGTCTACACGGCCTTGGGACCAGAGGCCTGTGTATAAAGCTGCCATAGGATTAGGGTTCAGTGTGTGACCAGGACTAAGGTTCAGAAGGGAACCAGGATCAGGGTGCAGTACTCAATGTGTTAAGCCAGGATCAGGGCTCAGCTTGTGGCCAGTCAGGAGTCACGGCTGAGTCTATGGCTATGGCTCCAGTTCCATTTCTGGCCACAGATAGTGCTTAGAAGGTGCTAAGTGCTGTGCTCCCTCTGGGCTGTGTGCGGAAGCTCCAGGACTTGGTGTCCAGCTGAGGAGACCATCAATCCAGGGCTTCTCCAGTGGCAACCGGGACGCAGGAAGGAAACTGACTTGGGTGTGGGATGGTCCTGATCCGGCCAGGGCTAGAACAGGTGTCGGGAGAGGGACTACTTTATGTAAATTGCAGACAAATCTCAGGGTTTAGAGTTCTGGGATCCTGGAGCGTCCGGGCTGGAGAAAACTGTAAAAACCATGCAGTCGAGACATTCACGTACCAAGCTGGAAACTGAGGCACCGCAGGCCACCCTGACTGCTTTAGCGGGCAGGTCCTGCCGCTGGTGCTCAGGGCCAAGCTGAGGCGCCCCCTCCTTGGGGAGGAGTGTGGGTAGACCAGCTGCAGTCTGCTCCACCTCTGAGAAGTGGAACATCTGGACTCTGGATCAGAGACTGGGGTGGGGGGGCAAGTCAGGGGGAGCAAGCAAGGAGTCCCCACATGGAAAGGAACGATGTGCCTCCCAGAAGCCCCAGTGTGGGAGGGAGACTGCCCTGCCCTGGATGACCCAGTGTGTGGGGGTCCCAGTCTCAAGCCAGATGCCAAAGCCTGCTGCCCTCCCCCACCAGCCAGGGAAGGGCCTTTCTGAGATCCTGACTCAGAGTCCTGCTCCGGCTGCCTCTTGGCCTGATGTCAGAGGCCCTCTGGTGGCCACTGGCTGCTACTGCAGCGAGGAGAAGGAGACCAGGGCCGCTCAGCCAGGATCTGGGGAGGGAGCAGCTCGCAGGACACACTGCCTCTTTCTGTCATTGTCAGATACTGGGGAAGAAGGCCCTTTTCCTGGAAGAGGGGGCGAGTGTGGTGCTGCTCAAGGGCTTGGACTGGGACGGGGGCCCTCCCTGCCCTTCCCTGACTGCCACCTGGTTTGGATCTCTGTGGCCCCCTGACTAGTCCCTCAGGATACCCTTGGAGCTCAGGACTCTGGTTGGCCTTACAGGAAACTGGTGTGGACAGAGCTGTGGGGTGAGGTGTGCAATCTGCCAGGGTGCCCAGCTGATGTGTGTTGCCCTCCTCCTCTGGAGATCAGTGGAGGCGAAGCTGGCCGTGAGGCTGCTGGAGAGGGTTAGTTGGAGGTTACGGGTGGCCATGGGATGACAGTGTGGGGTGGATGCGGAAACTCAGGTTGAAAGTGGTGCCGGTGGTTGTGTGTATGGGTGCCACAGGGGTGGTATCCTAAGGGAAGCTGAGAGATGCAAGCAGCTGAGTCAGATGTTGGATTTGGGCAGCAATGCACAGGTGGCCTGCTAAGAGGGTCAGTGTGGAAAATACTGGACACTGGGTCTGCATCCAGAGTAGACTTGCACCTGTGAGGGGGAGCAGGACCTTGGGGCAGAAGCATTCTGGTGAGAAGCACCTTGAAGCAACTTCCCTGAAGCTCTCAGGTTCTCATTCTAGAGGCGCCCCCTGAGGGTGGCAGGTCAAAGGTCTCAGAAGCCGGAGAGGGACCAGGGATGGCTTAAAATGGGAGAAAAAATAGCTAAAGGCACTTAACTCCATCAGCTGAGAGAAACAAAATCTGAACGTGGGACTGGGATGTCCCCACTGTTACCAAGTCAAAGAAAGGGAGGGAGTGCCTGGGGACAGCCACACGGGGCCACTTACTTCCAACTCTACCTCCTTCTGGCTCTGTCCCCAGCCCCCTCACAGCTCTGAGCACTCCTTCAGGGGCAGGAGTCCCCCTGAAGGGAGATGGGATCCCCCCAGCCTAAGCAGTCCAAGGGGCCTCCCCACCTGCTCCTCTCCACAGGTCCTGAGCCTGTGCCTCTGACTCTCCCCTGCCCATCACTCCTCCACCTATTCATACATCACGGGTCCACCATCACTACCCGTCTATGCAGCCCAGCCATTTATCCCCAATCCTGTTCCAGCCCCCTCCCTGCCCCATGCATTCTGTCCTCCCTTCTATCCACCCTCCACCCTTCCATCCGTAATTCCACAGGATTCCCCAGTCGCCGGTCTCACCGTCCATCCATTCATCCATTCCATCCATCCATCCATCCTCTTATTCACCCTTTCTCCATCCCTCCACCCACGCACCTATATTGTTTGTGCACAACCCCTAACTTCCTTCTCTCCATTCTTCCGTCTGTCCATCCATCACCCATCATCCATCCGTTCAGACGGCAGCCACTCCTGCTCCTGGAAGAGGCCGAGGGCTGAGACCCAACTCCTGGCATTCCTGCTGCATGGGGCAGGAGCCCGCCTTCCTAGGTGTGCGCGCCTGTGTGCGTTTCACCCCCCACACCCGTTACCCCGCTCCCCTCCCCCACACCCCGCCCCCCGCTCGCGCTCCCCCTCTAATGTGTGATCTGGAAGCTCTATAAAGCCTGATGTAATCCGTAATGCAGTCTCTGGCTCCCGATTCGGGATCCAGTTTCAGAGAGCGAGAGATTGGGGAGCGCCGGCAGCCGGGCGGGGGAGCAGCTCTCGCCTCTCTCCTCCTCCTTCTCCGGGTCCTCGGCCTCCTCCTCCTCCTCCCCGCGCCGCCCCGCCCCCGGCTCGGCTCGGCTCCCCCCCCTCAGGAAGGGGAAAAAAGGCGAGAAGAGCGGGGCAGGCGAGAGGAGCGGAGCGGCGGCGCGGCCGGAGAGGGAGCGGCGGGCGCAGGCGGCGGCGGCGGGCGCGGCGTTGGCGGCGGCCCCGGCCGAGCGAGCGGAGCGGGCGAGCCGGCGGCACAGGCTGCCGCGCCGCGTCCTGGCCCGGCCCGGGCCCGCGCGCCCCGCATCGCCCGCAGAGCGGGCATCCGGACCCTCTCGGCGCCCCGGGGGCTCTGGCAGGCGGGGGGACGGGGAGGGGCCTGCGTGCGCCCGCGGGTGCGCTCCAGGGGGCGTCTCGGCGAGGCCGGGAGCGGGCCGGGGGCGGCAGCGGCGGTAGGAGCCCCCGCTCGGTCGGGCGCCGGGCTCGGCTGCGGAGGACGCGGGGCGCTCCCAGGGATTTGCAACTCGCCGGATCAAGTCCTCACCGGCGGGGCCGCTGCTGCTGGGGAAGGTAAGGAAGGCTTTGGCGGGGGGCTGGGGGTGCGGCGGGAGGGGGCGCAGCGCTGGTGGGAGGGGATCGAGAGAGGGGGGCGCCCGGACTTCCCAACTTCGCGGTTTGGGGCTTCGTAGATCCCTGGTTTGCGCTCGGATCTCGGGAGTTTGGACCCCCCTTCCCCATCTCCTGCCTCCTCCAGCGGCGGCGACAGAATCTGGCAGGTCCCTGCGCGCCCGCATTGGGCAGGCTGAGGAGGGGGCGACCCTGGACGTGGGAGAGGCTCCTCCGTGCTGCTCAATCCCCCCCCCCCCATCCACACATACAGCCCGGCCAGACTGGCAGGCTGAGCTGGGGAAAGCACCCCCTCCCCATCACAGGCACAGACCCTGGGAAGGCTGGGGAAGGCGTTCCCGTGGTGCCCCTCACACACTGACGCTAGCAGGGGTCTAGGGGAGCCCTATCTGGCCCCCGCAGCCACACAAGGATCGGGGATTCTCGGAAGAGACACCCCAAGGGTGGCCCTCTTTCCTAATCACTCAGAGCCCCCTGCATACATTACATGGGCCGACACATCCCCCCCCCCCCGCCCCGCACTGAGCCAGAGGAAGGCAGAGAAGCCCCCAATCCCCTCCTCACAGCCCTCACCCACAGACCCGGCATTGGCGGTGGAGAGTCCCGGGAGGTTGCCCCCACCCCAGTTCAAATGGAGGGCTATCCTCGTGCCCCCCACCATCACAAACACACACACAAACGCCCTCGCTCGTTCTCTCCTTGTCTTGCTTTCCACTCGGTCGGACGGGCGGCACGGATAAGCCGCTCTGAACTTTGGGTCGGCCTTGCGAGAAGCCCGCTGGGCTGGGCGCCGAGCACTCCCGGGTCCGCGTCCCCCGCAGGGAGAGGCCGCCCGGCCCTCCGCGGTCGCCTCGCCGGTTTGGAGCTGTGCGCCGCTGCCTCGAGGAACTAGCACGGCCCCCGCCCCCTCTCCGGGAGGCTGGGGGCTCGAGCTCTGGCCTGGAACCCTCTCCCCGGTTCGGCTAGACGAGGCAGAGAACGCCTCCGGCCTCGGGAGGGGGCGGCGGAGCTGAGAGTCGCCGGGAAGCTAGGCGGCCGGGAGGGCTTGTCGGAGGCTGCGGCTCTGAGCACTGGTCTCTCCGCCTGGCTGCGGCGGCTCCTGCTTGGTCACTCCCGGGCGACCCGGAGGGAGCGTCCAGCCTGACACCTCAGACTTGGGTCTGCTAGGCACCTTACCCTTTCCACTTTAATTTTAGGCTTCCAAGTTTCTTGGCGCGCACAGACCCGAGCTGGAGAGCAGCCTTAACCCACTCCTCCTTTAGCTCGCCTTCCTTCCCCGAGGTCCCATCACGTCCCATTCCGCCGGGTCTGGGGCGAAGATTCCTTAGCGGCAACTCCCAGGGAGTTGAAAACATGAAGGCGTGTGGGTGGGCAGGGGGCGCGCACTCCCGCCCCAGAGGAGCCTCAAGGCATAAGTGTTGCGGAGGGGGCTGAAGGTCTGCGCTTCTGCCCTACCCTGGGGACCCAAGAAGACCCTCAGTGCCCTCTCTCATAGACACAAACACACGCCCCCCTCCGAGCGAGAGCCGCGCGGGCGGAGGCGGAGGGAGAACGGGGGCTGGGGTCCTTTCTCACATCTAAGAGCCTGTATCAGGTGCTTGGGGTCTGGAAAGCGGATATAACGTCTCTCCTAACCCTCGGACCTTAAATTCCTCTGCGACCCTCGTGGCGGAGGAGGCAGCAAGGGAGGTCGAAGGGGGAGCCGTTTCCTCCCGGACCGCGGGAGGCCACGAAACTCTGCGTCCGGACGCCAGGGTGCCGCCCGGTCGGGCTTTGAGTACCCCCACAAGGTCAAGCAGGCGAAGGAGGGGGCGGGGGCTTCTGCGCGCGCCCCCGCCCCCACCCGCGCAGAATCGGGGCCTCGGGAGCGGGTGTGGGCCGCCGGGCTAGTCAGTCCCGCGCGCCCGACACCCGCGCCCGGTCCCCGGAGGCGGACACAGCGCGCGTTCGGGGATCCCGGAGCGCCAGGCGCCCCGCGTCGGGCTCTGTGCCCTCCCTTTCGGCTCGTCAGCTGCTGCTCGGCGCTGCTTTCTGACTTGTTGCGCCAGGATCTGGGGACGGGAAGCCGGCCGGGGAGCCCCGGAGCCCGGGTGGCGGGGAGGCGAACCCCAAGGCCAGGGGATGCGCCAGGGCGGCGCAAGCGGGGAGTTTGTCGCCTTCGATCCCGGAAAGGGCGTTAGTCCCCGCCGCGATCCCGCGCGGGGGCGGAAAGGAGGCGATTCGTCGCCTTCAGCATCACACCGCACTCCTTAGGATCCTGAGCCGGGGAGGGGACGCAGCCAAGTTGCAGAGCCCTCCAGTCCCTTCCCTTGCCTGCAGGCTCCGGCCCCTCTTGGGCCTCGGTGGCCGCGTCCGTGAAATGGGTCGCTGATTACCCTGTTGGTTCCCTTCCAGCCCCGATCCCTAACGCTCCTCCGAGATCCTACGTTCTGCGTCCGCAGCGTGCAGGGTCTGCAGCGTCCTGGCCGGCCGGGTCCTGGGGCAGATCCGCACCTGCGGATACAGCCGCGGGGCCCGGCAGGAGAGGGCCCTGGCGGGCTGGGAGAGCGGCAGGGGCCTGGGCAGCTTCCGGCGGCGCCCTAGTGTCCGGGCCCGCACGCCTGGCCTAGCCCCGCCTCCCGGAGCGATCCTGAGGGGGCCAGATCCTGTCCCCGGGGTACGCCGCGGGGCTCCAGGCCGAGGCGTCCGGCGCGGGTCTGCGGTGGTGGAGGGCGGAGGGCCGGGCGCGCTACTGCGGACGGCCGAGAGAGGGCGCGCGCGACGCGCCCGCGCCAGCCTTGCCCGCCCCTTCCGTCTCCTCGGCTGCCGGCCCGCGGCTCCCGCCCCATCTTGGGCAGCCCCCGGCCGACCTCTCTCATGCCTCGCTCCCGCAGCTAGGGCCAGTGACGCACCTTGCGTCGCAGCCTGAGCCCCCACCACTGTTTCTCCCCAAACTCACCTGGCCCGAGTCAGCTTTGTACCGGCGTAAGTGTGCGTGTTTGTGTGCACGTGTACATGTGTGCTACGCATGCACGTGCGTGTCCGTGGGTCCGCAGGCTGTTAGCATATGTGTGCGGGCATGCAGACTTCTACACCGGTGTGCATGTGGTGTTAGTCTTGTGCGAGTGTGTGCCCTACACAGCAGGAGGTAGTGAAACCACATGTCACCACCAGCCCTGGTCAGGTCCCAGTGCAGTGCTTGCACCACGTGGACCCCGACCAGGAACTCTGAAACTGGAGGATTTTGTTTCCTTCTGGCTACCTGCAAGCCACTGTCCCATTGCCCTCCAAAAGCGTGGCCTCCCTGGCTCCAGCTGCACCAGTGGTCAGTTCTGTGATTTCTGGTAAACACACAGAGCCTTGGACACAGCCCAGAGGAAGTGGCACACACTAATTGGTTGGCCATGTATGCACACTTGCATTGGAAATACTGTGGTAGACAAGGCCTGACCCCCCCCCATACTGAGACAGTGGGAGGAAAGGGGTCCCAGAAGCCTGAAGGGCCTGGGGAGTAGAGGGCAGCTGCTGCAGGAGCACAGGGTGCTGCTCCCCCAGGAGGAAGCAGAAGGCGTGTGTCAAGGGGTCCGAGGTGCTGAGCAGAGGGAACAGCTACCAAAGACCTGGCGCCCAGGAGAATGCAGGGGTGAGGAGAATGCAGGAGTTGGGGAGGAAGATAGGGAGAACCAGGGGCTCCCCATGAGGTGGGGCCATACTAGGATCCCTGGAGACCTTGGCCTGTGCTCTGGAAGCTGAGGGGAAGCACTCGCAGGGTCTTAGGATTGGTGACTGGGCCTGATGGACATGTCAAGGGCGTGGCAGGCCCTCCTTTGGGCAGCCAGATCACAGGGGAACAGCAAGGAACCAGGATACACACCCTCCTGAATGGCTCGCACACCCACTCTGCACGGCACAAGAGCAGGAAGCACACTCATCACAATAGCATCACATACAGCCCTGACCTGACCTTGGACCCCCCTCACACACACACACACACACACATGCACTAGCGTGCAACATAAACACAAGCACAGTGTACAAGCTCAGTATCCCACAAGGAAGAGAAACGCGAAATCCTGCACACTGCTGCCCCAGCTCTTCTCCTTGTGAGCTCCCAGGAAGGACATCTGCCATAGGAGCTCTCAGTGAGCTGCACACACCTGCACGTGTTGCCCCATGCTAGTGTGTGCGTGTCCACATCCAGGCAGGAGGGAGTGTGGCACACACTGTGAGGGCCAAGGGACACCCTGGATATTTATGTCCTAGCACAAGCCAGCCCTCACCCAGCCCACTGCCGCAGGCAGGACCGGCCCTGGGACCTGACAGGTGCAGAGGCCAGTCTTCAGGTCTTGGCTCCTCGGCTTTCTTATCCATGCAATGACAGCTGTCTCCCAGGGTTAAGGTGAGGAATTGCCCTCGGACAAGCACAAAGCTCCACCCCCTCTTGTTATTTCATTTGTGCTAAGTGAAAAAGTAATGGGAAGTGTTCAGCACCAGGAGCCAGGCTCTGTCACCTCTGCTGGCCGTTCCTGTTGCCCTTTCAGAAAACCTAAGCCCCCCACTGGCAGGATCACACGTGCGCGCCTAATGGTTTAGACAAATCCAAGCTCCTGGGGACCTGCCTCTAGGTGGGGCGCTGGGGACCTGTGTTGGTCCTGGCCCTGGCCTGCTGCTTGCCTAGGTGGACCCCTGTGCCCACCTCTGCCCCTTCCCTCTGTCCTCTGCACAGCTGTTGCACAACACAAGTGTGCACACACACACCTCCCCCTCATGCTCACCCTTCCCTGTCTCCACCTTCCCGTCCATCAGCAGCAGCCCCATCGTGCCCATTTCTGGAGCCCACCCCTCACCCCCCATCCTGTTGTATCCTCTCACCATAGCACACCCCACCACACCCCACTTGTTCCCCCACTGACCCACACACTCACCTCCCCACCTTCACAGATGCCATCACCCCACCCATCATGCCCACAGCCCCCTCTCTGGGGACCTACCCCCATCCGCATCCTCTTCCACACCATGAGGCCTGTGCTATTTGGTGGGGTGTGGATGAATCTGAGCCTCCACCAGGCATGCAGCTGTGAGCACGTGCTCGGAGAGGAAGTGCAGCAGGCCTATCTCCCACAGTCCCTGGTCCACGTTGGGTGACTGTGACGTCTAGCCCAGTCAGGCAGATTCTGGGGAGCCCAGAGGCGGCAAGAAGCCCCCCTATGCTTGAAGAACTGCTCCTGCTCTGGGCCACTTTTGGGGGTGCTGACTCAGCTAGGATTTGGAGTTGAGGTGTCCATGAAGTGAGAGAAGGCAGAGGCAGAAGGGCGGGGGGCAGTGGTCTTTGGGGGCTCATCAGGACCATGCAGAGGTGGCCTGGGCCCTCGGGCCTGATTTCAACACACTTGCACATTGTGGGATGTAGAGGGAGCAGCAAAAATCTCCTGGCCCCACCTTGTGATATCCATCCCCCTCTGCGAATACTGGCCGGCCTTCCTGGCCTGGATCTCACCCCCTGCTTGTTGGCTGGTGACTTTGCACCGGCCGCCTTGCTGCTGAGACTCAGCTTTCCTTGCTATGATGGGAGGGTAGGATGCTTCTGCCTACTGGTCTGAGATTGCAGACCACCCCCCTGTCAGAGACCCACCTGGTGGGCTCTAGAGGGCAAGGCTTGGCAATGCCTGCCCAGGGAAAGGCATGTGGGCGTGACGCCAGAACCAACATGGCAAGGAGCAGATTCTGACTCCCGCGCCCTCCCCTGCCTCTGTGTTGCTCCCAGCCCCCAACCCCAGGGACTCTTCCTGGTGTCTGGTCCAGGGTTCTGAGATGGTGGCTCCTCCAGGGTCTCCCTGTCCCCTGCAGCATGTGCACATGTACACACAGCCCATGCCCTTGCCCCTGGCACACCACAGCCTCATGCACAGCTTCACTGGCACACCTACACACCAGCCACTTGCTCACACACACACACACATACCTGCACAAGAGCATGTGCACACACACAGCTGTGTGCACACTTGTACAAGGCCACATACACACTGCAGCATGTGTGCACACTCCTCTTGCACTCACACCCTCACACCTGCACACATTTGCTCACACCTGCACATACACAGTCACACCCACCAGGCCCATCTGCAGGACCCACAGCTCTGTCCCGGCAGCCACTGCAGCTGTTCCTGTGTTTCCACAGCCTGTGAGCTCAGGGTGTTGGGAGAGGCCTCCTGCTCCCCAGGTGCAGCCCCGGGAGCCTCGGTTCTCCATCTGAGCACTGGTTTGGGATGACTGACCTACCTCCTTGGGACAGAGGGTTAGTCTGGCTGCAGCCCTGGCCCTGTTGTGGCAGGTCTTGGTGGGAGGAATCAGGAGCCAGGAGATCTGCCTAGTGGTCCAGGTCTCAGGGTGCCACCAGAAGCTCTGCCATCAGACAGCCCTCTGGGGACAGCTCTTGTGTGACGGGACTTTCCTTCCTCTCATTTTAGACCGGCCCTAGGATATGCAGGGACCTGAAGCAGCAAGGTGAGGGCGAGGTGTGGGCAAAGGCCCTGGAGGCCGGGCCTGCAGGAAGCTCATGTGGTGCAGGAGGCCTGGCCTTGCCCGACCTGGGGCCCAGGTGTCATGGGTGGTGGAGTGGGCTGTGGGGTGATGGGGCCTCTCTCTCCCTCCAGGACTACCTGGGGGAGATGCTCAGCCTCTCTGGGCTTGTTTCTGTGACTGGTGGAGGTGGCAGCTGGTGGCCCTCTGTGGGTGGGGTTGGTGGAAGGCCTGCACCAGGACTGTGGTGCCTTGAGCAGAGCCCCGCCCAGGCCCCTGCTGTGCATCCCCAGAGTGGCCCATGTTCTGCCCGTGCTTTTCTGTCTTCCTGGCAAGCTCACCCTGGCTTCCAGCCAGGTCCCCCGGGTGGTCCCTGTGCCCAGGCAGGCGGTGGACAGAGGAAGGTGGCCTGCTGCGAGGCCAGGCCTGGCAGGCATGGTGAGCATGCTGGGCTCCCATGCCCATCTGGGAAGCCTCCTGGCACCCCCGTTTCCCAGTGGAGATGCCTCACTGGTCTGGCCCCCACCCTGCCCTCTGGGGTAGAGTACAGCTGGGTGCTACTGAAGCAGGCTGGCTGTCCTATAGGTCTGCCCAGGCCGAGGTGGGCGGATGGGTCTGGAGCCTGGGGGCTGGGGAGGCAGGCTGTCCAAGCACCCAGTCCTTGGTCTGTTACCCCTGAGGGAGGCCTGTCCTAGACCTCTGGCCTCTTCTCATGGCTCTGGGCCCTGAGATACACACACAGGTTGCCTGGGCTCATGTCAGAGGGCCTACAAGGACCCACAGGGCCTCCAGAGACCAGCTGCTGGGCCATTGGAGGCCCAGAAGCCCACAGGAATGCATGGGCACCCTGAGCAGGGAGGGCCGCCCACCCGCCTCCTACCCCCCTGGACAGCCCTCGGAGCTGAGGGCGCCTGCCCCTCCCCCAGCGCAGCCTTCTCAGGACACAGGCGGGCACTGTTCGGAAGCCGCAGGACTACAGAGTGCCTTTTGTGGCTGGTGTCTGGGGACGCCATTGGCCGTCCAGGGTGGGTGGGGAGGGGATGCAGTGCCCGGGCCCAGGTCCGTCTGTCAGTGTGGACTAGCTCAGGATGGGGTGCAGCTGGGCCCTGGGGAGGAGAGCCGGGCACACTGAGGCTGCAGAGGGCCCAGGCTGTCCAGGGCAGGTTCCTGCTGCCCAGGCTGCCTCTGGTCCAGCTGCACCTGGATCCCCCAGTGAGCATCAGCAGAGGCCAGGTTTTCCTCCTTCCCTGTGACCCACAGAGGCACACGTGTGTGCTTATGTACCCTCACACACGCACACACACAGGGACACACCCAGATGTGTGCTTACGCACTCGTGCCCACAGGCACACATGGGCACACTTCTGCTCCTCCACCTCCCTGCCTCAGCAA
Organism: Callospermophilus lateralis; assembly: GCF_048772815.1. Classification (NCBI taxonomy): domain Eukaryota; kingdom Metazoa; phylum Chordata; class Mammalia; order Rodentia; family Sciuridae; genus Callospermophilus; species Callospermophilus lateralis. The sequence goes on from NC_135320.1 coordinate 90,180,710, forward strand.
GGACCTTTCCTGTGGCCCCTTCCTCCTGCTCTCCTTTGTCCCCTACAAACAGCGGGTCCTCTAGAAGATCAGATCATCCAACTCCACTGTGCCCAGGAATGTCCCTCCATGCCCTCTACCTCCAGCTGGCTCTGGGGCCTATCCCTGCAGCCTCCTTCCCTAGGCCACTCCTGTCCCCCAGTCCCTTACACCCCTACAGGTAAACCCAGGGCGCCAGGTGGTCCTTTTAAAGGCTGTTCTGCTGCTGTCCTTCACTGCCACCTCTCCCACACTGAGGGGGCCTCATACCCCTGATGGTGCTCAGAGGACGGGGTGGCCCATGACATGGCCAGCAGGGGTGCAGGAGGGCCTAGGCGCAGCCAGCTCTTGCAGGTCCTGGGACAGTGGCAGGGAGAGGACATGGTGTGGCTCTGCTGAAAGAGGACCAGTGTGTCCATCTGTAAGCAGGATCTGCAGCGGAACCCTGGTATCGCTGCCTGGAGGTGCTGTCACGGACGGCAAGCACCTGAGGTGCGTCCTTCCGTGTCTTCCCACCAAGCTACCCCCTCAAGGATCAAGGTCACCGGCCCCTCCTGCCCAGCACCTCGTGGCCAGGCTGTGAGGCTGAGCACCTGCTCTAGGCTGCAACCATTCTTCACCCAGGGTATGGGAGGCCCAGAGGGCCCTGTGCCTGGCCACCGGTCTGTGGAGACTGGGATTCGTGCATCCTGGCTCTGCGTCTGCTCTGCTCTCCCAACCCACCGTGCCTCCCAGACAGGGCCTTCCACGGAGGCTGTGGGGAGAGGCCCCAGGCCGGCATTGACATGCCTGGCTGTGTAAGACCCCCTGCCAGGCAGAATGCAGTGGCTTTGGGGTAACCCTGACGGGGGTCAGGACTAACAGGCTTGCCTCTGCCTCCTTGCATCGCAAGTGGGGGCAGAGTGAGATGGACCTGTGGTGGAGCTGCAGAGGCATGGGGGGCAGTGCTGAGCCTGGCTGGGTCTTCCCATCTGGCTTTGCTGACATTGCCCCCAGGGGCTGGGGCCGGGTCTGGTCCCTGATTCCCACTGGGCACTAGGGGAGCGTCAGTCCCTGGGTGGGGCTCAGGTGAAGGCTGGCAGCTATATAAGGTTGGGAATGGGGGACAGGGGACGAGGCTGGCTGTGGGACCCTGGCTGTGGCCTCTCCAGCTTCACAGATAGGGGAGAGGGTGGGAGGGCTCTGCAGGCTGACCAGGGCCTCCCCTCAGGGTGGGTAGGGCAGGCTGGCAGATGGGCTTTGGGAGTGGGGACCGGGTGAGTTGCCAGATGTGCAGAGGCAAGCAGGCTGAGAAGCGTGCAGTGCAGGTCTGTCCTCCTCAAGGACCACTGACAGGGCCTGCTTGGCCAGAGCTGCCCCAGGTGACCCAGAGGCCTCAGGCTTCCTCTCCCTGTTGGTGTCACTTCCTGTGCTTGGCTGCTCTTACCCTCTGGCTGAGAGCCGAGAGGACCTCTCTATCTCACAGAGGAGCAAACTGAGGCCCATGTAAGGGCTTGCCCAGAGGACTGTCCAGCCTCAAGCATCCCTGCTGGGGCTCAGAGTCTCAGTGGGCGGACCTGGGGGCTAATGTGCTCGGGAGGCCACTGCAGAAGGACCAGGAGGGAATGAAGAGCCGTGATGACCTTGTGTCTCTGGCCAGCTGGGCTCAGGCAGCAGGAAGCCCCAGGAAGCAGCACATCTCTCCTTTGCAGGGGTCAGCAGAGTAGAGGCGAAGCCAAGTGGGCTCGGAGGGGAGGGGATTGACCATGACCCCCTCCCTCCCCTACTGGCTCAGCTGATGGGTGGAATGGATGTGGGAAACTGAGGTTGGCCAGTGAAGGACCTTGCCTGGGTGGATCTGGGTTGGGCAGTGCCTAGCTTGCTGTTCACTGTAACGTGGGCAGTGGTGCAGCCGGCCCTCTACTGTGCTGGGGGACCACCTGGCTGGAAGTCTGTCCAGGCTCTGCTGTGGCTCTTCCCCCCTTCACTGCAGCTTGAGGAAGCTTCTTAGGCCTGTCTCCGAACCTGGGGTCTTTGTCATGGTGCAGCCTCACGGGGTTGGGGGGAGGGTGGCAAGGCGGCCATCGTCCCTCTGTTCCTCCCCAGGTCCTGTGTCTGGAGATGAAGGGCATGAGGGTCTTCCTGCAGGAGCATTCATGGGAACAGGGATGAACCAGCAGAGCAGACAGCTGGCAATTGCAGACGACACCAGTCAGACCCCTCACGTCCATGCCCTGTGCCTCCCGCTGTGGGGGTCTGCAGTGCTCCCGCTGTGGGGTCTGCAGTGCTCCCGCTGTGGGGTCTGCAGTGCTCCCGCTGTGGGGTCTGCAGTGCTCCCGCTGTGGGGGTCTGCAGTGCTCCCGCTGTGGGGCCTGCAGACAAGGCCGAGGTCTGCTGAGTGCAGATGGTCAAAATGACCTCTGTCCTCTGTTCTCTGCCTGTTGGTTGGCAGATTCTTCCCAGGCAGGAGGAAGGTCATCGAGGGAGGGGCAGAGGACAGAGGAGAGGGCAGAGAGGGCATCCTCTCCTCTTGGTGGTATCCAGAGGGCCGTGAGCAGAGCCATAGGAACCACACCAGGACCTGGCCAGTTGGGCAGCCAAGAGGCCTAGGCTGCATGCTCACCCTCCCTAATCAGTGCGGGTGGAGGAAGAGGGACGCCATTTCCCTGGCTGGACCCCTGCTCTGCAGGTGGACACCCTAGTTGGGGTGGACAGGCAGGGACTGAGCAGGTGTTCTGGAAGACGTCAGAGCCAGAGCGCGTGCTCCAAAGCCTTGGTGCCTGGCCGGAGCCGCTGTGCTGCCCCTGCGGGTCCCAGCAGGCCAGGAGCCGCAACCTTGGGGTTCACCACGCTCCCCTCTGCTTTCTCTTCCAGCTGCCATGGTGGCCATGGGCGGGCGCGAGGGCCCTGGACTTTAGAAGCCATTGCCGCCCTCTCACCTGAAGCCGGGCTCTGCCCCATCCTGTCCTCACCCCACCCCGGCTCCCGGCCCCCTGCCCCCTGCCCCCGGCCCGGCCCTGCCTGCAGCCGGACCCTGGCATGTCAAGGCCTGGCCCGTGCCTGTCTGCCCAGCCCGCGGAACCCCGGCGGCCCCGCGAGCTAGGATGAGGGGCCAGGCCGCCGCCCCCGGCCCTGTCTGGATCCTCCTGCCGCTCCTGCTGCTGCTGCTGTTGCTGGGGCGCCGGGCGCGGGGGGCCACCGGGGTGGACGCAGGGCCCGGGGCCGAGCCGTGCACCACGTTGGTGCAGGGCAAGTTCTTCGGCTACTTCTCGGCAGCTGCTGTGTTTCCAGCCAACGCCTCTCGCTGCTCCTGGACCCTGCGCAACCCGGACCCCCGGCGCTACACTCTCTACATGAAGGTGGCCAAGGCGCCCACGCCCTGTGGAGGCCCTGGCCGCGTCCGCACCTACCAGTTCGACTCCTTCTTGGAGTCCACGCGCACCTACCTGGGTGTGGAGAGCTTCGACGAGGTGCTGCGGCTCTGCGACCCTTCGGCGCCGCTCGCCTTCCTGCAGGCCAGCAAGCAGTTCCTGCAGATGCAGCTCCAGCAGCCGGCCCAGGACCACAGCCCCGGGCCCCCCGGCCCCAGGGACGACTTCTCGGTGGAGTACCTGGTGGTGGGCAACCGCAGCCCCAGCCGGGCCGCCTGCCAGATGCTGTGCCGCTGGCTGGACGCCTGTCTGGCCGGCAGCCGTAGTTCCCATCCCTGTGGCATCATGCAGACCCCCTGTGCCTGCCTTGGCGGAGAGGCCAGCGACCCTGCCTCCAGCCCTTTGGTCCCCCATGGGGACGTCTGCTTGAGGGACGGCGTGGCGGGTGGCCCCGAGAACTGCCTCACCAGCCTGACCCAGGACAGGGGTGGGCACGGCGCACCAGGTGAGTGGCAGAGGGAGAGGCTGAGGCGGCTGTGCCGGCAGAAGGGTGAGGGCAAAGCGGGCCCAGCCCCCAGGGCAGTGTGGCCAGCAGCACCTTGGTCCCAGCAGGAAGCCTCCTTGAGCTGTTCACCACAGGCTCTCTGGGCTCCCAGTGGCCAGGGCTCGGTCAGGCTTGAGTGTCCTGCTAGTTGGGGAATTCAAACTCCCCACCAGAGGGTCCTTTCCTTTTCTTAGCAAGGGCACCTCAAGGGGCTGAGCCTGCTGAGGCCAGTGGCCGGGCCAGGTGCAGGGAGCAGCGGATGGAGTGGGCAGGGGGCTCTGTGGAGATGCTGCCAGGGGGCGTGCCCCTCCCCCATGGCCTGCTGTAGGGGACCCAGCAGCAAGAACAGCACAGGAGTGCTGCCTTGGGAGCTGCCCCTTCAGGACGGAGAGGCGCCAGGAGCCACAGCGAGCAGCCACTCCCCCGGCAGTGGCGGGCGCACAGCCACCGCAGCCCTGGCTCTCCGGGCTGCTGGCTCTCTTGAGGTCAGGGAGGTCACTTAGGCTGTGGACCATGTTCAGACTGGGGGACGTGGGGGACAGCATTCCAGGCAGAGGGACAGCAGGGGCTTGGTGTGTCCTGCTGCAGAGGGTCCCAGGCGGTTTGAGGGGTGTTGGCCCCTGGGGAGGTGGGAGCCCTCCTGGAGCGACCATGGGCTGGAAGCCAGGGTTGCTCAAGGTGAGGTGACAGGGCAGTCCTGCACACGCCTGCCCTGTGTCCTGAGGCCCTGTGCACCCAGGATCTGGGCTGGAGGCCAGGCTGGGCTGAGCTGGGCAGGGGCAGGGGTTGCAGCAGGCAGGCGGCGTGGGAGCTGACCTGTGCTCAGGGGTGAGGCTCCATGGGGGCTCAATGTCTCGGGGCCATTGTGGGTCAAGGGCCCTCAAGGACATGGAGGGCCTCTCCAGGGCCAGTGAGGCCCATGGACTCCCCAGACCATGTCTCCATAGGCCTACAATAGTCGTGGGTCACACGGGAGCTGGTCCTGAGCTGCGGCTGGTGCCTGCTCCAGGCCCTGGGTCCCCGAGGGAGGAAAGCCTCCCCGAGGCAGAGGGCGCGGCCCGCTGGGGGCCAGGGACGGCCGGGGAGAGGTGCGCTGCACTGGCCCTTCCAGGGCCATGGAGGACAGAGGCAGCTCCTTGGGGGCTGGGGCCCAGGAAGCCAAGTGGACCGGTTTCCATTTGGGCAGGCTGGAGGTCACTGTGACCTTGGCAAGGGCAGCTTAGCTTCCCTGGCACAGTGGGCATGGTAGTGGGCCAAGCAGAACCCGGAAGAATGGAGCAGAGTGAGCAGTGCTCTCCGGGGACGCAGAGGCTGATGGCTGGCTTGGGTGGGGACACAGGAGGACGGGGTTGGCGGTCATCAGCAGATCTGGCCGTGAGTCCTGCCCGGCCACTCGTGGTCACCCAGCTCCCTGAAGGAGCCTTCTTCCTTCATCTGCTGTGTGGAGTACCCTGCAGTGTATTCTGCCAACCGGGGTAGACGGACCTCAGGGTCCTGTCCAGACACCCCCCCAGGCAGTGCCCATCTTTAGTAGAATGGTTGGGGGGTGGCCACACAGGGAGTCTCCAGAGGAACTCAGCAGTGGAGCTGGCTGGCAGGAGCCGCGACCTCTCTGGGCTGGTCCGGTGGATGCAGGCGTCTGCTGGAGGGTGCTGGAGGGTGCTGGTGGCCGTGGGACCTCGGTGCCCGGGAGCCTGGGGCTCCACTCTTGAGCCCTTCCATGGGCAGCCGTCGTGACGCCAGGCCTCCCCCTGCATTTGTATGTGATCTTGAGAAGAGAAGGGCCCAGGAGGGCTGGTAGCAGAAGGGGGACACCCCTGGGTTTCGAGAAGCGGGAGCCTAGGGCAGGAGGTAGCGCGGGCAGGCAGCCAGGAGGTGGCTGATGCTGCCCTGACCAGTAGAAGGGGCAGGAGGAAGGCCTTCAAGTGGAGCTGAGGGACTTGTGGATGAAGTGGGCACAGAGGCAGGAGAGACTGGACTGCTTCCACAGTTCTGGTCAGGAGTGAGGACATCCGCTGGAGTGGGGAAGCAGGGGTGGGAGATCTGGAGGTCAGAGAGGGACAGAGGGCGAATTACCTGTGGGACATCTTGGGAGGGGGCATCGTACTCAGAGCTGGGGCACAGAACAGGACCAGGTGGGTGCAGGGCTTTTGAACTGTACCTTTTGAACCCAGAGCCTGGGTTCAAATCCTGGCCTGACCCTGGCTTGCCATGTACGTCTGAACCATTCCCACCGCCCTCTCTGCCTTGATTTCCACGGAAATGAGAGGTGGGGCGAGGTGATTCTGAGCAGAAGCAGCGTTACGAGGAGGCATGGGCATACTTGTGTGTTACCAGGCCGGAGATCCTGGAGGGCCTGGGCAGAGACCGGCTGGAGGCAGGGGTGTTGGAGATGCAGTGTGGGCAGCTGGGGTGTGTGCATAGATTTGGACGAAGGATGCTGGCCAGTGGTGCCCAGAGCAGGCGGGGAGGTGTGAGTGCACGGTGTGCACATGTGTGTGGTACATCCTGTTCACGAGCCGGTTTGGAAGCGTGTGGATGGGCTCTGGTAGGGTGGAGCAGGGAGCACATGCTTTGGTTTGGTGAGGTGGCACACATGTGCATGCAGCATGTGGTGGGTACACAGGTCAGGAGTGGACAGGCTTGTGGGCTCTGTGCATTCACAAATGTAAGCACGCATCCATGCATGTGTAGGGTGTTATACACATGTGTGTTCACACATGAATGGCCTTGTGAGTGTGCTACATGTATGTTACACGTGTGCATACATGCAGTGCACGTGTGTGTGCAGTGCATGGAGTTCACATACATATAGTGCAATGTGCGTGTATTCATGCACATGCGTCTGGCATGTGCACCCACATATGTGTGTACGTGTGGTAGCATGTGTGTCATGGTGCAGTGACTCATACTGCACATTGTGTGTATGTGACATGTGTGTGCACACATTGCATGTGTGGGTACGATGCATTTTGCTGTGCCCGGCGTTCATACATGCGAGTGAGCCCGTGTGCACACGGCAGGGCTCTGTGCGGCTCTTTCTGCGGTGTGGAGTGGAGTGCAGGGGCTGCCCGTCTTTCTGGTGGCGTGAAGCAGGTGACATATAGTCCCTGCCCATGCCCTGCACCTGAGAGGCCCTGTGGCTTCCTGGGCCATGAGAATGAAAATGAGCCGCAGTGACCACAGAGCCGTTGCCCAGTGCTCACCTTGTGCCGAAGCACCCAAGTGTCCACTGCTTTCTCTTCGTGGTGGTCCCCCCGAGACAGGCTCCCCCTTGAGGCTGCCCCTGCCTCAGGACCTCGCAGGGCTGAGAGCTTTCCCCTCGGAGCCCGCAGCCTTGCTCAGATGCTCCTCTCATGAGGCCTCTGACCTGCTGTGTCATGGCGGCAGTTCCTCCATGGCCCTCTGCCCCTCTGCCCCTCTGCCCCTCTACCTCTCCTCCATGGCACAGGTCACCTTGGGCAGGTCGTGCACCTCCCTGACTGTGTGCTTAGAGGAGGCCTGTGCCCCTCATGGCCCTTCCCCGAGGTGCATGCAGCAAGTGCTCAGCAAATGTGTGTGGGCAACAGAGATGTTAGCACAGTGACCCGAGTAACACAGCTTAGTAAGTGGTAGGCTGCAGAGACACTGGGTGCCACCTGGGCTTACACTGAGTGCCCTCTGTGTGCAGAAGGAGAAAGGTCGGGTAACTTCAGAAGACATGGGCTGAGCCCACGCAGCAGCTGCCCAGCTCTCCTCTGCGAGCCCCGTGCCCAGGACCTCCGCCTCACTGCACCCACCGTGCAGCCCCACCTCAGCGAGGTGCCTGGCCAGGAGAGGCGGGGGCAGCCCGGGCTAGCCGTGGCCCATTTTCAACCCTGCCCCCACCAGGCCCGTCCCAATGCCACATGGCCACGTCACGCATCAGATTCCACAAACATGCCTCAGGCCAGAGCAGCTGCCCTCCCTTCTCTGCCCGGCCCCCTCCATGGCTGCCAGGCCCTGCACCCACCCTGGGTCCCAGTGCCACCCCCAGCTCTATTTCCCCGTTCACTCCATCTTCCTCACCACCTCTCAGCAGCTCTCTGCCTCTGGTGAGATGGGCATTTCTCTCAAGGGTTGTTTTAAATATTCATGTTTTTAATTAAAGAATTTTATTGCAGAAGCGACATGTAAGATAATGAAGAAGCAGCCTCCTGGGGGTGGGAGCGAGTATGTGTGTCCCCGTGCGTATGGGCGTCCCCGTGTGTGTGTCCCTGTGTGTGTGTATACAGAGGCCAGGGCAGGGGTGGGAGGCTCAGCTGACCTGGGTGTCTGGGGGTGTGGACACGTGGATACACATGCACATGCGTGCTCTGCTAGGCATGTGAGGGGCCTGATGGCCTGCAGGGCTGGAGCTGACCCTCCCTCTGGCCCTGCCCAGGGCCAGTCATCAGGGCACTGCCTGGCTAGTGACCCCCCATACAGTCCCACTCCCAGGAGCTCCGCTGAGGTCTGCAGGCCAGAGGGGCAGCATGAGGGCGGGTGGGAGCTGGCCTGACCTGTGGGAGGAGGACTGGGGTGCAGTTGGGGTTGAGGTGGAGTTTGGTGGGTGCTGGGAAGATGGTGGGGCTGGGAAAAGCACCAGGGTCTTCACTCTCAGGAATGTTGGGCTCCTCATCTTGGCCTGTCAATTTAGAAAAGTCTAGAAAACAAGGCTTCAGTGTCCATCAGATGGAAAGAGCAGGGTGGGCCCATGCAGAGAGTCCACAGGGAGCTGCCAGCCCTTAGTGCTTGCCTGCCTCAGCCCAGAGGCCAGCCCTGACTGAGAGCTGGAGGCAGGCTGAGGATCATGGCCTAATTTAGTGCCACTTCCCAGAAAGGCAGGAGAAGGGATGTCAGGTTGGCTACGGGACAGCCAGAGCCTGGGGACGAGCAGGACGAGCAGCAAGACTGTCCAGGATGGACTGAGTTTTCAGACTAGTGATCTGGGCACTGTTCTCAGGACCAGGAGCACCTGGGAGCACCTGCCAGACCCCGAGAAAGAAGCAAGAAAGCCCAGCCCTGCAGGAGTGGGCCACTGGAGCTCAGGGAGCCTGTTCCCCGATGTGGGCTGGGAAGGGGAGGACTTGCTTGTGGGACCTGTGTGAGCCTTCACTGAGCAGGTGCTCCACAGGAGGAGGAGCTGCCAGCCCAGCAGAAGGTGGGCTATTTCAGGCCCGCTGGATGAAGGGCCCAGGAGTGGGGCTCAGTGGGGGAGGGGCATCAGGGAGCCTCCTGTCCTTGGGGTCCTGTGCTTATTCAGAGGGGTCCTATGGCCGAGGTCAGCGCCTGGGCGCCCCTCCAGGAAGCCTGGACAGAGGACCGTTCTTGCACCTTGCAGTGAGTGCCAGGAGACCCCAGCCGGCCCCGCAGGGGCAAGAATGGGCAGTAGCCCGGGGGTTGCACAACCTGCGGGGCTCGAGCGCCCTCTGCTGGATGAGGCTGGGAGTGCAGCGTCCCTCCCGTCCCAAGGGGATCCCGGAGACTGGAGAGGCCGCGCTGGGGGAAGGGCTCCCGCGGAGCCCCGACCCAGCCCTCTTCGGGCGCAGGATCTGGAGAGCCCCTGCCTTCAGGCCTGGTCCCCAGGGTGGGAAGGACACTCGAGCCCCCTCACTGTGCACCCTCGTCCCTGGGTGGCCGGCCTGCCTGGCGGCCGATAATTGGCTCTATTCATCGCCATAATGAGATGGAAATGAGGCTTCCAGACAGAGGGGCATTGAGTGGGGGAAGAATAGCGGCTTCTTTCCGGGACCGGAGGGGCAGCCCACCCCCAGCCCTGCCTGCTCCTCTGCTGCCCCCTTGCGTCCCGCGGGACCTGACAGCCTTTGTGCTGTGTGTGCTGCTCGGCAGGGGACCCCAGGAGTCCTTCCCTGTAACTCCCTTTCTGGCGCCCACTCTGGCAGGGCAAACGTTTGTGGAGCGTCAGCCATGTGGGGACACACGTTAGACAGGAGATGACGGCAAAAACGGCAGCTACACTTCCTGAGTGCTCCTTAGTGGAGAGACCTAGCCAAGGTCAGGATCAGTGGTGGCTGGGATCCGGGCTCCGTGTGTGGTGTTGGACCAGGGATCCTATGCTCAGGGTCAGAGGTCAGTCTATGATAAGGATCAAGGCTCCGTGTGTGACCAGAGTCAGAAATCAATCTGTGACCAGGACCAGAGCTCAGGCCAGGGCTCAGTGTGTGACCAGGACCAGGGCACAGCCTATGACTTGGATCCAGACTCAACATAACCAGCTGGGACAGGACTTAGTGTGGGCAGAGGGAGGTCCATGCTCTGTGTCAGGGTCCCCAAGCCTCTCTTTTTGATCCCCACCTCTCCTCTCCCCTCCCCCTCCACATCCTCACCACCTGGGTCACCAAGGTAACCAGCCCTGAAATAGTGGGTGTTCTGGCAGCTGAGGCCTAACCTGGGTCTATCCTGAAAGGCTGCGCAGCAGTTGCCATGGGAACCGAGTGGCATCCTCCGATTAGCCTGGCTTGGACACCCTCTCTCCCACCCACTGCCAGTTTCCACACCACTCAGGATTCCTCATGGGGGCTGGGCTGGGCGCAAAGGGGCACAAGCTGCATGTGCCAGCTGGACCCAGTCGCCAGGCCTGCCTCCGTGAGTCGGCCCTCTGCTCTGTCTAGAATCATGGATGGGATGGGATGGCAGGTGAGACTCCTGAGGCTGGTCAGTCCTGGCAAATGGCCTTGGTGGGGAGGGGTGGGATTTGGAACCTAATCTGGTTGAAGATCTGAATTCAACCTGGTTCCTTCGCTTGCCCTGAGTTAAGGCCTGAGACTGGGCAGCTCCCGCCCTGTCCTGTCCACTGTGCCTCCCCTTGCCCTCGGCTCTGCCCTGGGCGGGGGACATCTCTGCTTGCCTCCTCCTGTGCCCTCCTGCCTGCTTTCTGAGGCCCTTCCACCTTAGCTGAAGATGAAATGAGATAGGCAGTGCAGGGTGCAAGACACTGATAGCTCTTGCTCAGGACCGAGACCTGTGCCCACCCCTCTGTCCCAGTCAATGCCAGCTGGAGCAGACTGGCCTCGCCCAGTGTGAGGCTGCCGCTCCCAGCCCCAGTTTCCTCTGCTACAGACAGGGTGAGCATGCCTGGTGGGGACCGGCTACAGTGCAGGCTCTGGGCTGGCACTGGGCTTGCCCGCCAGGGACTGGGCACCCAGGAGGGCCACCCATGGGAGGGGAAGCAACCCATCCCAGGGATGTGGGGCCTGAGTCCAGCAGTTCAGCACAGTCCCTGAGTGGCCTCTTCCTAGCTGGGGGGAGAGGTACAGGCACCCCTTCACTTGTGGCCCCTGTTTGTCTGAGAAATGGGAGCAGGGCACCCCCCTCTATAAGGGACACTCCACCCAGACTGAGAAGAGGCTCAGAAGCACTGCCCCACTTCCCTGCGCACTGGCTGTGTCCTGCCAGGCAGACACAGCCTGGTGCACTGGACAGGAGGACTGGTCCCCCTGGGCTCCGGCTCTAGTGCTCTGCTTCTCTGGAGACCACGGGACTGTGGGCTCCCTGAGGGGAGAGCAGCTTCCACATCAAGCCGGGGGTAGAAGATGCCCCTCTCCACCCTGTGTCCCAGCAGGAAAGCAAGCCTCCCATCTGTGACCGTGATTCCTTGCCTTGTTCCCACCACCCATGCTGGTGCCCCCTGCTGGCCCAGCCCAAGCATGGGTGCAGAGAAGATAGGCATTGCAGGGTGCACAGACCAGACCAGGGCCCAGGGGTCAGCTCTGACCAGAAGGCCGTGCTTACACTCGGACATTTCCAAGTGCTTTCTTGATGTTGAGCCTCCTGCTGGTCAATCCTGGGAAGCTGGCTGTCATCCTTGGGCAGTGATAGGTATGAGGCCAGGAGATGACCCAGGGACCATTTGGGTGGTGGGGCTGCTCACCTTTTGGGACATCCTGTGTGTCCCTATTCTCACCCCACAAGGTGAGGTTCCCTCCTCTAGGCCACAGGTAAGGCTGAGGCACCAGAGGCCCTCCCTACCTCCAAGAGTCCCCTGCCCTTGGCCAGCTGGTTCTTGGTCCCTGGAGGGGCCTCTTGTGCTCTCTTGAGCAAGCTGTCTGGCTCAGCGCCCCCAGGAGGCAGTGTGGGGCAGTCTCTGGGCTCCAACACCAACCTCGCCTCCTCCTCAACAGGTATAGGTCAGGGTGTCTTCAGTAGAGATACCCTGTCCTCTGGGCCTGAGCCCAGCCTGTGAAGGGTCAACTACTCTTTTGAAGTCCATCTAACCCTACTGCCGTGGAGTGTAGAAGACCAGGGGATGGCAGAGGCCCAGCTGTGTAGTGGGAGGTCCCCCAGCAGGAGGCCTCCCGTGGCCCACCAGTGCCGCCTGCATGCTCGGCCCACAGATGAGGCTGCCCTCTCATGCCCCTTGCCCCTGGTGCTTACCGGCACTGGCCCTTCAAGCAGCCCTCAGTGTTCTCAGAAGCCCTGGGCCACCAAGGGGCTGAGGCCCCCAGGGGCAGCAGGCCTGGTTGTTGGGGGAAACATTCTGGTGAAGGCAGTGGACTACCAGGGCCAGAGTGGAGGAAGACCTAGGAGAGGCTGAAGTGGGTGGCTGGAGTCAGCAGGGCCAGGGGCCTGGAGGCCTGTGTCCAGAGCTCAGCAGGTGCTCAGTTCTCCTGGGTCCTAAATAGGTCTTTGGGTCTGCCAGGCTGGGCCCTGGTGTGGGACCTTGGTGGGCATGGGGTTGGGTGGGGCTTGGGCAATGGCCAAGTCTAGCCCTCCTCTGTGCAGAGGAGGCAAAAGCTCTGAGGAGCAGGACCTGAGCCAGAAATTGATGAAGGGCCTGGTAGGGTGTCCAGGTGTGCAGGAACGCAAGCCTTAGCAAGCTCTCTGCCCTGGGCCTCTCAGGGTCCTTTTGTCTAAGACAGCCTTGGGGTGGGTGGGAGACCACTGCCCTCCAGCAAACCTGCCTGGGCTGTGCTAGGTGCCAGGTACTAGGACTGACCTGAGCTCTCCAGAAGGTGCCCAGGAGCTGGGTGGCACCAGGTCCCCTAAGGCCCCACGGGGCACTTTTGCCACCCCAGCCAGCGGCAGCAGGTGCTTTCCCCTGGGTGCCGCCCCCGCTCCCAACTCCGTCCGCCTATCCCCAGTCCTCCTGGCTCTGACCCCGCCCCCTGGTTCCCCAGGCGGTTGGAAGCTGTGGTCCCTGTGGGGCGAGTGCACGAGGGACTGCGGAGGAGGCCTGCAAACGCGGACGCGCACCTGCCTGCCAGCACCAGGCGTCGAGGGCGGCGGCTGCGAGGGGGTTCTGGAGGAGGGTCGTCTGTGCAACCGCAAGGCCTGTGGCCGTGAGTGCGCAGGCCGTGGGGTGGGCGGGGGCTGCTGAGGGGCGGTGCGAGGTGGGTTGGACCTGGAAGAGGCCAAGTGGCCCAACAGAGAGGGCGCCAGGATGGGAAGAGGAGGGGCGGCGCTGGGAGGATCCCACGGGTTTGTGGAGTGATGGGGCGCGTCCTAGCCCAGAGTGAGGGCCCGGCCTAGCTGAGTACAGGTGGGAGCCCAGAGCCGGGGTGGCCCCGAGAGCTAGGTGGGGCTGCATGGGGCTTCCTTCTCAGCTGGGCGGCAGTCCCCGTCTTCCCTCCCCCAGAGCCAGCGTGGCCAGGCCAGAGCAGCTCCCGGATGCATTTCTCATAGGGCTCTCTAATGACCTCATGCATTTTTTAGCTGCCCTCATAAAGTTAAATCAAGTTCTAATGAGACTGTCATTCTCGGGGTTGTTTTTCCCTTGATGAACTCTCCTGGGGACCCAGGCCCATCTCAGGAGCCTGGGGAGGCCCCTGAGCATTGGGCAGGGGTGGGGGCAGCAGATGGCATGCTGAGCAGGGAGTGGCAGCGGCTCAGAGGAGCCATCCTGCAGGTGACCCCAGGCCTGCAAGCCCCACAGGCTTAGAGAGAGGGGCTGCGAGGCAGGGGAGACAGGCCCTACAGGACCCTCAGCACCACGTCCTGTGGGTCCGTAGTGACCAGAGGAGGGCTGGCGCCAGGCCAGTGTTCTGAACCTGGTTTCCCAGCTGCCCAGCGGGGCCAGGCAGCTGTGGTCCTGGCAAGAAGCCCACTGTGGCCAAGGACACAGGGCACCCCAGCAGGGGTGCTGACCTGAGTCTACCCTGCAGCTGCTGGGCGTACCAGCTCCCGGAGCCAGTCCCTGCGGTCCACAGATGCCCGGCGGCGGGAGGAGCTGGGGGACGAGCTGCAGCATTTTGGGTTCCCGTACCCACAGACTGGTGAGCTGGAGAGGGCAGGGCTGCTGTGCCACAAAATGCCGCCATCTAGTGGGGGAGGTTCCGATAATTGCTCTGGGGACCTGGCAGTGGCCCAGGCCAGCCCTCAGGCTCCAGGCCTTGTGGGAAAGCCGGCCCAGCTCCTCCTGGGCAGCCCTCCAGGTCTGGCACAGGGCAGTGCTGGCTGGGCAGTCCTGTGATGTGGCAGGTGTGGCCCGCAGGTGACCCGGCGGCGGAGGAGTGGTCCCCATGGAGCGTGTGCTCCAGCACCTGTGGCGAGGGCTGGCAGACCCGCACCCGCTTCTGCGTGTCCTCCTCCTACAGCACGCAGTGCAGCGGGCCCCTGCGCGAGCAGCGGCTGTGCAACAACTCGGCCGTGTGTCCAGGTGGGCGCGGCCGTGGGGCGCGAGTGGGCAGCAGGGCAGGTGCCGCAGACTCAGAGGGCAGCAGCGCCTTTCTGTCCCTCAACAGTGCACGGAGCCTGGGACGAGTGGTCACCCTGGAGCCTTTGCTCCAGCACCTGCGGCCGCGGCTTCCGGGACCGCACGCGCACCTGCAGGCCCCCCCAGTTTGGAGGCAACCCTTGCGAGGGTCCCGAGAAGCAGACCAAGTTCTGCAACATCGCCCTGTGCCCTGGTAGGTGAGAGGGAGGGCCCAGGGCGGGCAGGAGGGGCGCACGTCCCAATCCCAGGAGCCCAGACCTGGCTCAGTGGGACCAGAGGCTGGACCCTCACGCTGCTCAGGCGGGGTCGGGGTGCCGGTGGAGCCCTGGGGTGCTGGGTGTTCACGCTGGCTTCCTGTCTTCTTCCTCCCCTGGGCCGGGCAGTGGACGGAAACTGGAATGAGTGGTCCAGCTGGAGCACCTGCTCGGCCAGCTGCTCCCAGGGCCGGCAGCAGCGCACACGCGAGTGCAACGGGCCCTCCTACGGGGGCGCCGAGTGCCAGGGCCACTGGGTGGAAACGCGGGACTGCTTCCTGCAGCAGTGTCCAGGTCAGGGCCCCGGCCTGCAGGCGTGCAGGCGGGCCTTGGGGGAGGCCAGGCCCCCTGGGTGGCTGTGGTCCTGCATGTGGCCATGGGGTTGGTGCTGAGTCAGTGGGCCAGGCGCGTGCCCCGTGGTGCGGGAGCTCTGTTGGTCGGCGTCTTGCCGGTCTCCGGTCTCTTGGACCCTGGTCTTGGTTTTCTTTCTCCCCGTGGCTCCTGCTCCTTGGGTTCTCATCTCTGTGTCCTTGTGGCCCCATTTGTGCCCCTGTGCCCTGTTGCTCCCTGACCCTTACCCTCCTATCCCCACTGTCTGTGCTTCTGTCTGGCCACCCTTGCAGTGGACGGCAAGTGGCAGGCCTGGGCCTCTTGGGGCAGCTGCAGTGTCACGTGTGGTGGTGGCAGTCAGCGGCGGGAACGTGTCTGCTCTGGGCCCTTCTTTGGGGGAGCAGCCTGCCAGGGCCCCCAGGATGAGTACCGGCAGTGTGGCACCCAGCGATGTCCCGGTGAGACCCCTCCCACACCGTGTTTGGGCTTTGGGGAGAGGCTTAGGGGGGTCTGGACAGCTGACCTAGTTGGAACAGTGGGTGCCGACTCCCAGCCCCTTCCTGGTCCCCAGCCCCTTACTATCTCTGGCCCCTTGGCAGAGCCACATGAGATCTGTGACGAGGACAATTTTGGAGCTGTGGTCTGGAAGGAAACACCAGCTGGGGAGGTGGCTGCAGTCCGGTGTCCGCGCAATGCCACAGGTAAGAGGCATGGGGGCTCCTGTGACGCCCCCATAGAGTTGCCCCCAGGCTCCACTGTAAGGCCCAGAGCCCAGGCAGCCCCGTGTGCATGCTGATGTCCAGTAGCACAGGCCAGGAGTTTGGGACCACGTTGTGGGGACACTTTCAGGGCAGCACCCATGCCATGCACTTAATGTGAGAGTCCCTCTGTGATTCCACACCCCATGAGGTCACCACCACAGCCCATTTCCAGGCGGGAGACGGAGGCACGTGAAGCCAGCACCCTCACCTGGGCTGCAGGGTGGGGAGGAGCAAGGCTCCTGGGAGTGCCAGCACTGATAACCTCGTGGGCCCCGAGGAGCCGCTGTGGCTGCGAGAGGGTGCGGGAAGCAGGGTGGGCTCCGTGGGGAAGGGGCTCTGCTGCACCCTGGTATTGGCCGCCTCTCCTGCGTTCTCTGTGCCGAGGGCAGCAGGCAGGGAAACCAGGCTCAGGTCGGGCCTCACCTCTGCCCTCTTCCCTGAATGGCATTGAGGCTCTCGGAACCTGTTTCCTCTCCTGTGACGGAGGCCTCCTAGGTCCTCCACAGGGAAGTCGGGGTCCTGGGGACAAGGAGGGCAGCGGGTGCCAGGGGTTGCTGGCCACGCCTGCTGCTCCCCTCCCCTCTGGTTGTTGCTGCGTACCGCAGATTCTCGGGAGTGAGATGAAGGACACAGTGCCCCTCGGTGCCTTGCCCAGCCTGTCCGCGCGTGTGACTGCACCCTAGGGCCTGATGCTTTGGTCCCAATCTACGTCAGTGGCCAGGGAGCTGCCTCAGGCCACCCTGTGGTCCTGTTGGATGACAGGCTGTGATGGTCCCACATGGCTGTCACCTCCTTGAGTGCGTCCGCTCTCCCTGTTCCTCTGAGGACCTCCTGGGGTACCTGCCATCAGACAGTGACCTCTGCCCCAGGCCATTGATGTAATGCCAGATAGCCCCCGAAGCTGCTCCGTGTCCTGGGCCAGCGAAGCCCTGAACCCTGTGGAGGAAAGACAGGGGCCAGGTGCCGGTGCTCCCCAGGGCTCTGGACTGGGAGGAGCCTGGGAGAGGCCCTGGCTCCCTGCAGTGGGCCCAGGAAGGCTTGGTGCCTGCTGGGTCCCTGGCACCCGGGGCGGGTGCTCAGTGGCAGCTCAGAGTTTGTGGCATGAAGGGAGCAGGGCTGGCCCTGCCTTGTGTATCGGGGTGGAGCGTTAGGCGCAGAGCCACTCCTGCGGGAGGTGTGCGTGGGACCCCTGTGCTGGGCAGTGCACGTCCACCTGAGAAAGGGAAGGTCTCCCCAGGCCTCATCCTGCGGCGCTGTGAGCTGGACGAGGAGGGCATCGCCTACTGGGAGCCGCCCACCTACATCCGCTGCGTCTCCATTGACTATCGCAACATCCAGATGATGGTGAGTGCCACCCTGGCCCAGGGCTTCCTCTGCCTGTCCCCATGACACACCCACCCTCTGGACACGAGGCAGGGGTCACAGGGGCCCTCCAGGCCTGGGAGGCCCCTGGCACCTGCCTGGACATGACAGCAGTGGCCCTCTCCGTCCTCCCCAGACCCGGGAGCACCTGGCTAAGGCCCAGCGTGGGCTGCCCGGGGAGGGGGTCTCCGAGGTGATCCAGACACTGGTGGAGATCTCCCAGGATGGGACCAGCTACAGTGGGGACCTGCTGTCCACCATCGATGTCCTAAGGAACATGACCGAGATCTTCCGGAGGGCCTACTACAGCCCCACCCCTGGGGATGTGCAGGTGGGCTCTCAGGGGACACCAAGGGGGGCGGGGGGCTGGAGAGCCATCCTGGACCCCAGTTAGAGGCTGAGCCGCCGCCTTGGCCACGGTTGGGACTGTGACCCCCAACCTGTGATTGAGCCTCAGCCTGGTCCCAGCAGAGCTCTGGTCCTGACGGCAGCCTGGGCCAGGTCCTGGTCACACACCAGTGCCTTCTTCTCTCTCACTGGCCCTTCGAATTTCCAGAATTTTGTCCAGATCATCAGTAACCTGCTGGCAGAGGAGAACCGGGACAAGTGGGAGGAGGCCCAGCTGGTATGGAGGGTGTGGGCAGTCTGTGCACCTGGGCCCCAGACCAGCCCTGGGTGGGGCCTCCTGTGGGTGCATGGCTTTGGGAAGAAGCCAGTTTCTTCATGGGAAGGACAGCAGCTTGTCCTGTGGGCTTGGTGGCAGGCGGGAACCAGGTGACCTCATGGTGTGTGGCCAGAGGACCTGGAGGTGGCAGGTCTTCCTCACAGGGCAAGAGCACCTAGCCTTCCGTCCTCACAGGCCAACCTTGAGTCTGCCTCTGCGCCTGTCCCCAGGGCAGTACCTAGCATGGGCCCAGAGACGTGCCCCCAGCCTCGTACCCCTTGAAGCCCAGCAGTCCCTCTGGGTCCCAGCAATCCTGTCTACAAGTGGGGGTGGATGCCAGAGGTCACTGGCAAATGACCGGCAGGACGCAGAAGAAGAAGGAAAAGCAAGGGGAGGGGGAGGCCGAGGGAGGGGGGCGTCACCCCCGGGAGCACGTGCCTCCCCTAGCTCCGGCTGCCTTCCCCAGATGGGCCCCAACGCCAAGGAGCTCTTCCGGTTGGTGGAGGACTTTGTGGATGTCATTGGCTTCCGCATGAAGGACTTGAGGGATGCGTACCAGGTGACGGACAACCTGGGTAAGCCGCCCTCACTCGGCCAGCCCTCTGTGTCCTGCCCTGCAGCTCCCTGCTGGCCCTCCGCCTCAGTCTTCCACCTACATAAAGAAGCAGTGGCCAGGCAGCCCCTGCAACCCTCCTGGCCAGGACGGGAACCAGTTCTGGGCTTGCTTTTGTCTCCGAGCTCTGGGACCATCGTATTGGTGATGGGCACCCTAGGAGGTTCCAGGTCCCACCAGGACCACAGCCAGCCTCTTGCCTGAAGCCCTGGGTCCCGTGCCAGCTCTCCCTGCTCCAGCCCCACTCTGCCCTGCAGCCCCAAGAGCACCTTGTCAGGGGCCTGAGCTTCCCTGGCTCCATGGTGAAGGCTGAGCCTCGGTTTCCTTCTTAAACATGGCATGATCCTGAGGTCTGTCTGGACAGGAGGTGGAGAGCCACGGAGATCAGTGGGGCACCCTGGAGACGGGCAGCCGCTGTCTCTGCAGACACGCAGATCACCTAGTTAGTCCCTGACTTCCTGTCTTGGCCACGGTCCCAGGCCTGCCCAGCCCTGGTTGGGAGCCTCCCACGGGGACCCAGGAGGAGGTGTCCCCTCCCTGGGGTCCCACCTTCAGTGGCGTGACGAGGCTGAGCTTTGCTAGGGCCCACGGGTCCCCCAGCCCCTGCCGCTGTCCTGGCTGCAGCCCCAGAGCTGCCCTGGCCAGGCGGGTGCCACGTCTCCCAAGCTGGAGGCCAAATGCTGGTCCGCTCTCTGCGTGGAGCTCAGGACCTCAGAGCTCAGTCATCTCCGGGAGGCCCAGGTGCTCGGGAGGCCACCAAATGCGGTCTGTGGCCCCAGCCTGTCACCATCCCAAGGTGTTTTCCTGAGTTACAGGTGGCCACCCAGAGACAGGTGTGGGAGGGAGCTCTCACCCCTCCTGGCCCAGCACGTCATAGAGGTGCTGGCTCCAGGGCGCCCCCCCATGGCCCATGCCCTGGAGGGGCACTGACCTGCCTCTGGCAGTCTGCCCTGGGCCTACGCCATTCAGAGCCAGGCCTTGGTCACCACGGGAGGCCCTGGCCTCCTCTCAGTCACTATTACCTGGACCTCCCATGCGTCCTGAGACCCCATACACCCCACCCCTTTCTGTCCCTCTTCCCATCTCCTGAGCACTTGGGACCCCCACTCATCAGCAGAAACCACCGCCCCATGGCCTAGCACCACCCAGCTGTCGGGGCAGGGGCTGGCTTCCTCCCAAAGCCCTGGGACTCTGGGAGGAGGGCCAGGCCCTCCTCCCTCCTCAAGGCTCCTTCCAGATCGCTCTCTCCACCTGCTCCCAGCTTGGAATCCAGGTGCTCAGACCCCAGGACCCAGGGGAGAGCCCGGGGTAGCTCAACTCCTGGTACCCTGTGGACCTCTGGGGACCCAGTTTCACCCATGTGCCCCCCAAACGCTAACCCGGGGGCATGCCCTGGTCCGGTCAGCCCCGGTTCCTGTGGGCAGTCCTGCATCTTCCCTCTGGCTCACTGCAGCTGCCTGTCCCCGTCACTGGCCCTGGCTCCCAGCTTGGTGAGTCCCGTGCCCACAGAACCGCTGGCCCCTCTGGCCCACAGTGCTTTCTCTCATGAGGTCCTACCTGCCGGTCACCCTGACCTTTGTCCTCCACGTGCTGCCCCCATACCCCCCATGGTGCACCTTCTCCCAGGCCCCACCCAGGCATGCCCATGAGAACTGGAGCCCTAACAGAGGACGTTCAGCCTTGGCCCACCCACCCCAGCCTCCTTCACCTTCTCCACCCCCCTACCGACCAGGTGCCCACCCAGCCAGGTGTGTGTCCTCTGCTCTCCATCAGGGTCATTGGTGATGTCCACCATAGAACCCTGTGGTCAGCAAGACATGGTGGCACATATATACAATCCCATTGGCTCGGGGGGCTGAGGCAGGAGGATTGAAGTTCAAAGCCAACCTCAGCCACTTAGTGAGGCCCTGAGCATCTCAGCAAGGCCCCGTCTCAAAATGAAAACCACAAGGGCTGGGCTGTGGCCCCGTGGTCAAGCCCCCTGGGTTCAACCCCTGGTACCCAAACAAACAAACAAAAAGACCCTTTAGTCAGCTTGGTGCCTACTGTGTTCTGGGCAGCTCCTGGCTTCTGACTCCTGGCCACCTCCCCTCCCCATTTCCACTCCCCCTTCAAACCAGCCCTTCCACCTCCCACTCTGGACCGTCCACTCCTCCCTGGCTGGTCCCTGTCCCACCTGAACAGATAGGGTCCAGGCTCCGGGCCTTCCTGCCCCACACTCTCTTGTGCCTGTGACTCACCTTTCCAAGGCCTTAAAACCACACAGGGTCCGCAGGTGCAGGTCAAGGGTCCAGCATCCCCCTGCAGCCTGGCCCTCCCTGGCTCCAGCTCAGGGCCCTGCTGCCTGGATGTCCACCAAGCTGGGGCTCCTGCTCCTGCTCCCCAGCCAGGCCAGAACCTTGAAATTGCCCCTCCCCTGGCCTGCATGCCTCCCCTGCTGCTCACTGCTGGACAGCACCATCTTTGAAAGGGTCCCGTGAGCACCCTTGCCCTTTTTCTCCCTGCCTCAGCAGGACTGGACCCCTGCCTCCTGGCCTCACTGCCCTGCTCTCTGCCCTTACCCATGGGCTCCAGCCGAAGGGCTTCTTCTCCCTCCTCCCTGTTCCAGGATGTGCCCCTCCTCAGCCACCAGGTCTATCCAGAGCCGCCCCAACGGGAGGACTCCCCCACTGCCCGGCAGGCCCTGTTGCATCCACTGCTTTGACCCAGGAGGGGTCTGACTATCCACTGCTGCCCCGCAGGCTGCACACCAGTGCCCAGCACAGGGCAGGTGCTCTTGGAGGGGCCTCAGGAGTGACGTCATTTGCTTGCAGCATCCTTCTGGATCAGGGGGTGGGCTGTCTCTGTCCCCAGGGTGACCTCAGAAGTCCAAGGAGGGCAAGGCCAAGCCAGTGAGGTGAAGCCAGGGTGTGCAGATGTGCAGACAGGGTCCACTGCCCTGCCACCAAGCAGTGGCACCTGGTGGGCCTGGGTTGGGCTGGGCAGGGCAGGGGCAGCCTTGGGGGCCCCAGAGCCCTAGGATGGCCCCAGAGGTTCTAGTGCTCCCCGGACTCCACATCTGTGTGACCGCCCAGGCCTAGGGACACCAGGGCGCAGCCAGTGCCTGCCTGGGGTGGGGTGTGGGAAAGAAAGGGACGCAGTTGTGACGGGTGGGAGGCCGCACCCCAGGGCTGTGTTCTTGAAACCTGGGTTGACTGTGGCAGCCTTCCTCAGTGTCCTGAGAGGGGGTGTCCACCTGCACAGTGGACTCAGAGCAGGAGGGCAGGTCACAGACTTGGGGCTAGTGGGCCACGTCCCAGGAGGGAGGCAGGGGCGAGTGGCACCCGGCTCCCTGTGGATCCTCCATGGGGACAGAGTCTGGGCAGGGTCTTCTCTTGGTTCTTACTCTCTGGGGCTCTGGCCATACCTGCTGCCCCTTCTGCTCCCCGTCTGTGACCCCATGGGGGCTTTCCCGCCTGAGAGTGGGGAGCCGTGTGCGGCCAGCGTGTGTGGGGCTGGAATCTGCAGCTCCTGTGCCCAGGACTGGAGCAGGGACTAGGAGGTGGCAGCTGGACGATGACCCATGCCCCCAGAGCCCTGGGCATCTCTGTGCCATTGTCCTGCTCCCCAGACTGAGGCTCCTGGCCATGTGACCTTCTGCCTGTCCTGTCCCCTTGCCCTGCCCCAGTCCTCAGCATCCACAAGCTTCCGGCCAGCAGAGCCTCGGACATCAGCTTCCCCATGAAGGGCTGGCGGGCCACAGGAGACTGGGCCAAGGTGCCGGAGGACAGGGTGACTGTGTCTAAGAGCGTCTTCTCCACAGGGCTGGCAGGTGAGGGCCCCCAGGGCAGGGGCTGCTAGGGAACTCCGGCCCCAGAGTCGGAGGACCTGTCACCTGAGCAGTCCCTCTGGGGCCCAGCTCCCTGCCCCGAGGAGCAGGGCTGCTTCCTTGTTGCTTCCTGGTGCTCTGGAGTCCATCCCCCTACAGGGGGACGTGCCTGGGGGTCACCTGGAACCCCGGTGGGCTGAGCTAAGTGACCGGTGGACCAGCTCTCTGCGGGGGGGGGGACTGGCTGGACTTGTGGGGGCAAGGGTCCCCATTCCCGGGGAGAGGCGAGCCCTGCAGCCCTCGGTGTCACTCCGGGAGGCGCAGCTCTCCCTCCCCCACAGGGGACCCAGGCAGTTGCCCCGGGTCCCAGCCAGAGCTGTTCTGGTGGAAGGGCCTCCCTCGGCAGGGCCTGCAGATGGGCAGGGCAGTGGGCCCGGGGCAGCAGGCAGCATGGGTGGGGTGACCGTGTGCTTCCTTCCAGAGGCCGACGACACCTCCGTGTTCGTGGTGGGCACCGTCCTATACCGGAACCTGGGCAGCTTCCTGGCCCTGCAGAGGTGGGCAGGTGGGGTGGACGAGCCCTCCACAGGAGGCGTGAGGGAGCCTTGGGCGGGTGGGCTGACCTCGAGGGGCCAGGAGGGCAGAGGCCCGGAACAGGGGTGGAGGGGCCAGCTCCTGGGGAGGCCGGGCTACAGACCAGCCCCTGACGCTGCTGCTTCCCACCAGGAACACCACAGTCCTGAACTCCAAGGTCATCTCGGTGACCGTGAAGCCCCCACCTCGCTCCCTGCTCACACCCCTGGAGATCGAGTTTGCCCACATGTACAACGTGAGTGCCCCGCCCCCGCGTGCCACTGACACCCTGCAGGGCTGTGCTCAGGTTTCTTGGGTCTTGACCTGAGAGCGAGCTGCGATTATCCAGTGCAGCTGGGGACACTGTGGCCCAGAGGTGTGGCGACTTGCCCGGGGTGGCACCACAGCTGGACGGGGGTGCTGAAATCGAACTCTCGCCTCTCCTGGAAGCTGCTCTGAGGTGTCAGCCACGGCTGGGGGCTGTGGTGGGGCCCAGCCTCCCCTTCCCTGCTTCCTGACTCCCCTGGAAAGCCCACTCCCCTCCATGTTGAGGGTGCCCTTGAGCTGGGAAGAGTGAGGGGTGCCTGCGCGGGAGCCTCCTGCGTGGGAGCCTGGAGGCAGAAGGCAGGCCTTGCCCTGCAGGAGGGCCTCTGCAGTTCCCGGGCTGAGAACCTCCTCCCTGGGCACCTGGGATGGCACTGGGTTCCAGCGGCTGCTGCTGTGTGACAGGCAGGCCCTGCCTCCCTGGTGGAGCTGTGGGGTGCCTGGCCCCAGAAGAGCAGCTGTGACTCCAGGGAGACCCAGGCCCCAGGGGGGTAGGATCAGAGTTCCCGCTGCCCCAAGGCCTATTCTGGATGGGCTGAGGGCAGGACCCTGGGGTCAGGTCACCCAGGTCACCCACTCAGGATAGGGCAGTGTCAGCCACAAGCCCCAGGCCGGGACTGTGAGAAGCCATGAGAGAGCTCAGCCCTGTCCTTTCCAGCTGTGTGACACTGGGGTCTGCTCAGCCTCTCTGTGCCTTCGTTCCCTTATCAAATGATCAACAGAAAGGGCTGGGTAAGGACTGAGCACCTGACCTGGGCTCAAGGGAGCCAGCTGTCCAAAGCCACACTGGGTGGGTAGGTGGGGCCAAGCCAGACACAGTGACCTTGGGCCAGTCCCATCTCTGCTCTGGGTCTCAGCCTCTTCCCTGTGAAACGCAGTCTGTTGGGTAACCTCACGGGCAGGATGCCCAGTACACCCTCGGGTGGATCAGGCAGTGGCCCTCTGGAGGGGGCAGTGGCCCTGACTCCCCTCTTCTCTTCCAGGGCACCACCAACCAGACCTGTATCCTGTGGGATGAGACAGATGTGTAAGTTCTGGGCTTGGTGGCCTTGGGGCTGGAGGGCTGGGGGACTCACTGGAGTGAGGTTTTAGGTTGGGGGGTCGCCATCCCCTGTCCACCTGTGTTCTGGCATGGTCCTCTGCTGCTCCCTGCCCAGGGAGGAGGGCCACCTGAGCCTCCCTGTGTCCAGAGCGGGCCAAGTCCTGGTGCTAGTGTGGGGGTGGGCGCCAGGTGCTGGGAAGCCAGGACTGCTGATAGGCAGCCCAGGGAGAATGCAAGCGACAGGGAGGGGCACGGGCCCGGGGTCCCCAGCAGTGTGGGTACGGCCATGGCCTGGTGCTCAGACCCTCGTCGACCACTCTGTAGACAGCAGCCGAGCTTGGCCCCTGCAGAAGCAGAGGTTGGAGGTTGTGCCAGGCCTGGCGCTGCTGGGCGGAGATGGCCATCACTCACAGGGGCAGGGGCCCAGGCGGGTCAGAGGACATGTGTGCAGGGCCAGAAGAGTGCTCCCCAGAGCCTGGAGACACGGTCTCAGGAGCAGGACAGAGAGGGCTTGGCGCTGGGCCCACAGGACTCAGTGTGCACCAGGGACGGTGCGATCCAGAGCTGTGGCTGGCGCTGCCCGCACCCCTTCCCCAGGCCGGGCAGCATGTAGTGCGCTCAGCCCACCCCCAGGGGCTGGCCGTACATGCAGCCGTCCTTCATGCTGTGGCTGGACACGCAAGTCCTGAGTGGCTGGTGGAGAGAGGAAGGGCATCAGGGAGGCACAGCCACAGCCTCAGCCTGCAGTTTGCAGGGCACGGGGAGCCGGGAAGGGCAGACAGACGGGCATCGGCAGAGGGGAGGCCGAGGTGGGGCTGTTGGGGGACTGATGGAAGCTGATGGGGGATGGGAAGTTGTCTACCCACCTGCCCACCTTCTGACCTCCAGGACCACTGCTGGGTCACTGCTGTACGAGGTCCCAGCCCTCAGCTTCCTCTTGTCCCCAACGGGGAGGCCCAGTGGAGTAAATAGGCCAGTGTACGATGTTGAGTCACACCATCTGCCAAAAAGTGAAGCAGAAGGGTCTGTGGCAGAGGAACGTTTGGGAACAGCATTGTGACAGAAGAACAACTGTGCAAAGGCCCTGTGCCGGGTGTGTGTGCAGGGCCAGGCACGCTACCTCACCTGCCTGCACCCGGCTCCTCTGGTCTTTCCTGCGTGGATCTGGAAGCTGAGCTGTGATGCCTGACAGCTTGGGAAGCCACCAACCCTGGTTGCTGTCAGATAGCTTTCTTTGGGTTTTCCAAGTGGCATAAGCTCTTTGTGAAAAAGAGGGTATCAGGAAAAGATAAAGAAAAATATCCCTATGCTTCCAGTCCCCAGGTGTCCACCTTTGGACTTGGTGGAGATGGTGCTGCAGCTGCAGGCCCCTCCTGTCTGCCCCTGACACTGGCCCAAGCCCTGCCCCGAGCCCAGAACCTTCCCTCAGGGCTGCTCACCCACACCTGCTGCAGCTCTGGGACACCTGCCTGTCCTCCAGGCTGGCCCGCCTGGGATGGAGCCTTCCTGCTTTCCACTAGTGCACTGAAAACCAGTGGCCTGCAGGACAGCCATGGCCACGTTTCTGACAGTTCAGGTCTGAGTAAAAGACACCCTGACCCAAGGTGGCCAAGGAGGACCTGCTGGGCAGCTTTGGGCAGATCCTCCCCAGGAACCTCAGCCTCGCTTCCTGTGGCTGGAGTCTGCTTGCTTTGGGGCAGGAGTGTAAGCAGCAAGAGGACCACGGTCAAGCCTCTGGGGCGCTGGGCATTGGCATGGCCTCTGCCTGCTCCTTCTCTTGCAGCTATGGAGGGATGCTATGATTTGCCCACCACCCCAGGTGGGCTGTACCTGCAGGCACCAGAGAACTAGGCCATCACAGGTCTGGGCGTCAGCAACAAGAGGAGGGTGCCGAGGTGGCTGTGTGTAGCCTCACCCAGTTGGGCCTGCCCTCTGTGCACCGTCACGGAGCATCAGGGCTCTGTGAGGCTTGTGGTCCAGCAGAGAACTCAGGGTGACAGGCCTCTGTCCCAGCATGGGACAGCAGAGTCTAAGAGGGAGGGCTGCAGGCTGGCCAGGAGGGGGCAGGATCCAAATGCACTTTCCCCGACCCGCCTCACCTGTCGGCCACTCCTGTCCCTGGGCACCAGAGAGCAGATGGGGTCTGTGCCAGTGTGTGCCTGTGTCGTCGTGCACACAGGAGGAGCCCAAGGGCCTGGGAGGAATGCTGTGCACAGGGAAGGCTTGCACAGAGTGCACAGGGTGCACACCTGTGACCACCAGCATCAAAGGGACCTCTCAGACCCATAAAGATAAGGATCCTATCCAAACCCTGACCGTACTCACAGCCCAGATCCCAAATCAGGCAGAACCTTTAACTGGCCACACACTGAGCCCTGACCCTATTCACACAATGAGTTTGACCCTGGACACACACTGAGCCTGACCCTGGACACACACTGAGCCTGACCCTGGACACACACTGAGCCTGACCCTAGACACACACTGAGCCTGACCCTGATCACACACTGAGCCCTGACCCTAGACACACACTGAGCCTGACTCTGATCACACACTGAGCCCTGACTCTGATCACACACTGAGCCCTGACCCTGGACACACACTGAGCCCTGACCCTGATCACACACTGAGCCTGACCCTAGACACACACTGAGCCTGACCCTGATCACACACTGAGCCTGACTCTGATCACACACTGAGCCCTGACTCTGATCACACACTGAGCCTGACCCTGATCACACACTGAGCCTGACCCTGGACACACACTGAGCCTGACCCTGATCACACACTGAGCCTGACTCTGATCACACACTGAGCCCTGACTCTGATCACACACTGAGCCTGACCCTGATCACACACTGAGCCTGACCCTGGACACACACTGAGCCTGACCCTGATCACACACTGAGACTGACTCTGATCACACACTGAGCCCTGACCCTGGACACACACTGAGCCCTGACCCTGATCACACACTGAGCCTGACCCTAGACACACACTGAGCCTGACCCTGATCACACACTGAGCCTGACTCTGATCACACACTGAGCCCTGACCCTGATCACACACTGAGCCTGACCCTAGACACACACTGAGCCTGACCCTGATCACACACTGAGCCTGACCCTAGACACACACTGAGCCTGACCCTGATCACACACTGAGACTGACTCTGATCACACACTGAGACTGACTCTGATCACACACTGAGCCTGACTCTGATCACACACTGAGCCCTGACCCTGATCACACACTGAGCCTGACCCTAGACACACACTGAGCCTGACCCTGATCACACACTGAGCCTGACCCTAGACACACACTGAGCCTGACCCTGATCACACACTGAGCCTGACCCTGATCACACACTGAGACTGACTCTGATCACACACTGAGCCCTGACCCTGGACACACACTGAGCCTGACCCTAGACACACACTGAGCCTGACCCTGATCACACACTGAGCCTGACCCTGATCACACACTGAGCCCTGACCCTGGACACACACTGAGCCTGACCCTGATCACACACTGAGCCTGACCCTGGACACACACTGAGCCTGACCCTGGACACACACTGAGCCTGACTCTGATCACACACTGAGCCCTGACTCTGATCACACACTGAGCCCTGACCCTGGACACACTGAGCCCTGACCCTGGATTCTACTGAACGCTGACCCTGAGGACTGGCTGAGCCCTGCTCCATGTCTCAGCTGGAATTACTTATACATGTTCACATGCGTCATGTATGTGTCATGTGCTTGCAGAACCACCTCCTCTTCTAGCCACAGCAACAGTCGACAGTGTGACACACTAATCTTGGGAGGAATGTGCCGGAGGCTCCCACCCCCAGTGCAGACCTGTCTTGCCCTGCACACATTCCCGGCACACAGGGCTCAGCAATTCCCTGCAAAAACACAGCGGGCTGCAGAAACTGGGCCTAGGAGACCCTGGAGTCCCTGCTGCCCTTCATAACCCACCTTCCTGGGTGCAGTGTCCTGGATCACCCGGTCTGCAGCCCTGGACTGGTAGCACAGCCCAGGGGCTACCGCTCCCCCACACCCCTGCTCCAGCCTGGCCAGTGCCACAAGAGCCTGGCAGTGGCAGTTCTGGGTGGGAGACAGGGAGCAAGGGGGTCCTTGCAGAGTGCCCAATGGTCTAAGCCAGAGGAGGCCACTCACGCTGTCGCATACCCCCTTACCGTCCCCCAGTCATGTGAGTTTGACAGGGGCAGTGGCAGCCACGTAAAGCCTATTGGTACCCCAGAGGTGGGGCTGCCTCTTAAGGACGAATAATGGTTTCTTAGCAAGTGGTGGCTGGATGACCAGGAGCAGGAGCAGGAGCAGTGCTGGGGGCGGGCGCATCCCTGGTGGCAGCCCTGGGCAGTGGGCGTGAAGGTGGAGACTCAGGAGCACAGGGCAATCCCTGGACAGCTGGTGGAGGAAGAGTCCGGTGTCTGAGTGAATGACGGGCGATGGCCAGGAAGGAGGGCAGGTGGGCTGTGGATGGTGCGTGGACGGGGCAGGTGGGAGTCAGCAGGGAGACAGTGGGGAGCTGGGGAAGGGGCTGTCAGTCTCCTAGGGCTGCCTGACAGATGACCCAACTTCCCACAGACGGGTGGCTTCAGACAGCAGCAGTCTGTTCGCCCCCAGCCCCGGAGCCGGGTTCTGACCGCAGCCTGGGCAGGGCCGCCTCCTCTGAGGCTCGGGGGAGCCCCTTCCTCCCTCTCTCTGCTCTGGGCTCTTAGGGGTCCTGATGTCCCTGTTTGTGGCTGCCTGTGGCAGTCCCCCTCTGTGTCCATGTCCTCCCTCTTTTTGTGAGGACATCAGCCCCTGGATCTGTGGCCTTCCTTGAGCTCAGTGTGATTCCTCTCTAGACCCTTAACCCAGCTGCCCCTGCAGAGGCCCTGCATCCAAACCAGGCCACACCCACAGGGGCTGGGGTCAGGGTGTGGCCGTATAACGAGGGGACACTGGTCAGCCTATTGCAGACCAAGTGGAGCCGTGGGTGGCGCCGGGACAGGCAGGTGGAGCTGGCGGAGGGGCAGCCTTGGGAGTCCTGCTCCTGGTGCTGAAAGGGCAGCTCCCTGGGAGCTTCACACAGACATGGTCCAAGGACCTCGCAGTCTTTTAGACCCTTTAAAAATCCAGAATTTTGCAGAACACAGAAGTCAGAGCTGGCAAGACCCTCCGGGACGTCTGCTCTCCTCTTGAAAAGTAGTTCAGCTGAGGCCCAGCAGGAGGGCTTTTTCTGGCCAGGGCAGCGGCCTGAGGACCTCACGGTGATTCACCAGCATGTCTGGGCTGTTCTGCCAGATGCATCCCCTGGGAGGGCTGGGGGGGGCAGGTCCCCCTGTCTGCTCCTGGCCATGCACACATGGACGTGAAGGCTCTGAGAAGCCCTGCAGTAGGCTCCTGTGCCCTGGGCTGGGAGGCTCCCTAACTCGGAGCCTCCTGTTCTGTCACAGGCCTCCCGGGACCTGGGGCAGAGCAGACGGGCTGGGCTGGCAGAGGGTATGGTCTGTGCCACACCTGCTCCTTCCCGAGCCTGACCCTGATCCAGACACACTAGGTCCTCCCTGTTTGTCTGTCTGCCTGCTGGTCCTGCATTAGCCATTTACAGATGCAGAGACTGAGACCCCAGAGCCCAGGGGCAAGCCCAGAGCTGCCGTCACCCCTGTGGATCTGTGACCTTCCCACTCCTGCCTAGACCTCACCTGCCTGGCAGAGGGTCCAGGCCAGGGGCACTGTCCAGAGGGACCCTTCCGGGATCCCTGCCCGTGAGCATCCTGGTCTCTTTAAGAGCCTGGCCCCTCCCCTGCTGTCCTGGTTCCCTGGGAGAGGGCAGTGAGGGGGCAGGCGGGGCGAGCGGAAGGCAGACTTGGCAGGGTCCCCAGGTAGCTGTCGACAGCCGTTTCCAAGCCTGATTTCTCCCACGCCGGCTGGTTCCTGATGGGGCAGAGGAGTCAGTAGAGGGGGCAAGGGTGGGACGGGCCCGGCACAGAGGCCTCTTTGGTAGCCTGGGCAGGGCCTCCACACGGTGGCAAGCCGGGGAGAGGGAAGGAGAGGATGTGCTTGGCTTCCCCCACCAGGTGGGGCTAGGGGCCAGGAGGGATGGAGTGCCACTCAGTGAGACCACCTTGGCTGGCCTCTGCCCCAGCCAAGCTCCTTCCCTGTCCATCTCTGCAGTCTCCCTCTAGTGGTCCTGGGCCTCTGAGCTGGTGGAGGCTGCTGGGAGCTGGTTCTCGCTGCATTCTCCTTGCTGTGGAAGGGCTGGGGCAGGCTGGAGAGCTGGAGGGAGTGGACAGGGACAGGCACCCGGGCTAAAGGCTGCTCGCGAGTGCCTGCTGCCTGTGCAGCCTGGCAGCCCTGGCTGAGGCAGTGTCTGAGGCTCTGGAGGTCCATAGCTGGGGCAGGACTCTTGCTGCGTGGCCTTCCCCTGCCTGGCCTTCCTGTGCCTGCCCTGGGCCCTCTTCTCCACAGGCTTCATCTTCCTACACCCTACCGTGTCCCTCTCTCCAAGTGTCAACCCCAGTCCACAGTCAGTCCATGGGACTGCTCCCAGCTTGTCCCCCAGAGGACAGGGCTCAGGTGCGACCACATGGTCTCCTGGTGTGCAGGAGTGGGAGTGGGCTCATCTGAAGGGCCCCTCTGGGCATGGGGGGCCCACTCACTGTTCATTCTTTCACTCACTCCCCGAGCACATGGGGCTTGCCTCCTGGTGCCCCTACGTGCCACCCACTGGACAGGATAGCAGGATGCCCACCCCTGGGGAGCCACACCTCCATGGGTAGGGGCCCTGTGCAGGGAAGACCAGGTGGTGCAGAGCCAAGAGGGACACAGGGTGTCTGATAGCTGGGCCCCCCAGCTCAGGGTCTGTGACTGTCCACGTCAGCTCTGCAAGCCCAGGCCTGTCTCCTTAGGGTCAGAGCACCCCCTCCAGAGCCAGTGTAGCTAAAGGGACAGTGTCTGCACTGCCCAGTCCAGGGAGGTGCCACCCGCCCCTGCCTGGCGCCTCTGAGACAAGTGCAGACTGCTGGCTGCCAGCAGGGCCGGAGCTGCCCACTTCCCTCCCCCGTGCCCCCCCACTGCACACTCCTCCTCTGTCCCCTCCCCTCTCCTCCCCCTGTCCACTTTTCCCCTGCTGCCCTCTCCCTCACCGCCCCCTCCCCAACTCCTTTCTCTTTCTAGAAAAGCCCAGCCTCTGCGTCTGGCCTGTGGCAGTCCCCATGAGGTGTGGCTGGGAGGTGCTTCGCACTGGAGGAGGGACGGGTGGCAGCAGAAGAGCTTCCCTGCCTATCTCCTAGGGCCTGCTCTCCAGGCCACTCCTCCTGCCCTGGTGCTGGGTCTTCCACCTAGACACTTCCTGTCCACCCCCAGACGGTGCCAGGGGGCAGGAGGGCCAAGTCCCAAATGCTGGCCCTGCTCCTTACTAGGGGACCATGGGCCAGCTGGCCTGCACCTTGGGTCTTGGCCCCTGCCTCTGTAGACAGGGCTGCCTCCATGTTGGACAGCATGCTGGGGACTTCTCAGAGGACACAAGGGGTGGGTGGGAGCTGGGATGACTGGGAGGGGTAAGGGGAGTCCACTTGGGAGTAGGGTGCAGCGCTACAAAGTTCAGCGTGCGAAAAGGCCCAGAGGTGGGAGCCAGGGAGCAGGGCCCCTGTGGGCCTGGACTCCTGGGCAGCCCCTGCCCATGTCCCCATCCTCTTTTAGATGCCTGTGAGGGAACTGGCTGGGGTGCGGAAGGAGAGGGCTGGGCTCCTGCGGCATCTCCTCTCGGCCAGCCCAGACAGACCGCAGGCAGGACGCGGTGAGGATGATGGTGGGACTTCCTGCAGAGCTGGGCCTACCCACACTGCCAGGGGCATGGCGGGGACCCAAAGACCTGAATGCTGGTGATGATGGTTGCCACACTAGGATCCATCCTTGTGACAGTCACGACGCTGGACCTGATGCGGTGACAGTAGTGGTGATGATGAGTTCATGTGGTGTTACTAATGGTGGAGGTGATGTGCTGACCATGGGGGAACAGGTGGTGATTGTGGTGTCCTTGGGAGGGACAGTCATGGTGGTGGCAGTGGTAATGATTGTGCTGCAGATGCTATGGGAGGTAGTGACGGTGACAGTGCTGGTGACTCTTGTATGAGTTGTTGGTGGTGATGGTGGGGACGGCATTGCTTCTGATAGCACGATGATGCTGCCGTGGTGTGGGCGGTGCGATGGTGGGGGGCAGGGAGGGTTGTTGGTGTGATGGTGGGGGTGGCACGCTGCTGCCGTTGGCCTGCTGCTGATGTGTGGTGGTGGTAACGATGATGGTGCTGTCAATGTGATGATCGACGCTGTTGTTACCAATGGTGGTGGTGGTGTTGATGGTGGTGACACAGTGGTAACGACTGGTATTGGTGATGTTGGTGAGTTGCTAGTGGTGGTGACTGTGGAGTAATGATGTTATTTATGATGGGTTACTATTGATGATGGTGTAGTTATTGATGGTGATAGTGAAGGAGATAGTGTTATTTGTGTTAATTTTGAAGATGCCTTTGGTAGTGGTGATGGTGGTGACGGTGGTAATAATGGTGGTCTTGTTGATAATGTAATGGTGTGATGGTGGTGACAATGTGATACTATTGTTAATACTATGATGGTGATGATTTTGATGGTGGCAGTGGTGGTGGAGGTGTTGATAATGTGATGGTGGTGGTGGTGTGATGGTGGTGGAGGTATTGGTAACATAGTGGTGGTGGTGGTGATGATGGTGGAGGTGTTGATAATGTGATGGTGGTGGTGATGTGGTGGTGACGATGACAGAGATGTTGATGTGATGGGGTGGTGGTGAGAGTGGTGGTAGTAATTGCACTGTTGACGTCATCGTTGATGTATCTGGTAGTGGTTTCAGTGGTGGCTGTGAGAGTAGAAATTGGAACACAGATGTCGGAGGTAGGCTCAGTTCAGGGGAGTTTGCGGCTGCACACCCTCATGCAAAGCAGGACACAGCTAATGAGCCAAATTGCAGCAGACATGTCCACATGGGCCAGGCTGGTGGGAGAGTCAGTGGAAAGCAGAGGAAGCGCTCCAGCATGCTGCGGTTCTGGAGGGCACCCTGGAGAAGGCAAGGTGGGCTGGAGCCAGGGGTGTCCTGTGGGGGTGTCCCACGTCCCGTGCTCTGGCACAGGCCAGGCCAGGACGTACTTGCTGAGTGAGTGAACGTACCCCTTGACCTTCCAGCCGGGGACAAGGGGCCGAAGCATGATGGGGTGTGGCTGTCTGGTCACTGGCCTGCCAGCAGGGGCAGGTGACAAGCAGGTAGAACGGATGGGACCAGGGCAGCAGGTGCGAGTCTGAGTGAGGCGGGGCCAGACGGGCTGGAGACCAGCAGGGGAGTGGGTTGGCAGGACCCAGCTCCCTGGTCCAGACTGCTCTCTTTCTGGGCCGGGAAGCCCAGTGCCCCAGGCTTTTCCAGAGCCTTGCTCTGCCTGGCCCACTGGCCTGGGCCTCTGCACCCTGCCTGGGTGGGTGGCTCAGGAGAAGAGCCACTGGACCCAGTCTGGAGGGGTTCCAGCCCAGGGACAGGTCTGACTCAGAGCAGCTGGCGCCAGGCAGGAATTGGGAGATTGGCATCTGGCATGGTGGGGACATGAGAAGCCCCGGAGGCCTGGTCACAGTCCTGTGGTGGCCTGGTCACGGTCCCGTGGTGCTGGGAGAAGTTCAGATACAGCCAGCCCTGGGAAAGGCCCTGAGCACCAGGTCCATGGAAGGACACGAGGCCTGAGGACGCGTGAGTCTCACCTGGCAGCCACACTAGGAGCCACCCAGGTCCGACAGGGGTCCAGATCTCAGGGTTAGAGGTCACTGGCAAAGGTCTCCTTAGGACCAGGCCTTGAGCCAGAGTGGTGGGGGCTGGGCGTGGTGTGGGAGGGCTCCTGCAAGAGGCGGGGGGCGGCTGCACACAGAGGCCCTGAGGCCCAGACTGACCAGGTCTGGAGGCAGGAGAGAGCCCATGCAGGCCAACCACCCCAGCTCATTCTGGGCACGCCTGGGCACACTGGGCCTCCAGTGGGCTGGCCTGTCCAAGCAAGGTTCAGGACCGAGGGGGCCACACGCAGCAGGGGGGACTCAGAGCAAGGGTGTAGGCCTGGTAATCCAGGCAGGCTTCTCGGGGGAGGTGGCCAGCCTCTATCTGGGTCAGCAGTGGGCAGGCTTGGGAGGGGTGCTCCGAGGGCGAGTTGGCAGAATGGGGGTGTAGAGTGGAGACAGAGCAGGGGGCTGATGCCAGGGGCACAGGAGGAGGCGTGCTCAGGAAGGATCTTGAAGGCCAGGGCTCCCTGAAGCCCCTGCCAGCAGAGGCACCCTTCCCACTGCCTGCCAAACACTGCGGTCCTCTGCTGGGTACCCGTGCCCACTCCTGGCTTCTCTCTGCCGTGTGGGAGGGCACCCCATGAGTCATTCACACTGGGGTGTGAATTAGCCCATCAAATCCAAGGGGACCCTGACAGTGTGCAGTCTCATAATAGCACCTGCTCCGTGGGCCGGCAAGAGCGTCATGATGTAGCCCAGGCCCTGGCTTGGTGGGTGGGTGGGTGGGTGCTGGCTCTCAGTGCACCTCTGTGTTCCTGGCCCCAAGGTCTCTTGCGCATGAGCCCAGTGTGCTGCCCCGGGCCCCAGGTTCAGGCAGGGTGCGTGCCACTGCACAGGTGGCAGCCGAGCCCCAAGGGCTGAGGGGGAGGGTTTCGTCCAAGGATGGAGGTCAGGTGTTGCTGCCCACTTGCTTTCTGGGGCTGCAGTGGGACTGCCAGGGACTGGGCGAGCAGGGGTGTCCCTGGGCTGACTGGCCAGCGTGGTGATCCTCTCAGTCTCCCACGGGCCTTGGCCCCTGCCTGCCTGGGCCCTCTGGGAGGTGCCTTGTGGGCAGATGCTTGAGCAGAGGCAAAGGGTCCACCCTCTCCCCTGGCCAGCTGGCAGCACCCTCTCTGAGCCACCCTCACCTGAAACATTGGGAGGAGGTAGTGGACCTGCCCTGGGGGGCTGGGGTAAATGAGGATGGGGTCTCACGAGTTAGGGCCATGCTGGGAGCTGTGGCCTCCACTGGGTTTGGAGAAGACTGCTGGGCGGATGGGCTGAAGGGTGCCAGGGTTCTCAGCCGGACGGTGGCTGGAGAGAAGGTCAGATGAGGGGGCTTGGGTCAGTCCCCTTGGGGCTGCGGGTCCCTGGGAGCAGCGTGGCCTTTGATTCGTGAGGTTTGAAGCACAGGACATACGGTGTGGGGGGGGCCTGGAGGAGAGCAGGTGGAGGCCAGGGCCAGAGCCAGGGCCAGGGCCACAGCAGCC
The DNA here is from genome assembly GCF_048772815.1 of Callospermophilus lateralis. Taxonomy (NCBI): domain Eukaryota; kingdom Metazoa; phylum Chordata; class Mammalia; order Rodentia; family Sciuridae; genus Callospermophilus; species Callospermophilus lateralis. The sequence goes on from NC_135320.1 coordinate 90,216,354, forward strand.
CCAGCTCCTTTTCTGGTCCTAGACCCGCTGAGGGGAAGCGGGTGTGACCCAGATTCCTCAGGCCTGGGCCCAGGAGGGGGGACTTGGCTCCATGACCCAGATACTACAAGTCTCTGTAGCTCAGAGAAGAGGTGGCCAATGGTCTCCCACATGTGGAAGCAGCTGCTGTGTGCACGAGAGGGATGACCTGCCTGTGTTGCGGGGATGGGAACTGGTGCCCCTACAGCAGGAAGGATTTCAGTCAAACTTAGGGAAGAGCTTCCAGCTTTTGAGAAACAGGTTCTGTTGAAAAGAGGCAGGCTGATGGCTTCTGACCTTCCTCAGGCGGGTGTGTGTCTTAAGATGCACGTGAAGGCCCTCATGTCCACCCCCACCTCTGTCCTCAGCTGAGGTCCAGCACTGCAGGGAAGATGTGAGTAACTCCTGAGAGGCCTTAATTGACCACGTTCTTTTCCCAGCTTAGATGGGCCTGGGTCAGGTCACCCCCCATCCAGATTCCAGGTCACTCTTAAGGGTGGCTTTCCGATCTGTTGACCAGGGCTCAGGGATGCGCCCTGGGTAGGCGATGCATGGGAGCTGGAATCTAGGCCTCACTGTGGCCTCGCTGTGTGGCCTTGGACGACTGGCCCTTCTCAGAGCGGCGGTCTCTTTATCTACGACGCTGCCCACAGTGGGGAGCACGGAGAGCCTCGGTGCAGAGCGAGGCCATCGTTCCGGGGGCAGAGAGGGCCCGGAGATGGGCCTGTCCTGGAGCTGCATGTGGGAAGCTGTGGCTGCTCCCCTGGTGCACGTTGCTGGACCTGCTCTGGGGGTGTGAGAGGCTGAGGGCGGGGCACAGGGCTCTCCTGCAGGGTCTGCTTGGACCTCAGCGCCCCTGCTCTGGGTCCATGCAGCTTACAGACTGGTCAACCCCTGACCATCTCCTGGACGGGCGGGGGGGGACAAATGCCTCCTCTGCCCTCCATGGTCTGCACTGTAGGGTGGGCAGCATTTCCTCGATGCAGTGGAGGCCCTAGGCCAAGCACGGTTCCCAGGCTGTGGACCCACCAGTGTAGCTGGGAGCTTGTGGGCTGTGACCCAGGCAGTCCAGCTCCCCACTGCCTCAGGGTGCCGTCCTCTCAAAGTCCTCAGGCAGGCCAGGCGGCCGGGAGTCCAAGCGGGAGGGCTGGCTAGTGCCCAGGCCTGGGCTGTGCACAGCAGAACAGGGACTTAAACTCGACATTGGCTGGCCAGAGTCCTACCCTAAGAGCAGCCATAGAGTGCTCTGGACAGGCCTAGCGGCCACCACAAAACCTAAAACACGGCACCTGGCTGTCTCCTGTGCTGGCTGGCTGTGTCTGATCCGCGACCCCAGATCTGGGACTGTTGCCTCACCATTGCAGACACTAGGGGCTCAGTGGCTCCTGCTTGGAAGTGGTGGGGGGCGGAGGGAGCTGGCAAGGGGGGCATGGCCGACATGTCTGAGTGTGACCTTGGGAAACCTCTGGCAGGGGTGCAGGACCTGGGGTGCCACTCAGAGCTCCAGGATTTCCAGGGACTCTGCTCCCTCCTTTCTCCTTTATACTCTCCAATCCTGTCCATTCAGTGGTCAGCAGGACGTGCGCTTTTCTCAAGGAGAGAGGACTTCTTAGGGGCATCCTGTGTTGCGAATCAGGGCAGCAGGCCAGGGGTGAGGCTGCTTTGAGCAGGCCAACTCCTTGGCCTCCATCCCGGAGCCTGGGGGCCTAGGGTCAGTGCTGAGGCTACCTTTTGGGGCCAGAGGCCCAAAAGCTCAGACAGAGTTGTCCCTGGAGCCAAAGAGCCTCCAGGTCCAGGCCTTTCACAGCTTATACATCAGCATTCTTCTAGGAACAGAGAGGTCCTCAGACAAAGGAGCCTCTGGCCTCCAAACCCTGCCCCGGAACTTGGCCTTCCACATGGCCTTTCAGGGTGAGCAGGCAGGCCAGAGAGGAGCGGGGCCACACAGCCCAGACTTAACCCTGCAGAGCCCAAGGCTAACTCCCGGGCCCTCCTCCCCACCTTGAGCTGCCTCTGACTTGAAGACACTGTTTTGTTTCTCTGGAGCAAATCCTTCCTTCTGAGCCTCAGAGAAAAGTGGATGCTAAGGATGTCCTCATCCTTGGGGGTCCTCTGCCCACTCACAGCATGTCCCTTCTCCAGTGCCTAAATCTCAGAGGTCCTGCTGCTGCTTCCCTCGACTGCTAGCAATAGGAAAGGAGCAAGGTGCAGCCACCCAGAGCTGATGGGCACAGCTCAGGACTCTCAGATGCCCAGAACTGCCATCCACCAGCATACACTCAGGCATGTCCAACCCCTACTTTAGAGATGAGGAAACCGAGGCCAGGGGCATTAGGCAACCTCTCAAGGCCATGCAGCAAGGGTGCAGCCTAGGTGCGGGATTGATTGAGAGCCAGGTGTCTGAGGAGCACTCTCTGGGTACGCACACCCACTTGCGTAGTTCTCTGGAATCCTCTGGGGAAGAGTAACTGGACAGAGCATTGGTCCACAGTGTAACTGGTCAGGTCCCTTTGGGGTCTGGGCTTTGAAGTCCTCGTTGGTATAGTTGGGGTGGGCTAGAGACCACCTGAGATTGGAAAGCACCTGTAGCCCCATCACTGCTGGGTGGCAATGGGTTGAAGTTGCAGCTGGCTGGAAGACCTCCTGGCAGGGAGAAGACCCTGGGTTGTCTTCTGAAGCCCCGGTGCAAGTCCTGGATTGGAGTGACTTGGGGAGGGTTGAGGCCTTTCTCTGCACTGGGTTCAGATGACCCCCTGCTGCAGCTCTGGCAACCTCAAATTCTCAGGGTGCATCCCATCCCCTTCACCTGCTGGGCAGAGCCTTGGGGTCAGGACAGGGGCTCAGCCCAGGCCAAGGTGTGAGGGTTGGGTGCTGGGGGGCTGGACAGAGGGCTACCAGGAAGGCTGTGGGAAAGTGGCTCCGGGAGCATGAGAAGGGACAAGGGGCGTGATCTGTGAACAGTTTCGTTCCTGGTGGTGCACCAGAACCTGGCAAGCCCTTTACTTAAATGAAAACAGGGCAGCGGTAGGCCTAGAGAAACAGGGGGGCCGATGGGATCCAGAGGGGAGCTTCCTGCTGTGGGCCACCTCTCGGCAGGAAGGCTGTGTTCCGAGATGGACACCAGGGGGACTAGGCCTGGGGGAGGTGGCTGCGGGGACGAGACAGTCCCAAGGTCACCAGCTCCTGCGGGCGCCCTGGGCCTTGTGTCCGGGGCGCTCTGGAGCGCCCCCGCGCCCCTGGGTTCGCGCCCCGCCGCACGTGTGCCCTGCGCCCCTGCGGCCCGTCCTCGCTCGGGGCGCCCCTCCCGCGGGCCGGCGGGGGCGCGGGGCCGCCCGGGCGCGGGGCCAGCGCCCGCCCTCCCCGCCGCGCCCGCGCCCCGCGCTCCCGCGGGCTGCTCTCCGCTCTCGGGCGCGCGGCGGGCGGGCGCAGAGGCGGCTATGGGCGCCCGGGCGGCGGGGCCTGGCGGCGGCGGGGCGCGCGCGGCTGCGGGCGCAGGTGCGGGCGGCGGGACGGGCCGGGCGCGGCGGCGGCGGCGGCGGCGCTCGGGGCCGGGCCGCCCGCCTGCCGCCGCCGCTGACGCTGCCTGTCTCCCCGTGTCCCGCCGCCCCCAGACCCTCCTCCTCCGCCCCCCCGCAGCTCGGGCCTTGGTCGTGGCGCGGCTGCCGCACGGTGCCCCTCGACGCCCTCCGGACGCGCTGCCTCTGTGACCGGCTCTCCACCTTCGCCATCTTAGCCCAGCTCAGCGCCGACGCGGTGAGACCCCGGCGGGCGCGGGAGGGGCGGGGGCGGGGCGCCGGGGTCGGCGGCGGGCGGGAGCAGGGAGGGCGCCCGTCTCCGCCGGCTTCCCCGGGGTCGCTGCGCCCAGCAGCCCTCTCGGGTCCCGGGACTGGAGAGGGTGAGTGGGAGCGAGTGGGCGGCCCAGGACCCTCGGGAAGTGACTGACGGGTGGGTCTCCACTCGGCTCTCCTTGGAGGCCTGGGACCTTGGAGAGAGCCAGTCCTCAGGGGAGTGAGGACTGCTGGCCCTGGGGCGCCTGGGGCTGGGGGCTTGGCATGCCCCTTCACTTCGCCGCTGGCTGCCCAGGACAAGGAGGAGGGTGTGCTGCTACCTTCTTGGAGCCCTTCTGCACCCACCCAGATGGAGCCCGGTCTGCGGAGGTGGCTGTGTCCCCAGGCAGGGCTCTGGGGGTGGCAGAGGCTGCTGGGCCTGGCCCAAGTCCTCAGGCAGGCCCCGTCATCTCTGGGCCTCCTTTTTGTTCCTGTGATTCTTGTGGGGGCTGTCGGTTCCCATGGAGACTGCATCTGGGGCAGCCTGCTGGCTGGGGCCCTGGGCGCTGGCCCAGCCTCACTGGGGCTGGTGGGCTCTCTCCTCACCCCAGGGCTGACTGAGCTGCACCCAGCTGCCCCAGGAAGGCCAGGCCCTCCCTTGCAGACCAGTCGGCCAGGCAGGCCCACCAAGGAGGGAATAAGCCCCCAGTTCTTTGCTCTGCCCAGACCTAGTGTGGAAGGGTCCAAGGTGGCAGGTTGGAGTGGTCCCAGATCCTGGGTATTTGAGAGGCATGGCTTACCCCTCACAGAACCCAGGTTCCTTGGGAGGAGATCTGTGGGCCTCTCAGGACACTCTGGCCGCCACCTTTGTCTCTAGAAGTCTGGCAGTTGGTACTGCCAGCTAGAGTCCGACCCTTCCCTCCCCAGGGTTAGACCCAAGTGGGACATCTTAGGTCATTGCTACTAAGCTCCTCCATTGACCGGCAGGAAAACTGAGACCTGAGGAGGAACTCACTCACGGCTTTGCGGTGGGCCTGGGCCAGACATGGTCTGTGTTCCTGGCCTTCCTGCAGGCAGGACCCTCAGGTGGGCAGGGCCTGGGGGCAGCAGCAGGTCCACCTGAAGACTCCCTGGAAGAGGTGACTTTCTGCATAGAGGCCGTCAACACGAAGGCAGCAGCTGCCTCTGCATGGCTTTCCTGGGGCTCCCACATGGCTGATGCACGCAGCACGGTGCCAGCCGTGGGCTCTAGGGGCTGCTGTCCCTGGGCAGTGTGAGCAGGACAGGGCAGGGAGAAGCGGAATGGGCTGCAGTCCTGCTTCCCCTCTAGCCCCCGGCCGTCGAGCCAGTGTGGGGGTCTGCAGGCTCGGGCTTGCCTCTGCCCACTGTGGCCTGTTTGATCCCTCTGAGCTTGGTTTCCCCCGTAATGTGGAGGAACTCTGTCCTGTGCCCAGGGCTCGTGGTGACTGGGGGCAGTGCTCTCTCACTGTGGGACTGAGCGGAGGGGTTTCGGGCATTCCAAGCAGAGCTGACCTGAGCCGGGTGCCTATAAGGGAAGAGAATGGAGGCTGCTCTTGGTGGGCGGGAGTGGGAGACAAGGTGCTGCATTCCTGGTTGCTGTGGCAGTGATCAGGGGCACTTCTGGGGTGGGGGCTTCTAGCATCAGGTCAGCAGTCACAGTGTGGGGCAACCTGTCCCCAGACAGAGCAGCTGAGGCTGTGGGCACAGGAGCTGGCAGTGGCCGCAGGGCCACACACTAACCTTGGGACTCAGCTGGTTGTGTGCCTCTCAGAGCCCCAGTGTCCTCATCTGCAAGATGGGATGGTAGTCAGCTCTGCTTGGCTATCTTGCTCCATTTGGGCTCCCGGTGCTGGGCCCAGGCCTCAGCTCAGAGGGAAACTGACCAGAAGGAACCAGGGCAGGCATGGCCTCTGCCCAGTGCTCACTAACATCAGACCCCTCGCTGCCTTCTCACCCACCCTACTGCCCCGTCCCACCTTGCACTGGCCTTCTCCAGAGTGTGGAGGGCCCAGGCTGATGTGGACAGCAGACATGCTTAGCCAGTCCTGGGCAGCCCAGGCTGGCGGAGGGAAGGCTGGTGAGCTCTGGGGCCACAGCAGCAGCCTCTATCCCTCCTGGGTGGGGTCTAGGGAAGTGCCCAGGGAGGGTTCAGAGCAGAGTCCTGGTGGGTGCACAGGGTTCACCTGAGTTTTGTCGGGGGTAGTGACAGCCATCCTGGGAGGGAGAGGAAGGCACAACACTGCTTGGTACACGCGGGAGGCAAGAGGCTTGGGGCAGAGAGCACCGCACCATCGAGGCTGGGCCCAGGGGCTGGCTCTGCTCCCTCCAGAGGTGAGCAGCGGGAGCCGGTGCAGAGGACCTGGGGGCAAGATGGCAGTGGGGTCCAGGTGCTGCAGGATCCCATGGGAGCAAGGTAGAACCTCAGGCAGGTGGGGCAGTGGCTGGGGCTGAGCTGGTGGCCACAGGGAGAGACGGGTGCTGCTCCCACACTGGCTGGGCTCCCGCCTTGGCTGGATGGGTGTGCTGCATGTGGGGAGTTGGGTCTGAGTGGGCAGAGGCTGTGGTGCCCAGGCATAGGGTGGCTCTCAGGGACTGCCACCCAAACCAGGGCCTGAGATGGTGGTCGAGGTCTGGTGCCGGCGCTGCACCCTGGGAGCTAGGGTGGGCAAAACCCAGGAGCCCCAAAGCAGGCCCAGAGCCAGGGTGGGTGCAGAGGCTGGGCTGCCGCTGCCCGCGGCAGGTTGAGTAACGGCTCTGAGTCACACCTGTGCGTGGGCCGACGCCACCTGTCCTGGAGCTGCAGCAGAGATCAAACTAGGTGATGTATTTATGGCTCTTGACACAGCCTGGCACGGAGTAAATGGTCATAAAGGACAGTTTTGTCCTGCGTCTGCAGTGGGCCTCCAGCTGTGCTAGCGAGTTGTGGCCAGGTCCCAGCTGTGTGCAACCAGGATCAGGCCCGGAATGTGACTGGGATGAAGGCTCAGCACGTGACTCTAGTTCAGGGATCAGGGTGTGACCTGGGGAGGCTCAGGATGTGACAGAGTTCAGGGTTTAGTATGCTAGCTGGAGTTGGGTCAGCCTTGTGAGCAAAAGGGAGCCACAGATGGTGTGGGAGCAGTACCAGGGAAGATGTCACTGCAGGGTGGAAGTCAGTCTCAGGGACGCAAGGTGTATAGGGGACTTGGGAGAAGATGAGGGAAGGGAGTGCATGTGGTGGAAACGGCAGTGACAAGAAGAGCCATTGGCATTTGGGGTGGACCCAGGAGGTGGGTTCAGACGAAGTGTTCAGGGAGGGCCTGTGAGGAGGTGACTTCGCTGAGAAGGGTCAGCCGCGTGAAGGTCAGGGGAAGAGCGCGGGGCAGCAGAGCAGCCTGTGCAAAGGCCCCAGGGCGGTGCTGAGCCTGGCGGAGGAGCTGGCCTCCAGTGGGGGCCTGGTTGTGGGCCTGCTCTGTGGGAGCTGGGGCTAGTCCCTCAGCCGTGAGGTCTCAGCCGGCCCTCCTGATGAGGCTGGAGGTCCTCGGCACCCTTGGTCCTGGGGCCGTGGCCTCTCCCTGTGCCATAGCACCCAGCGCTGGGCAAGGCTGTCAGGAGTGACCGATGCCAGGTGGGGAGGGGCAGGTGGGGGAGCTGGCAGGCTGGCGACGGCCAGGCCTACAGAGGGCAGACGGGGCAGATGGCCAGAGGTCAGGGCTGGAGCCAGCATGGCACAGGCGCGAGACAGTTGCTTAGCCGCCTGTGGCCTGCTCAGGGCCTTGGACTGTTTGCTGAGGCCACCTGCCCACACATCCCTGTCCACCTGGCCTCCCAGCCCGGTGCAGGTTTCCCGCTGGGGAAGTGAGAGGTCATGGACTAACCCCGGGGGTCACTGCTTCCAGGAGCAGCGCTCCCGAGGAGAGTGTCAACGTGCTGTGGGACAGCTAACGCAGGGTTGGGGAGGTGAGACCCCCTGGCTGGTGGTCTGGGTCTCCTGCAGAGCCTGAGGACAGCCAGGACATGTGGCAAAGGTCCCCAGCGCTGTGAGGAGCCAGGTGTGCTAGGGACTGCCACCCAAGGAGGCCAGTGCCCTTGTGCCTGTGCGAGGCACTGTGTCTGTCTCGGGTCAGCATGTGCCTAGGCATGTGGGACCTGTGGTCTGTGTCACCCCAGGATGGAGCCCCAAATAGGCTACACCAGGCTCACTCTGGCCTGGTGGGAGGGGTCTGGAGAAACATGGGGGGGAGCGTGGAGTTGCTGGGGTCGGGGGACAAGCCCAAGTGGTAAGGACCTCACAGCAGAGCTCCTCCTGGTGCCTGGGTAGAGATCGGGGCAGCCAAAGCCCAAGGCTTTGCGACAAGGTCTGCAGGAAGGTGGGTCCCGGGGGCCAGAGCTCAGGGGTGCTCTGGGCCCAGGGCAGAAGGGCTCTGAGGGCCAGGTGTGCCCAAGAAGACATGAGGACAGCTGACCCTAGAGTCGTCTGGGTGTCCCGTCTAGGGCGAAGGCACTGAGGACAGCTCCCGGGGAGCCAGGGGCTGGGGACACACTGGACGCTGAGGTCATCCCGTGAGTTCCAAGATGAGCTCATCCTAGAGCCAGGAGCTCTGGCCATGGCCGTGCCCTGTCTGCCCCAGGACCCCAGCTCCATGGGGAGTCCCGGGTCTGTGAGCTGGCCTGCTGCCCTGCCAGACCCCTGGCTGCCTGGGTGGCCCTGGACAGTGTCCTCGGTTTTCCCAGATGGCGCCCTCCCCTCCTATTCCTGGGCCAGGAAGTCTGACAGCCTCTGTGCGGGTCAGGGTGACAACCACAAGACCAGGGGCAGGCAGGCTGCCCGGGAGGTGGTCGTGCTGCATGTGGGGAGGAGCAGGCCAGGGGTGTGGAGAGCAGGGGCAGCCTGGGCGGCTGGGGGCTGGGGAGCCAGGTTGCAGTGGACGGAGCAGGCCCGGGTGCTGAGGCACCAGGAGGAGCCTCGGGGTGGCCAGTGTCAGGTGAAAAGGTCTGAGAGCGGCCAGTGCCAGCCATCTTCGGGATGGAGGGGCCCGTAAGAAGCCCCTCCCCAGGCCGCCTTCCCGCCCAGCTGCCCCTCACTCCTCCTCTCCCCGAGAGCCCGGGGCGGCAGGCTGGCAGGGGCCGAGGGTCCCTCAGTTCCTCACGCTTGCTGGGGTACAGGAGGCTCACGGCATGGATGGTGGGCTGCACAGGGTCACCGTGTCCTTCTATGAGTACACTGGGTACATGGGGGGGAGTGAGGGGCAGCTTGGCCCTGCCCCCAAGGGGTACACTGAGATCAGATGGCCAAGGTGCCAGCCCCCTGGACCAGGGGATCGTACTCCAGGTAGAGGGACGCCCTGCAGCAAAGGCCCTGAGGTGGGGACAAGCAGGGACAGCTGTGACGTGGGGGTAAACTGAGGTGCCAGCCAGAGCAGGGCAGGAGGGAGAAGGGAGCAGAGCTTTGCTGGGGCTGTGGGAGGAGGGGTGGCTGGGCTTGTGCACAGCAGAGGCTCCGGAGGCTCAGGGCCCGAGAGCTTTCTGTGGGGGGAGCCTTTGCTCCTGACCCACCGGCACAGGAGGTCCTGAACTTGGGTCCTCGGCGCCATGGCAGCTGAGGGGCTCTGGGGGCTTGCCATGAGACTGTAATGACACCGTGGGGCTCCCCTCAAGGGCCCAGAGCCCCTTCAGGGACAGGCAGCAGTGCAGACCCTGGGACCTTGAGTGTGGGTGGTCAGCCGCCTCGGGCCCTGCAGCACGGAGACCCTTGCTCACCCTGCACTCCCACACCTAGAACATGGAGAAGGCACCTGTGCCGTCCGTGACGCTCATCGTGGGCTGTGGCGTGTCGTCCCTCACCCTGCTCCTGCTGGTCATCATCTACGTGTCCGTGTGGAGGTGGGTGCCCACCCCGGGATGCCTGGCTGGGGGAGGTGGGCCCCGAGCTCCATCGCCTCCCAGGACCTGTGTCCCGCCTCTCCTCCGCCTGCGGCCCCAGCGGCCCTCTGCACAGCCCGCCCACACCTGTTTTCTGTTTCTTATTGCTGTGTCCACATACACAAGTGTCCCTGTCCCACTGAAGCAGCGCAGGGTGGATGTGTGGCCACACCTTGCTTCAGCTGGGTCCGCACTACAGAGGTGCCTGTTTCTTCTGACACACTCTATGATGGATGCCCACCCCAAGCCCCACGGCAGGTGCACGTGAAGCACCTGCCCCTTGCCCACCAAGTCCTCTTGGTCACCTAATACCCCTGTGTGTCCTCACGTGGGACCTGCAAGGTCATAGCTCCTGGGACCACAGCCTGGGACCAGGCTCAGGGCCCTGAACCTCTCCCGCTGCCCTGCCCCACGCTCCTTCCCTCGAGGCCACAGGGGCTCAGCACAAGAACCCCAGGCCTGCGATGGGCCCCGTCTGTCCACCCCATGCACACCAGGTGGTGTGCACGCAGGGGTGGGGCCATGGCGGATGCAGGCTTGGGTCAGAACATGGAGCTGGGTAGTCACAGCGGTGTGTCCTTAACTGAAGGTCTGTGACCAGGTGGCTGAGTGGCCAGTCTCCCTACCATCTAAATCTAGGCCTCCCTGGTCCCCACCCATCAAGTAGCTTACAGCAAGAAGGGTAAGCTCAAGGTCGCTGGCAAGGCGGCCACCCAGGATGTCCAGAGGGTGTGCAGCCCCTGCGCCTGGCCCCTTCTGCTCTTCAGGCAGCAAGTTGTCAGCCAGTAATTGGAACTGATGGCCTGGCCACCGCCTGGGGTCAGGCAGTAAGAGGTCAGTGCGGGCTGGGTGGGGAGGGAGACAGGCGCTCTCCTGGTGACTGGGTCGCCATTAGCAGCAGGCACCCTCCGCTATCCTGCCCCAGAGCAGAGCATCCTCTGCTCCTCCCCTGGGATCTGCAGGGAGCCGCGGCATCGGTGTCCCCATAGCTCTTCCCCTGGGAACTGGGGCCCCCAGAAGTTTGAGGTTGGGGCTGGGGGGCCCCGAGCTCCAGCTCTGGCTCACAGAGCTTTTGCTCCTGAGGTTGTCAAAGCACCTTCCTCAGAGCCCTACTGACTGTCCCAATGCCCCGTCAGCTGCAGGCAGGGACAGTTCTGATGGGTCCATGAGGAAGCGGGATCCAGAGAGGGATATGAAATACCCAAGGTCATATAGCACTTCCGAGCTGGTCAGGGCCCCCCAAAGCTCAGCCATATACCTTCTGCTCTCCACCTGAGTGGATCTAGGTACCAAGGGCTCGTGGTGACGATGGTGGTGACAATGGCAATGTAATTACGGTGTTGGTGGTGATGGTGATAGTGATAATGGTGGATGGTGTTGGTAGTGATGGTGGTACTGATGGTGATGGTGGTGGTGATAATGGTGTTGATATGGTGGTTGTGGTGGTGACGGTGATGATGGTGATAGTGGTGGTGATAGTGGTAATGGTGATGTGATGGTGTTGGTAGTGATGATGGTACTGATGGTGATGGTGATAATTGTGTTGATGTGATGGTGGTGATGGTGATGATGGTGGTGGGGGTTGTAGAGTTGGTAGTTGTGGTGGCAGTGGAGGTGATGATGATAGAATGGTGGCAGTAGTGATGGTTGTTGTGGTGATAGTGATGGTAGTGGTGAGGTGATGGTGGTGGTGGTATTGGTGGTTATAGGGGTAGTGTGGTGAAGGTGGTGTGATGGTGATACGATCATGGTGGAAGTGATGATCGTTGTGATGGTGATTGTAATGGTGATAGTGATAGTGGTAGTGGTGATACGGGTGCTGGTGGTGGTGGTGACGGTTGTGGTGGTAGTGGTGGTGATGATGGTGGGACTGATCCTGATGGTGGTGGTCATGGTGGTGGAGATACTGCTGCTGGTGATGGTGGTGGTGAGGTTTGTGGTGGTGACAGTGATGGTGGTGGTGGTGGTGGGAGTGGAGAGGTTGTGGTAATGATGGTGGTGGTGGGAGTGGAGAGGTTGTGGTGATGATGGTGGTGGTGGGAGTGGTGAGGTTGTGGTAATGATGGTGGTGGTGGGAGTGGTGAGGTTGTGGTAATGATGGTGGTGGTGGGAGTGGAGAGGTTGTGGTAATGGTGGTGGTGGTGGGAGTGGAGAGGTTGTGGTGATGATGGTGGTGGTGGGAGTGGATGGTGGGGATGGTTGTGGTGGTGGTGACAGTGATGGGGGTGGGAGTGATGGGGTGGTACTAATGGTGTGATGGTGGTGGTTGTGGTGTTATTGAAGCAGTGAGGGAATAGTGGTGGTGATGGTGACAGTGACTGCGTGGAGGAGGTAGGTAGGGCCCTGGTCTTGGGGTAAGGACCCTAGCTCTTAAGAAGAGAAGGCTAACCTCAGGCCCATATTCTCCCACAGGTATATCCGCTCAGAGCGGTCAGTCATCCTCATCAACTTCTGTCTGTCCATCATCTCTTCCAATGCCCTCATCCTCATTGGGCAGACTCAGACCCGCAACAAGGTAGGTGGCCTTGTGCCGTCATGTGCACGTCCCAGTGTCTTCCAGTGTCTCCGGGTGGGGTGGGTGGTCCCGCAGCAGGGGCCTCCTCCAGCCAGCCGTGAGTCTGGAAGCTCACAGTGGGATGCTGGTTTGCCCTTCCTCAGTGCCCCGTCCTGCTGCCCCCTCCCACTAAACATGGCAGGCTCAGACCTCAGGTGGGAGCCTCTTCTTCCTCAAGGAGCCACCCCAACCTGTAGGGGACAGAGGCATTGCATGAGTGGGCTCCTGGGCTGGCGTCTGGTAGAAGCTGGGAGGAGGGATCTGTCCCTGGCAGTCACCCACCCTCAGCCTTAGGTTTCAGCACCCATCTCGGCAGGGACTGGGTCACCCCTCAGTGCTTCCTGCTTGGGGACTTGGCCTGGTCACAGCTGGGGACGCTGGGTGCTGGGGGCGCTGGCACCAGGGGCGGCGAGCGCCTGCCCAGCCCTGCCCGCCCTGCCCGCCCCCAGGTGGTGTGCACGCTGGTGGCGGCCTTTCTGCACTTCTTCTTCCTCTCCTCCTTCTGCTGGGTGCTCACCGAGGCCTGGCAGTCCTACATGGCGGTCACCGGCCGCCTGCGGAACCGGCTCATCCGCAAGCGCTTCCTCTGCCTGGGCTGGGGTGAGCGTCCACAGGGCGGGCCTCTGCGGGTGTTGGCCAGCGGGTGGGCTGCCCTCTCTGAGCCTCCTCCACCCTCCCTCCTGGCCCCTGCTCTCCTTCCTGTCCTGCAGCCCTCTCCACCCGCCCTCCCCTTGTGAGTCTTCCTGGGCCCTGGGGCTCCTCCCTCTTTGCCGGGTCCATTCAGATTGCCCAGTTCAAGGTGACCTTCAGCAGGAGTGTTCTGAGCAGTACTTAGAACAGGCTTACACAAAACATGCCTCCTGGCTCCGTGAGACCCAGGTGTGCCTGGCCGTCCTGTCCTGCAGCCCTCTCCTTCAGAGACCTCCTGTCCACCCCTCACACACTGTCCTCTGGGGTTTGAGACATGTCCCTGCTGCGCCCTCAGCAGGGCTCAGCATGGCCAACCGGCTCTTCTGTCCTTCTGCAGGGCTCCCTGCGCTGGTGGTGGCCATTTCTGTGGGATTCACCAAGGCCAGAGGGTACAGCACGATGAACTAGTGAGTCAGGGAGGTGGGGACATGGTGACACGGCCCGGATCCCTGACTTCTGACCGTCCGGGAGGGTGAGGGCTGCCATGCCCTCTGCTCTGTCTGGCCGGGTGCTGTCCCAGGGAGACTCTGGGAGGGCGGGCCCTGGGTGAAAGCTGAGCCTTCAAGCAGGCCCTGGCTCCTGCCCAGCTGTGGGCAGTGGGTTGAGAGAAATGGGTGGGGCCAGCAGACCCTCAAGTGCACCTTCTTGTTGGGGCATAGTCCCCTGGCCTCGGCACCCTCCACAGGTGTTGAGCCCCCCCACCCAACAGCTCAGCAGGTTCCCTCCCATGAGCCTTTGGGGCAAGGCGGGGGCAGGGTCCACTTCACAGATGGAGTCTCTGAGGACCTTTTAAAGGATCATCTGGGCCAGGTCCTGGGAGCCTTAAATGCTGAGCTGGGGCCCTTGGGGCTTATCTTAAAGGCGCTATGGGTCCCCTGGTGGGGAAGAGGGCCTGGGCTCAGGAGGGGATCTGGGGTGGGCAGAGTGGGGAGCGAGGCCCCCTGGGCAGAGCGGCGTGGCTCTGTGGGGCCCAGGGTGTAGCGGCAGCATGCTGGGGAGCCCTGAGCGGGCTGCGCGGGGCCAGGCTTCAGTGCAGATGGCTTGGAACCCAGCGGGGTGAGTGCCGGGCGGGAATGTGGCCCTGCCCCAGAGATGAGTGGAGGGGCAGGTGGGGAAGCTGCGGTGGGTTCTCAAGGGTGAAGGTGAGTGTGCTCCGTGGACACTTGCCGGCCAGAGGGGATGCCCTGTAGCACCCCAGTGTCTCACAGGGATGGTTCTGTGGGCACCTGGTGGTTTCCAGTGAGCGGGGTGTGGGGCTGATAAGTGGGAAGGGCCAGGCCAGGTGCGTCGTGACCAGAGCAGGAGGACCTTGGTCTTGCTGGCCTGGGCCCTGCCGTGTGGTTCTGAGCAGGCGTGTCCCCTGTGCTGGGCCTTCTTCCATCTGAAGCAGGGATGACATTGGCCCTCTGGGGCTCCCGGGGATCGCAAAGCCAAGTGTGTGAAGTGCCCTGTATGCAGGAGGTGCTCACTAGGTGCTGCTCCTCTTGTCCTAGAGGGCAGGCGGTCCTCACAGCCTCTCTCCCTGCAGCTGCTGGCTCTCCCTGGAGGGGGGACTTCTGTACGCCTTCGTGGGACCAGCTGCTGCCGTTGTGCTGGTACTGACCCTGTGCCTGGGCTTCTTCCTCATCCTTGGCTGACCTGGGAGTGCCCACCTGGGGTAGCCCTGACCTTGGAGTGGGCAGCTCCTGCTGCCATGCTTCAACCTTGCCCCCAGGGTGCTTACTGGGTCCCTGTGCACAGCTGGCCTGACCGTGGCCCCGTACACCTGTCAGGAGGTCCGAGCAGGCTTGGCGAGTGAGGGGTGGGTGGGGGCAGATGGACAGACAGACAGCTGGAGCCGCTGGGAACATGCAGGCCAGGACTCCGCATGTGTGCCCACCACACAGCTTTTAGAGCTGGGCACAGAGGCCAGGGCTTCCCCTTAGTAGGTGCCAGGGATCCTCCCTTCATGGTCCTCAAGTTTCCTGTCCATTTGTTTTGTGAGAGACATAAAACTAGCACCTTGTGCCCAAGGGTGGTGTCCCCAAGCAGATGGACTGGGGGACTGGGACTGGAGGACCTGCTTAGGGTCGCTGGCCTCTGCTGGGCCCACCCAGCTCTGAGCCCAGCTCCTATGCCTGCCTCCTGGTGCTGCTAGGAGGAGAGCATCAAGATGCTAGGTCCAGCTTGGGGTGGGCACTTCTCTGTCTCTGACCCCTATTCCCCCTCCCCACCTTCTGGTGGGGCACAGCACACGCTGAATGTGTCAGACAGGTGGACGCTGGGCACTGGATGGCAGATCCTGCAGGGCATGGGTTGGGGGATCCTGGGCTGTGTCAGTGCCAATGTGGGAGGCTTCCACAGGTAGTCCCAGGCCCTTCTCACAGGCCTGGCCACCAGAATTCCTGTTCTTTATTCCTTGAAGGTGCCCGAGTGGGAGGGGCTGGAGCAGGGCATCCACAGTGGCCTTGGCCAGCAACACCAGGCATTGTTTAATGGCAGGTACCTGGGGACCAGGGAGGGGGCTGAAGAGTCAGGGACCATCCCTGCTGGTCCTGTGTGCTATGGACCCGGCCTAAGGACCCTTCATGACAGGGCCCAGCGCAGTTTCTGCAGGCGGGTGGCTGGTCCAGGGCCTGCTGCACGTCTCTGACGTGGTCCTGGCAGCCAGTGAGGTGCCCAGGAAGGATGGCCTTACCTAGGCCAGGTGCTCCCTCGCTGTGTCTCCTGGGAACTTCCTGTTCTCGGAGCTCCAGTGGGCAGTCCCTGTGTGGGATCCTGAGCCTGCAAAGCAATGGGGACAGCGTCAGCAGCGCTGGCCTCTGGGTGGGGTAGCCCAGGTTCCTTCTGTAGAGTGGGGCCCCGGGGAGCTCTCCTGCAGTGAGTGGGGTGTGGCGTTATGTGTGAGTTGGGACATGTCTCATTCCAGCAGAGGCAGACCCTAGGGACCCCTGGGCACGGACTCGTGTGGGCCCTCTGGGAATGACTTTTGTCTTGGTGGTAGCTTGGGGAGCAGCATGGGAGACATACCTGAGCCCAGAACCTCCCAGGATGCGGGTGCCCAGGGGAGGTGGTGAGCAAGGTGAGAGCAGAGAGGTCAGAGGGGGTCCCCAGGATGGGCTAGAGAGAGTGTCTGAGGTGAGTTCCCTGACCGTGGAGCACTGGGAGGGGAGGAGGCGAGGTTCTGCACGGACAGCAGCTGGACTGGGCCCACTGAGGCCCCTCGCCTGGCTGGCACTGGAGGCCACCTGGTGGAAGCACTGGAGGTGGCCCTTGAGCTGAGGGCCCCAGGGTGTGGCCGCTGTTGGCTGGAGCGCGTGGGTGGCGCTGCCCACACCTCTGCTGTCTGTCTGGCAGGTGAACATGGTGATTGGGATCCTGGTGTTCAACAAACTCGTGTCCAAAGATGGCATCACCGACAAGAAGCTGAAGGAGCGGGCAGGGTAGGCCTGGGCCGCTGTGGCACCCTGCACACTCTGGGCTGCCAGTCCCAGAGCCCACCCACCCTGAGCCCACAGATGGAGGTGCCCATCACTCAGCTTGGCGCTGCAGGGGTGGGGGCCCAGGCAGGGGGGACTGAAGCGTAGACACAGCTGCTGCTGCCTCGCCCTGTGCCTCAGTTCCCCATCTGATGGTGACAGGGCGGGGCCCTCAGGATCCCCAGGAACAGCGAAACTGCTCACAGAGACCCTCCTGTGCTGGGCTCTGGGTGGTGGGGCACCCTTCCCCACCAGGCTGGCCGTGTGGCCCTGTCTGTGCAGCTGACTCTGTTCTTGTGGGCTTCATCACGGGAGGAAGGGACATCAGGACTCATGCTCCTTCAGAGGGCACAGTGTGTGGTGCTCTGGTGGGCAGGCTGGCCACAGCCAGAGTTGGGGGGAGCCCGCCCTGCCCCTGTGAGCCCTCCTCCCTCCCTCTGCCTGCTGCCTGTCTGTCCTGCCACTGGCATCTTCGTGGGCCCCACCCTTGTCCCCTCCCCTCTGTGCCAGTCTTGCTTGGTGTCTCTCTTTCTCTCTGTCTCTGTCTTTCTTCCTGGCTCCTCCTACTCGCCTCATTGGACAGAAGCGGCAGAGTCTCCCCTGGGGTGCCCAGTGGGTTCTGGTCCCTGGTCCTGGTTGGCAGCCACCAAGCAGGCTGGGAGCTTCTTCACCAAGCTGTGTGCCTGTGACTGGGCCCTGGCTCCCAGTCTGGGCACAGAGGTCATGGCAGGCTTCCGCTAGGCCTTGCTCACCTCACCTTACGCGCTCCAGGATGGGCAGTCACACCCCAGAGCGGCCCTAGGCTGCACAGCTAGGACCGAGGACGGCCACTCTGGCTGCATCTGTGCAGTGCAGAGGCTGCGTTGCAGAGCGCTGCCCGTGCCTGCCTGCCACTGAAGCCGACTCCCCTGGGGCTGGGCATGCTGAGGCCTAGGAGGGCAGATAGCTGGTGGAGCTGGCATTGTTGTAGCCTGGGCCTCCTGGGCTGTAGCCTGGCCTCGCCACAGAGGTGGAAGGCACACACATCCCTGGGTGCTCATGCAGAGGTGGCACACCTCCACGACTAGGGGCCACTGCCCAGGTCAGCTCCCAGACAGGAGGGCTCCCCCGTCTACCATCCTCAGCGCCTGGCCCCTGTGGGACAGCAGGCGGATGCCTACCCCTGCTCAGCAAGCAGGCAGCCCAGCTTCCGTACCCAGGGGCCTCCCTCAGGCGTTTGCTGGCTTGTGCAAACTCCAGGAGAGATGCGCCTACCGTCAGCTCATCCTGGGCACCAGACCCAGTTGCCAGCCAGGCAGCAGGAGCCCTGCCCACACCCAGCTCCTCGTCCCCAGCCAGGGCCCTGGGCGGCACGAGCCCTGGGGACCGCTGGCTGGTCTTCCTCTGCCCCGTGGGTTTCCATGAGACGTGTTTGCTTCTGTTTCAGCCTTTGGTTTCACTTGCAGTCAGCTGCCCCAGGCCCCCCTCGGGCGCGCCCTCAAGTGTGCCGAGTGCGGAGTCCCCCGTGCTGCCGATGCCTCCCGCGACGTCTCCAGCAGTGCCGTGTTAGTGCCTTGCTGCCCGCCACGGGGCGCCTGCCGCCCTGCCCCTACTCACGTCTGTGTTCTGTGTTCTTGCTCTCTCCAGGCCGCTGACCCCAGGTTTCCCCGGGGCCTCTGCCCTGCCTCACCCCCACCCCAGGCTCTCTCTTCCATGTTCCAGGCATTGGGCTCTGTGCCGTGAGCAAGGCGGGCGGGAGGCAGAGTGACCCAGGCCAGTGGTGGTGGGGATGGGAGCACGGCCACCCCTCGAGGGCCAGGGCCAGATGTGGGGCTGGCTGCTACTGCTTCCTGGTCACACCCCCAAAATGCTGCTGGCCAGAGCCTGGGCACAGGAGGCACTGGCCTGCCTCCATGGGCACAGGAGGGCAGGGAGCCTGGGCTGTGTGGGGGTGCATGAGTGTGAAACTGTGATGTGAGTGTGAGCAAGAACATGTCTAAGGGTGATGGCATGTTCACTGTGTGTGCTAGTGTGTACATGTGTAAGAGTGGGTGCATGTGTGCTGTGTGCTAGTGTCACATGAGGTGAGAGTGGGTGGATGTGAACGTGCATGTGTGGGGTGTGTGTAGTTGTATAAGCATCTAAGTGTATGAGTGTGTGTGATTGAACGTGTGAAGATGTGTTAGAGGTGTGCATGTGCGTGTGTGAGTGTGTGCATATGTGTGTGATGTAGCCACAGCCAAGGGAACGGGTGGCCGGGCTTGGAGTCAGTGGCCGATTGCAGACTGGCTTTCAGAGAGGCTCTGAGCAGTGCTGGGCAGTGTGGGTTCAGGTGGGCAGGCTTGAGGGTTCAGCGTCCAGGCCTCTGGCTTCCTCAAGTCACAGTGATGGCCAAGCCCCTAGACCCTTACCCACCAGGCCCCTCTGCTTCCTGAGCTGGGCCCTGGATCCCAGGATTTTAGGAGCCTTAAGAGAGAGGGCCAGGGCCGTGGGCCTGCAGGTGGCGAGCTGGATGCAGAGATGTGGCAGGATTACCCTGCACTGACAGGCGGGTGAGGGAGGCACAAGGCCAGCCAAGCTGTGTGATCTGCCGTCACGCCTGGGTCCCACGCTGGCTGAGAGACGGGGCACCCTGCTCAGGGAGGGCCAGGTGTTTGGGGTCAGCAATCTTGCTGGATGAAGGACCCACCCCAGGTGGGAGGCCGTGGGGAACTCTGCTGCAGCCTGAGGAAGCCTAGAGAACCCCGGTCAGGCAGGAGGTGGGGTGGCACCCCCAAGCTCTGCCCAGATCGCCCCATGCCTCAAGGCATCTGACTCAGCCTGTGGGTAGAGGTGTTGGTGAAGCTGCAGAGGCTGGGGGTAACATGTGGTCCCCAAGCCCAAGCCATCTGCCAGCCTGGGGAAGATGGGCTGTAAGTGTCAGGCCTGGAGGCTGCTCCCTGTGGGCAGTCAGGGAAGGTGACGTGGGGGGCTGAGAGAGGCTCCCCTGACTCAAGAACATCTGCTTTGGAAGGGAGAAGACAGGTTGCCAGACACTCCACCTTAGTAGGAAACCGAGGCCCAGAGCCGTTGGGGATGCCTGGGCACTTGTGCAGGCCAGCAGGTGCCGTGCTGTGCCCATCTCGGGGATGTGGAATGAGCAGGCAGTGCAGCCTGGAGGGGAAGGGCAGGGGCTGCCTGCCCACCCAGCAGGGCAGGCTCCAGGCCTAGGGTCCTGGCGTTGGGGGTCTGTGCCTGGCACAGAAGGCCCAGTGAATAGTGCTTGAGGGGAGTCTGCAGTAGTGAGGGTCCATGAGGGTCACATAAGCCCTAATTTCGGGGGCCTATGCTGTGTCTGGGGAGGGAGAGGTGGAGGCTGCCTGGCCACTCCTGGCCTGAACCAGAGGGTGGGTGACCAGGGAGCTGTCCTTGAGATCCTGGAACTTCTGGCTGGGGCAGGAGCAAGGGAGCCGTCCTGGACACCCCACCAGGTGCTGGCTGAGAGCAGGCAGCTCCCCCTGGACAGCACCCTGGGAAGGGAATAAGGCTGGCCTGCCATGAGGGTTGGGCCTGGGGCAGAGGAGGAGGGGAGGGACAGGTGTGTCCAGCTCTGCAGGGCCCCTGAGATTGACGGTTGAGGATGGGAAGTGTCCCCTTGGCCCACAGGGGTCCTCAGTTCTAGACACCAAGCAGTGTTACCGTCCAGGACCTCTGCCAAGCCCCACTGATTAGGGGCTCCTTTGTCTGGCTGAACTCCAGGCCTCCCAGCCTCTTCCCAGCAGCCTGCTGCCCCTGACCCACACCCAGAGCCACTCTCTGTCCAGTCCTGCTGCCCTTCTGCTGCTCTTTCTGGGAGACAGAAAGGTGACCCCTAAAGGAGAGGGGAGCCAGTGGCCCTGGTGCCACAGTGCCAGCAGCTCGGGAGCCTGGCCCAGGCAGGCAGCAGACTCAGCAGTGGTCCCCTGGTCCCAGGTCCCCCAGGGTCACCCCAGTGCAGGGGCGGGGTCATTTGCCTGCTCCTGCGTGTCCCGCAGCCCTGAGGCAGCGTGGCACCCCTGCTGTGGGAGCAAGAGGGCTGCAGGGTGGTGTGCCTGCAGCCAAGGTGCCCCGTCCCTGGCTGAGTGCAGGGCAGGGGCAGCTCAGGCCGGTCCACAGGTAGGGCCCTGGGCTCCGAAGGGTGGGTGCACAGCCGCAGCCGGAGAGGAGGAAACGCCGCCGTCTCTCTGTCCCTGTCTGTCCCTGTCTGTCCTCTGGCCCTCTGGGCTTGTCTGACTGCTCACCTGTGTGTCCCTCAGTTTCTGTCCCTCCCTTTCTGAGTTCCTGCCTCCCTCCCTCCCTCCCCAGTGGCCTCCTGCCCTGCTGTCAGGCCTGGGTCTCCGCTCCCTGGCCCTGGAAGCTGGACGCGGGGCCTCCCTACCTTGCCCTCTCCCTCTGACCCATTCCAGCCGGCCACCCCGCCCTGTGAGGAGCCTGGGACTCTCCCAGAGAGCTTCCCCACCTTACTGGGCCCCCGCAGGGCTCCAGAGACCTCTTTCTGAGTCCCCAGGTCCCCTTAGAGCTCTGGGCCTCGGGGAGGCTCTGACTGGGCTCTGCTGCAGCCCCTGGGCCAGGACCCCAGCGACTGGGGAGAGGGCAGGGCCGAGTGCGGGTGGTGGGCGGGGCGGGGAGGCGGGCAGGAGGGGCAGCTGACGCCCTCCGTCCCCAGGGCCTCCCTGTGGAGCTCCTGCGTGGTGCTGCCGCTGCTGGCGCTGACCTGGATGTCGGCTGTGCTGGCCGTCACGGACCGCCGCTCCGCCCTCTTCCAGATCCTCTTCGCGGTCTTCGACTCGCTGGAGGGCTTTGTCATTGTGATGGTGCACTGCATCCTGCGCCGAGAGGTGGGTGGCCCTCTGGACCAAGGTCCTGCCCCTGCCCACCCTGCAGAGGGAGCCAGGAGACACCGCTTCTGGGGCCCCCCACTCCTGTCGGCTGCAGGGACCTGGCCGGGCAGGAGCGTCCACACGCAGTTCCACAGAGCCAAGGCGGCCACGAATGGCCGCCTTGGACCAGGACAGCTTCCAGGACACCCTCGGCCTCAGGGTGCAGGGTGACGGAGGCAGCTGGGGCTGCATTCTTGCGGAGCCTGCTGAACACGAGAGCTGGTAGCAGATGCTCTTGGCATTGTCTGGACCAACCAAGTCTGAGTGGCCTGTTGGCCGGGGGCAGCAGAAAGGGTCACATCCAGACCCCTGAGAGCTTGGAGTGTGGGAGGACGTGCGTCGTGACCTAGGGACTGGACTCCTATGTGGCTCAGAACCAGGATGTGGCTGCGGGGGCAAGAAGGGTCCAATCCTCCCCTTCTCCCCAGAACCTCCTAGGACAGTGGCAAGTGGACTCTTCAGAAGCTCATAGATGAGGGAGGACACTGAATAGGGAGGCCGAGGCACTCCCAGCCCTGGAAGGTCATGACCTGAGCAGACTGCAGCGGGCAGCTAATTCCCGGCCACCGAAGCCCAGAGAGCTGCTGGAGGGGCCCCTCCCAGGATCTCAGGAGACCAAAGGGAGGACCCTCTGCAGCCGCGGATCCTGTCCCTCTTGGACATCAGGGCACGTGGCCTCCCCAGCTGGGCTGCACTGCCCAGGAAGGGTGCACCAAAAGGCCCTGACGATGGGCATCAGTGTGGAGTGTCCCTTGGTCAGTCCACACTGACCCTGAGCCCACCCCCTGGAAAACGTGAGCTTGCCAGCAGGAAAGAGGAGGGGACCTAAAGTTCCGGGTTCCATGCTGCAGCTGGCGGCCCCTCTGGAAGCCCCCGCCTGCAGCCCCCGCCCCTGACAGCCCGTCAAGGGGCCACTGAGGTTGAGAACTGCTCGGGGAGGAGCCGGGCAGAAAGGGCATGGGGGACCGAAGAGCCCCCACGGGAGGAAGGGACTCCCCAAGCCCCGCCCTGCCATCCCAAACGGCCACTCACCCTGACCACTGAGCACTACCAGTGCCTTGCCTGGCCCCAGAGATCTGCTCGTGCCCTTGATTCTCGGCAGCAAATGGCCAGGTGCTCGGCGGCCCGCCTGCCAACAGCCATTCTGGCCCGGCATGGACTTGGGGCTGCAGTCTGCTCCGAGGTCACGGTCTTGCCTCCAGCCCCTGTCCTGGCTGCTTGGCTTTGTGAACAAAGAGGAGCGGCCTGTGAGGAGGAAAGAGCAAGGACACCCCAAGGACAGAGCAGCTTGGGAGTTGAGACCTGAAGGCGGCAGCCGCAGAGGTGGCAGGGGTGAGGCCGGGGCGGGGGCTGGACAGACATCTCTGAGACCTGTCAAGGAGCCGGCAGAGAGCCCAGAGGGCGTCAGAGCATCGCCGTGGAGCCTGGCCCTGGCTCAGAGCTGCATGGAACCTCACGAAGCACCCCTGGGCCTCTGATCTCCACCTCCTTTGGCAGTTGCTGGCCACGTGGACAGGACAGGCAGAAGCTGCAGCCCCACCCGCATGGCTGAGGTCCCTTCAATAGAGAGTGTTGCTGGAGGAGGAGCAGGCCGGTCCACCTGCAGGGACCCCCATCCGTCTGCCTGCCTCAGAGAAGAGGCTTTGGTGACGAAGGACAGGTCTGAGGCCACTGGAAGTCCTTGTCCGACTCGGGCCAGCAGGGCCTGCAGTGTTCAGCCAGGGGCCTGACGATGGGCATCAGTGTGGAGTGTCCAGGTTTCTTCATTCTTATGCCACAGAGAGCGCGAGAGTGTCTCAGAGATGGAGAGGCCATGGCCTGCTGTGGGAATGTCCTGTCCCCTGCTCCACCACACCTCTCAGTCCTCCCCCCACTGCAGGCTTGCCCCTTCCCAGGCACCCCGGAGCTGCCATGTCCCCGGGCCCTGCTGCACACTGACACTCCCCGCTCCCTCCCCAGGTCCAGGACGCCGTGAAGTGCCGCGTGGTGGATCGCCAGGAGGAGGGCAACGGGGACTCGGGGGGCTCCTTCCAGAACGGCCATGCCCAGCTCATGGTAGGACTGGGAGCCGGGGGCACAGGCACCCCCACTGGGAACCTCAGGGTCCTCCCTGGGCCCAGAGCTGCCCTGGGCCGAGGCACCCATTAGAGGAGCCCTGAGCTCAGTTTGCATTTGAGGAAACTGAGGCTCTCCAAGGTGAACCCCGATCCAGAGCTTCAGGCCGGGAAGGGTGGAGCTGGCGTCCATCCCACGTCCAGCTGAGCATGAGGCCCTGCCCGCCTGCCCGCCTGCCATGCTCTTAGCCTGCCCCTTCCAGGACTGCACACAGGCCCCTGCAAGGCCACCAGCTCAGGGCCTCCTGAGCACCAGGCCTCTGTGCAGCTGCCCACATCAGGCCCCCATGGATACTGAAACTGCCCGCCACCCTCAGACCCTGACTCCTGGCAGCCCGGTGCCCCAAGGCTCAACCAGGATCCCCCAGCCCCTCTGGCCCTTGGCCTGGAGCTGGCAGCTCGTGCATAGGCCTTCTCTTGCCCAGGCTCCTGGCTCCCCACCTGCTGGCTTCCCGGCCGCGGGCATCACCCACACCCAGCCCCGGCCTCCAAATCCCCACGATGGCCTAAGCTTCTCCATCCAGAAAGGGGCAGTGTCAGGGTTTCCGGCAGATACTGGGTCCCTTGGAGACACGGCCCCTTCCTGATGCTTCTCCTGGCTAACCCCTGACCTCAGTGGGAAGATTCATCTTCCTGTTGACCTGTGTTTGCAGGGAAGGAGCGTCCAGGTTTGAGAGCAAGGGCTGGATTGTCCCCTGGAGCCCTGTGGCCTCTGAATGGGTCTGGGATGGGCCCAGGCCAAGGGTGGGTCTGGGTGTCATTCCCTTCTCCTCGGCTGCTGCCCTCCTTGCTTTCGTGGGGACCAGGCCCCCGCTCAAAGGATGGCCAGTGGTGGCCGTCACCACATTGGCGTCCCTCCTTTGCTCTGCCTGTCCCTGGCCTCTAGCCTTCCTGCCTCAGCCCCAGCACCATGGCAGGGGCCCAGGAGAGGAGGCGCTCCAGACCCCGAGGCTGCTCCTGGCCTGGGGTTGGAGGCTGCGGTCAGCAGGGCTGGCCAGCTGTCCCGTGGGGGCTTAGAAGAACACAGGTGGCCTGCAGACACAGATGCAAACAACAAACAAGGAAACACGCACATGTACGCTCACGCTGTCACGCCACCCGCGAACACGCACACAAACACTGACACAGACGGGAGCACTTGTTCCCAGTCACGTCCACACCTGCTTCAAAGGCACAGTCACCCTTGCCCAGAAGACGCTGCCACCCTCAGGCCTGCAGGGACTCAGTAGCCGTGGCCTGGGCGCCTGGTGACCGCACGTCAGCGCCTGGGCACCTTGTGTGTGGCCCTCCAGGCCTCCCTGCAGCAGTAGCCCCTCTGCCCCGCTGGCCCTCACCCCGCCCACCCTCTGTCTTGCAGACTGACTTTGAGAAGGATGTGGATCTGGCCTGTAGATCAGGTGAGCGACCGACAGGTGAGACGGCAGGTGGCCGGGTCGGCCCACTGCTTCCTTCTCTTTGCCCAGCGTCTGTGTGCTCATCTGTCCTCGCCCTCTGCTGGCACATGCCCCTGTCCCTCACACCCCCGAGGCTGCAGGAGCGCTGTGGGGCTGTTGAGGGCGCTCCAGAAACCTGTCCCTGAGCCCCTGACGGTCGGCCAGTCCAGCTCTCCTGCACCCGCCTGACTCCCTGCACCCTCCTCCCGGGCGGCGAGGCTGGGAATTGTGCATGAAACCCTGCCACCCATCGCCACCCTCTCCTGCCACCCACCCTCCCTCAAGCACCCTGTTCTGTGTTGCCTTCACTTCATCATTAGTCCAAGCCTTGAGGAGAGGCAGGTTGAGCTTGCAGGGAGGAGGACCCACCACTGGGGGTCTAGGCTAGTGCTGAGCTTCCTGGAAGCAAGAGCAAAAAGAGAATCTGCCTAATGAGGCTCCTAACCCACCCCCAGAGTCAGATAACAGAGGTCTGCTTCCTCCAGTGGTGTCCTGGGAACCAGGTATCTGGGTCAGTGGCAGGCAGTCTTTTCTGTGGAGGGGCCACCTAATCATGCTCCCTCTGGCTGGTCAGGTACTTAGGGCATCTTCTCCAGAGGTAGATATGAGGCTGGGACAGTCCCAGGTGATGAATGTCAGCTGCTGCCAGGTGGACCCCAGCCGCGTGGGTGTGCACTGGGCCCCCAGAGTGCTTGGTGCCTTCTGAGTGGCTTGCAGCCAGCAGGTGGGGCCACACAGCCAGTGCTGGGCACAGGTAGGGGAGGCACACCACCCGTCCACAGTGCTGGACGCTAGCCCTGCCGCACAGGAAGCCGAGCCGGGCGATGGGGTGTCTGGGCCCGTGGGGCGTGGGACGTTGTTGAGTGACCAGCCTCAGCTGGTGTCTCCTGAGGTGGCCTTGACCCTTGGGGAAGGTGCAGGTGGAGAGGGCAGTGGAGGAGCACAGCCTGCTGGGGCCAGCTGCAGGAGGGAAGGCGCAGGTGGCTGGACCCTGCAAGGGGCCTGGGGAGCGCCCAGGAGGTGGTGGCTAACACCAGTGGGTCCTGGTGAGCTGGGATGGAGGGAGCAGCTGGTGGACACCAGGGCTGGCTCGGATATGCACAGGAGCCCATCCTCAGGCCAGTATGGGTGGGGCACCGGGTTGGGTCTGGCTCTTTAGAGAATGGAACCACTGGGTGTGGAGAGGCTGCTGTGGACGCTGGGTGGTGGAAAGCTCTGGCCCTCCAATGGCTAGTGGAGGCGGGTTAATCAGGAGTGGGATGGGAGGTGGGGCCAGCCAAGCCCCGGTCGCAGGGCAGGCAGCCTGGGCCAGCTGTCCAGGGACCAGATGACCTTCAGAGTGGAGGGTGCCTGCCAGGCATAGGCGTCCAGGCTCCAGGTGCTGGGAGGCAGGAGGCGTCCATCAGGGAGCAGGCTTGAGTGCTTGGGAGCCTGGATTGGGCCTGCTGCCCTCCTGGGCAGATCCTGGCACGTCCTCCCCACACCGACTCAGCTATGAGCAGGCTTTGGGCAGCGGGGACACTTGACCAGCCAGGGCCCCTTCCTCAGAATAGGCTGCTCCACCTGCCGCACTGGTGTGTCCCTGCACTCCTGGGTAGGGCCACCTTGCTTGTCCTTCTGAACTGCTAGGACAGGCCACTTGTGGGTGACAGTTGTTTGTCTTCTTGCTGGGGCAGGCAGAGGGGCACCCAGGTGCCAGCCTTGCTTGAAAAGATACGAGCCCTGGCCAGCTCTGCACCAGACCTGGGTCAGGGGCAAGTGCCCCAGGGCAGCCAGCAGGTGGGACCGGGGTCAGTGGTGCTGGCCTGTCTGGGCCCTCCCACTGGGGGCCTGCCTGACCCCCGTCTGCCTCTCATGACCCCACAGTGCTGAACAAGGACATTGCGGCCTGCCGCACAGCCACCATCACAGGCACGCTCAAGCGGCCATCACTGCCTGAGGAGGAGAAGCTGAAGCTGGCCCATGCCAAGGGACCACCGTCCACCTTCAACAGCCTCCCGGCCAACGTGTCTAAGCTGCACCTGCATGGCTCGCCCCGCTACCCTGGTGGGCCCCTGCCCGACTTCCCCAACCACTCACTGACCCTCAAGAAGGACAAAGCACCCAAGTCCTCCTTTGTTGGCGATGGGGACATCTTTAAGAAGCTGGACTCAGAGCTGAGCCGGGCCCAGGAGAAGGCTCTGGACACGAGCTACGTGATCCTGCCCACGGCCACGGCCACGCTGCGGCCCAAGCCGAAGGAAGAGCCCAAGTACAGCATCAACATTGACCAGATGCCCCAGACGCGCCTCATACACCTGAGCATGGCGCCCGAGGCCGGCTTCCCCACCCGCAGCCCACCCACCCGCGAGCCCCCTGGCAGCGGGCCTCCAGAGGCACCTCCTGCCCAGCCCCCGCCACCCCCACCCCCACCGCCCCCACCGCCCCAGCAGCCCCTGCCTCCACCGCCCACCCTGGAGCCAGCACCTCCCAGCCTGGGGGACACGGGGGAGCCCTCCGCCCACCCAGGACCAAGCTCCGGGACTGTCACCAAGAACGAAAACGTCACCACCTTGTCTGTGAGCTCCTTGGAGGTGAGGTACCAGGGCCAGCTGAACTGGTGGGGCCAGCGGGTCAGGCTGCACTCAGCACGGTGTCTAAGGGCGTCCCAGGGGACACGGGCGGCCGGCCCGGCCTGCAGGGGAGGCTCCCGGCTCCCAGCAGCAGCAGCAGATGGGCCGTGCTGCTTCTACCTGCACCACTGGCCGGGCAGGGCTGGCCAGGACCCGCTGCCCTTGGGCCCACTCCCAGGGCAGCAGGCCAAGTGAGAGGGAGCTTTTAGCAGCCCATGCTGGCCATGCCTCTTGTCCCGTGTCCCCTCTCAGGCCCCAGCCTGGGTGCTGAGTCTAGCCTCCTCATGAACGGGCAGTGTGGCAGCAAGTGTCCCCATATCAACCTGGCGTCTGAGTTGACCAGTGGGATGTGAGACTCCGGTCAGGGTAGGGCCTGAGGGACGTGCTGCCCCTTCTGGCTCTCGGCCTCTGGGGATGCGCCTGGGATCCGAGTGCATCCTCGGGTGAGCCCAGCCTTGTGGCCCTCGTCAGTCCTTCTGACCCTGGGCAGCATGTGCTGGTCCGGCTGAGCTGGACACCCTTGCCCAGCCCTGACTCTGGCCCCTGGCACATGCATGGTGGGAGGAGCAGCCTCCAGAGAAGCTGGCAGACGGGCCCCTTGGGGCCGGGAGAGGAGGGCTGTGCTGGCCAGGGTCCTGCCGTCGGGAGGAAGCTGCTCCTGTCCTGTCTGCCAGCCTGTTGCTGTCAGCTTCCCTTCAACCTCAGCAACCCCACTGCACCTCCCGAGCCCCCCGCTGGCCTTAGTGAGTCCAGGGAAAGGCAGCCTGCCCAGAACACAGGCCCTCGGGGCACACCCTCTGGCCTGGCGTGGACCCTGAAGGCAGGACAGGGGCTGGTTGCCCTCCCTCACCACAGGGAGGACCTGGACTCATGGTCTGGGAGTCTTAGAGAACCAGTAACAAATGAGCATAAACTTGTCCCCACAGCGGCGAAAATCGCGGTATGCAGAACTGGACTTTGAGGTGGGTGCTGATGTCCCCCTCCCTGGACAGGCAGGGCACACCCAGCCCCTGACCAGGCAGCTCAGGCCACTGGGGCGGGCAGGGAGGTGGAGTTGGGGCGGTGGCGGGCCTTGTCCCCGGGGGCTGGTGATGGGCAGCATGGCTGGCCGGTCCCCACTCAGGACAGTGGCCTCCCTCCGCAGAAGATCATGCACACGCGGAAGCGGCACCAGGACATGTTCCAGGACCTGAACCGGAAGCTGCAGCACGCGGCCGAGAAGGACAAGGAGGCGCTGGGCCCTGACAGCAAGGTTGGAGGGCGGGGGCGGCACGGGGTCCCGGGGCCTCCCCTGCTGTCCACACCCACTCTGCCCACCTGGTCACTCACTCCTTCACTCATTCTGCCTCTCCTGAGGACCGGCCTGGTGGGCCCAGGCTGGACCCCGAGGGGCAGGACGCAGGTGAGCCTGGCACGGCGCTCAGGGGTGTGGTCAGGGTGGGGGCAGGCGGGTTCCAAGCTGCCCTCCCCTGCCAGCCCGGGCCCTGCCAGTCGTAGGGTGAGATGTGCATGGAGCCCCTCCCTGAAGCCCCTCCTGACCTGGTCTGCTCCCTCTTCTCCCTCCCCCCTGCACCCCGCCTGTCGCCCGCGCCCCTGCCCCTCGCCCTGCAGCCAGAAAAGCAGCAGACGCCCAACAAGCGGCCCTGGGAGAGCCTCCGGAAGGCCCACGGGACGCCCGCCTGGGTGAAGAAGGAGCTGGAGCCACTGCCGCCGTCGCCCCTGGAGCTGCGGAGCGTGGAGTGGGAGAAGGCCGGAGCCACCATCCCGCTGGTGGGCCAGGACATCATCGACCTCCAGACGGAGGTCTGAGTGGGCGGGCGGCGGCCCGCACTGGGCCAGGAGGAGGGATCTGCTCTGCCCGCTCCGGCCACAGGACGGGCACAGGCACGCTCACGCGCAGGCCAGGCCTGCACCCCGGCCTCAGGGCACAGACAGCCAGGCAGAGGGCCCGCGCTGGGACCAGAGCCAGACGCAGGACAGGAGGTGGCGCAGCCCGGCAGGCACAGGGCTCCAGAGGCCCAAAGGTGCCTCAGACTCTGCCCTTCTAGGGCGAGCCCCAGCGGGCAGGGGGCTGTGGACAGCGGACAGGCCTGGATGGGCCAGTGTCCCCAGGATGCCCACCTGAGACTCCGCTGCAGAGGACCAGCCCGTGTGGCCCGCTGGCCTGGCTCCATTTTTTAGACACCCCCCCCCCTCGGGAAGCAGCCAGACCCCCACTCCCTTCCAGGGCCCTGGGCCCCTCTCAGACCCAGGCGGAGAGCACAGCCCTGACCCGAGGCCCCCAGGGGCAGGACTAAGCCCACTTTGGGAAGACACAGGGTGGGGAATCTATTTTTTCTCTCCTTTTCTTTTCTTCAATAAAAAGAATTAAAAACCCAACTGCGGTGTGTTGTCTGTGTCGGCAGCTGGCCTGGCTAGGACAGGCCTGCTCCTGGCCTCGTGTCCCAGTGGCCCTGCAGCTCCTGCCCCGTCGGCAGCCAAGGGTCTGGCCCGGGCTCCCAGGCGCCCTGTCCAGGCCGTGGTGGGAACTCTGGGCACTCCCACGGTGGGCCCCTGCCCCTCTGCGGCAGTCCTCCGTGGAGGGGACAGGCAGCTCTGACCCCAGCCTGATCCCGGGCCTGTCAGACTCCCCTTGTCTCCTGAGTCGCCTTCGGGAAGGACAACCAACAGCAGTAATTTAAAGGAAAAAAAACCAGACGGGATTGGAGGGAACGTGGGGGTCTGTGAGGGGAGGGTACTGGCCTCCATGTCCCTGGGCAAGCTCCCTAGGTCCATCACTGGACGCTTGCTGACCCCAGACCACGTGGCCCTGTCTGGCCAGGAGTGAGTTGGGAAAGCAGATGTGAAGATGCAGAGCCATCCCCAGACCCAGTGGGAGCCCCCTGCCGTCGCCCACCCTTCTAGGCTGAGGAGCTCCTACCCGCCTCTCTCCCAGTCTCCAGCAGGGGGCAGCCTGAGTCCCTCCAGGAACCTGGCCCGGGAGCCCTGAGAGGAGCTGCCAGCAGGTCGGGACATCAGCCAGCCCCTTCCTCGACTGCTCCCAGCCAGGAAGCCCCAGGACTGCAGAGAGCCTGGCCTCAGCAGGCACAGCCCACTGCCCCTCCTCAAGCCCCACAGGCCTGACTGAGGGGACTTGGAGCTCTTGAAAGGGCATGTGACAGGCTCTCTGGAGTCCTCAGCCCCAACCACCTCATCCCAACAAACCAAGCAGGAGGAGGGGCAACCTGGCACGGGTCCCCTGGACAGCCTTGCCTGGCCCCTCCTCCCACCCGGGCTCTGTTCCTGCGAGCTTCACTGTGGGTGAGACTGGGACGGGCTGGGTGTAGACCACGGTGAGCACCGTACCACGGACAGCCCCACGGGTGCCACATGGGAGTGGCGGATGGTGAGCCAACAACAGGGAGACAGGGCGGTGTCTGCAGCGGCCCTGAGGAGGCCCTCAGAGCCCCAGAGGCCAGATGTTATACCTACCAGAGGCATGCCCAGTCCACTGGCCCTCTGCACGCACTGGTTGTGTCTGCCTCAGGGGGGCTCCTGGGCCCTGGCGGCCCCTCCCAGAGGCCGCTCCAGACCCAGCAGCTGGGGTTCTGATGAGTGACTGGCTGCACCCTTTCTCCCTCCTGCTGTTGAGGGAAGCTGGTCCCCGGGGGGAAGTGGACCGGGCCCTGAGCCCCCCGCCCCTCCTGGTGCAGGCAGCATAGAGCACAGGGCCTGGCTGGAGGGTCAGGCAGAGCGGCCAAGACATGGTGGGCAGCTCCCTGACTCCCCATCTCCACCCACACCCAACACTGCCAAATGCAAAACAGCAGGAAGCCAAGCCCACACTCTGCAGGCAGGGGACTCCAGCAGTGGGCACCACCAGGGTCCGGAGCCTGGCTGCTCCCTGCTGGGCCTCCCTCCCAGGGAGAAGCCATGTCCCACGTCCTGCCTCAGCCACACACTCAGCTGTTCAGCGCTCCTTGCTTTCCTTCAGGACCCTTCACAGAAATTGCTGGCTGCTCCCAAATCTCCATGCAAAAGCCAGCCAGGTCGGGCCTGCTCTGGTGGGCCCCAGTCACCTTCGTGGTAGGCCCTGTGCTGGGCACTGCTTTGGGCCAGGGGCCCAGAGATGCTCAGTGCCAGGATGGAGCCTCCCCCTGGGCCTCTGTCAGGTCTCTCAGGACTTCACCCAGCTGTTGAGAGTGGTGGGCTCCTGAGAGTGGGCCAGGCATGATCCTCTCGACAGTGAGCCCACCAGACTCTGGTCCAAGTCCTGCTGCCAGAATCCCACGTTAGGGAGGCACTGCTCCTGGAACCAGGTCTCCGGCTCCAGTTTGTGGACCCAGCCCACTACTGGGTTCCCTACCCAAGGCAGCAGCAGCGTCTCCACCCACCAGAAGCTGCTCCATTCCTTGTGGAGTCCAGAGGTGGTCAGCCTCCTTCCTGGGGTTTCCATGCATTCCCTCTGTTGTCTTGGCTTCCCTGAACAAGTGCCATCCTCTTCAGCAACCTGTCACCAGTGAATCCGAGACCAGCTCTTCTGCTACCCTCCACCTGCCATCATCAGCACCACCTGCCCTAGGGAGAGGAGTGGGCTGAGGATGGTGAGGGTGACCAGGATGGACAAGAACATGGGGGACCATAGGTGGTGTGGATAGAGCTGGAGCTGAAGATTTGAGTGGTGGTGATGATGATGGTGTTGATGATGATGGCAAAGGTCATGTTGATGAGGTGGTCATGGTGATGATGATGGTGATAATGGTGATGTTGGTGATGCTGCTACTGGTAATGGTGGTGTTGTCGTTACTTACAACAGTGATGGTGGTGGTGGTGGTGGTGGTGATGGTGGTGGTGGTGGTGGTGATGGTGGTGGTGGTGGTGGTGATGGTGGTGATGGTGGTGGTGGTGGTGGTGGTGGTGGTGGTGGTGATGGTGGTGGTGATGGTGGTGATGATGGTGGTGATGGTGGTGGTGATGGTGGTGGTGGTAATGATGGTGGTGATGGTGGTGGTGGTGGTGGTGGTGATGGTGGTGGTGGTGGTGGTGATGATGGTGGTGATGGTGGTGATGATGGTGGTGATGGTGGTGGTGGTGGTGGTGATGGTAATGGTGGTGATGGTGGTGGTGATGGTGGTGGTAATGGTGGTGATGAAGGTGGTGATGGTGGTGGTGGTGGTGATGATGGTGGTGGTAATGGTGGTGATGATGGTGGTGGTGGTGATGGTGGTGATGGTGGTGGTGGTGGTGGTGGTGGTGATGGTGGTGATGGTAATGGTGGTGATGGTGGTGGTGATGGTGGTGGTAATGGTGGTGATGAAGGTGGTGATGGTGGTGGTGGTGGTGATGATGGTGGTGGTGGTGGTGATGATGGTGGTGGTAATGGTGGTGATGATGGTGGTGGTGGTGATGGTGGTGGTGGTGGTGATGATGGTGGTGGTGGTGATGATGGTGGTGGTAATGGTGGTGATGATGGTGGTGGTAATGGTGGTGATGATGGTGGTGGTGGTGGTGGTGGTGGTGGTGGTGGTGGTGGTGATGGTGGTGGTGGTGGTGATGATGGTGATGATGGTGGTGGTGATGGTGGTGGTGGTGGTGGTGGTGGTGATGGTGGTGGTGATGGTGGTGATGGTGGTGATGATGGTGATGATGGTGGTGATGGTGGTGGTGGTGGTGGTGGTGGTGGTGATGGTGGTGGTGGTGGTGGTGGTGGTGGTGATGATGGTGGTGGTGGTGGTACTTATAGGATCAGAAACAAGTACCTCACAGCTCACTCTGTCTCCTGCTCCTCTGACTGGGGGTGCCCAGAGGATGGGTGGGTAGAAGGAAGGGCACATAAGGACAATGACTAGAGTCTCTGAGTCAGTGGGGCACGGAGCCTCCGGGAGCAGCAGCTGCCAGGTCCTGTGCTTCTTGCCATACCCACACTCCCAAGATCCAGAAGAAACTCCTTCTCACCGGGTTCCACCTGTCACCCCTTTCCTGGCATCAACCCAGAGCTGGAAGGTGGGGGCCCGAGGAGTCCTGCTCCCATTCCTGGAGCCCTGGCCTCTAAGCAGGCCAGGGACCTTTCTGGAAAAGTCCTTCACAACCTCTCGCCCCACTTCCTGGCCCTGCTCTAGCCAGACTTGCTGTTGGAAGTCCTTCCTCTTATCCTTTCATCCTCCCTGACCACTTCTTACTTGGTCTGGGCTGCCATGTGTGCTCAGGCTGGCCTCTCCACCCTCCAAGGCCCCCTGATCTCAGGCCAAGGAAGGTCAGAGCCCCAGCTGGGCCTACACCCTCCCCCACGGGCCCTGCTGTCCTCGGGGCTTGCCTCCAGAGAGAAGCCACAGCACTGTGAGCTTGCTTCTGGGGCTTAGAACTTTCTAAGCTGCCTAGCCCACCCCAGCTCCCTGTGGACGGGGAGTTCTCCACGCTTCCTGGGTGTCCCCGAGACTGACAGGGCTGGTGGCGGCTCACACAAGAAGCCCAGGGGAGGAGGGCAGGGTTGGGGAGGGGGCAGGGTTGGGAGAAGGGCAGGGTTGGGGAGGGGGCAGGGTTGGGGAGGGGGCAGGGTTGGGGAGGGGGGCAGAGTTCGGTGGCCAGGCAGCCCTCATCTCAGATGCAGTCCCACATTCTGGCTGCTTCTTCCCCCAAGAACCCTACAAACGTCTTGGCTCAGAGGCATTGTCCTCCCGGGAAGAGTGCCAGGGACCAGCCTGCAGGGCCACCAACCTAGGCCTCAGAGTGCCCTGCTCACCAGGGTACCCTGTGCTCCCAGCCGGTCACCTCAGACAGGCCCACAGAAGGACCAATGGAAGTGAGACCCCAGTGCAGGGTGCCTGGGGTGGGAAGGTCCAGCCAGGCCTGGCCACCCAGAACTGGCCACAAGCTGGAGGCCAGGCCGACTCCTCCCCTGCCTCAGTTTCCCTATCCGTGCTGCGGAAACAGGCGCCCTTCCTGGCCCATGGTCTGTGACTTGGCACTTCTCGAAGCCTCAGGAAGTTGCGGGCTCCCCTTTGTCAGACCCTAAAAATAACCGTGAGGGAGGAGCTCTCTGAATAGCTTGTGAATGTGCCAGTCACCTGCCCCTCCACCCCCAACCCTCCCTACAGCAGAAACTCCTCCAAATAAGGCCTTGGCAGAGCCGGAAGCTGGCACCCCAGCCCGTCACTGCTCACGTCAGCTGCGGGTTCCAGAACCTTCCCTCCTGGCACCCAAGTCTCTCCCCCAGAGGCCAGTGCAGGTGGGGGCCTGAGAAATCTGGCTCGTTCAGATGCCCAGAGCCTGCCAGGCAATGGCAGCTCGGGAACGTCGGGTCCTGGCATTCATGATCACGGAATCTCAGAACCTACTCCTCTAGAGACTTGAATCTAAATGAGTGAATACTTGAACTGCTAATCACACCCCTTTCCCCAAAGTTCAGAGAACACTGGCTCCACATGAAGAACTGGAGACCTCCCCAGGGGGCAGGGTGGGCTTCCCTCCCCAGCACCCCAGGCTGAGCCTCACAGGTAACGCGGAGACCCCAGGGGTGGGACAGCGCCCAGCTGTCCCTGGAAGGCGGAGGAGGTGCTGCTGGGTTCAATATGGTTCCCTGGGAACACCATATGGACCCCACCCGGGAAGAGAGGGGGCGGGAGGTAGGAGGAAGTGCCCCATTAGCCGTCTCTGGGCTTCCTCCCCGGAGTTCCCTCCCCAGGGTGGGGGCTGCAGGGCGGCTCAGGAGCGGGTGGCCTCAGCAGCCCGTCCTCACTTACCTCTCCCCGGGTCCTTCCTGATGCCTCCCAGCCCCTTGCAAGACTCAGGGACCCCCACCCCCTGGAAGACTGCACCCCAGTCGCCCTACAGGCCATGCTTAACCTCCACAATGGACAAGGGTGGGTCTGGGGGCCAGGACAGAGGGTGGGATAACAGGTCCTGGGTGAGTGGGAGGGGCTCTGCCACCTGGAGAGCTGGTGGGGTGGGGAGGACAGCAGGACGAGGCCGCCTGGAGATGGAGGGGGTTGGCACTAGAGGGGCTGGTCCTGACGCGTTGATGGAAGGAGGAGCCAGGAGGGTGCTTGTCCTGGGGGTTCCGGCCTCAGCAGAGCCCAGGGCCTGCTGGGCAGAGGGAGAGCTCAGCCTCACCACAGGGAGATTCCAGGAACCAGAGAGGGCTTTGTCCCACCCAGGTCACCGACAGGTCATCAGGAGAGATGCAGCCGACTCTCCTGCCCGAGGGCCTGGGCCCACGCGGCCCATGAGAGCCAGGCAGGGGTACCTTCCAAGCTCCTGGGAGCGACAGGCCCTGCTGCCTCTTCCGGGCAGCCCGCCCCACCTGTCCTGCCCACCCCCCCCCCCCCCCCCGCGGCCCATCTGGCTGCCCTGCAGGCCCAGGGCCTCTCCCTGGTCACTTTCAGTGAGCTCTAAGTCCCTGAGAGTCTGACTACTTCCACCAAGTTCCCAGGTGCCCTGGAGTGACACTGCTCCTGATTTTCTCCTTCCTTTAGAAATTTCTGGCGCTTCTGTCGCTGGTCCTCTTGGTCAGCCCACACCTGAATGACGCTTTCTCTCCTTGACGCTTTTCCCTCGACCTGCCTGTTCTCAGCAGTTGTTTAGAGACTCATGTCCGCTTCTGGGCCCTCCACCGGCCCCCCTTCACCAATCCTTGCCCTTTATGACCTTCTTCCTTCTCTGGGTTCATTATGAGGTTTATGTAACTTCTCAAGCCAGATTCTTAATACAGGTATTTAGGCTATAAAAATTCCCTCAAAATGTCATTTTGCCGCGACCTGCAAGTCTCCATATGTACTATTTTTATTATCACTCAGTTGTACTGAATGTTTGAATTTCCCTTCACTTGTACTGTTTTAAATTTTCCCTTTATATATATTTAAAAAGTTCTAAACCATGGAGTTTAAAAAATATTTTGTGAGTTCTAATTTAGTTATAGTGCTTCCCTAGAATGTCGTCTGTATGAGAATCTCTGTTGCATCGTGTGTGACGGCTTTCATAAACATTTCACATGTGATTCCTAGGAGTGGCACATGGCTCACCACCAGATGTCGGAGGCACACGATTCACTGAAATCACAAGGCCAAGCCGATAAATAATCGTGCTAGTAAAAATGACCACAGGTGAACTGACCAACTAGATCAGAGCATGTGGATGCACAGGCGTATCAAGCCCACATCAGAGAGCCAGGCCCGTGAGCCTGTCAGCACGCCAGACCCCCAGTAGTGCAACCCCTCGCCTGAGACCCACACAAGGAAGGGCACCTGACAGTGGCCTGGTGGTCCACACTGTCTGCCTGGTCAGGGCCATGGGCTGTCACTCCTGACTGTCCCCAGGGCTTCAGCTCAGCTCATTTCCCTGCTTGGTGTAGCCCACTTCGAAGCCACCTGCCTGTAGGGACCCTCACCTCCCTGGACAGCTCGGTGCCTCAAGAGCTCTGAGCCTTGAACAAGCCCCACCCCTGGACCCTGAGCCCACTCCTTGGCTGGGTGTGCACCTGTGCAGGCTTCCTGCCTTGCTCAGTTCTGCCCCTTCAAGTCCCGTGGCCATTCTCAACCTTCCCTCAGCATCCTGTAACCTGTCGTGCCACTTGAGTGTTATAAAGATCAGCGATTAGGATAGAAGGGAATAAAGATCCTCGGTTCCTGCCACCCAGGTGAGCCGCGCGTGCCTGGGGAATCAAGCCAACAGAATGGACAACTCGCGGACTCAGTATCTTCAGAAGTTCTGACAGTGTGGAAAGACACAGGGCACATGGCACTCCTTGGTGGCGCAGCTCACTCGTGACAGCAAGGCCCAGTCATCTGTGTGCTCACTGAGCCAGGACAGTCCACTTCGTTGCTCAGATCTTCTTGATTGTGATACTGGGACATTGGTCCTGGCTGTGGGTAGCCAGGTCAGTGATAGCACTTTTGCTTTGGCAAAGGAGTCGTGGCTAGACACCCCCACCCCCCCCAAAAAAAAAAGGGAAGAAGAGAGATATCCACAGTTCCGGGGCTCTTGGAGTCCTGGGAGCCATGTGCGTCCTGTGGGCTACTGCGGGCTGTGGGCTGCGGGCAGGGGCTGGGAAGTCTCAGGACAGGCTGTTTGCTGGAAAGACCAAGGTGGGATTTGGGCACGGGGTCCTGCAGCCCCACCCCAGCTCCAGGGAGGACAGGGAGAAGAGGGGCTGAAGGTTGGGTTGTTCACCAACAGCCAGCGCTGGGACATATTGTGCCCACATAATAAGGGGCCCCTACTGCCCCACAGAAGCTTTGCATGGCTGGACAGAGCAGTTCCTGGAGGGAGTCCACCCGGGGAGGGCATGGGAACCCTGCATCCCACCTTGTCCTCCGCATCTTGTCCAGTGCCCATCTGCTTCCTAGGTGTCCATCCATCATGTGGACAGCAAACGGGAACAAGTGAGGAGCGTCCGGAAGGCGCAGCCTCCCGCTGCTCTCCACCGCCCACCGACCCTCGCCCGGGGGCCTCCCCTGTGGTCCGGTGACGTGCCCCTCTGCTTTGAGGGGTTCTGTTTTCCTAGAGAGTGGAGATCTGGGGTCCTTTTGCAATGGCCATCTGTAGGCCATCCTGGGTGTGGCACTGATGCCTGTTGAAGGCCATCTCCATGGGCCTGGCGGTGACCCTGCAGCAGCCTGCAGCAGGGGCTCAGATGTGCCACTCCGCCTTCAGCTCTGTCACACTGCCGTGTCACGTGTCTGGTCCTGTCTTGCCACCCTGGAGCTCCACTTCTCTCCTCATGGTACCTTAAAGGAATCTCAGGATTTCCTGAAAATATGTATTTATTTAAGATCTACTTTTCTGTCCACTGATCGGGAAAGCCCCGGACTCTTCCTGACGCTGCACCAGGAGTCACAGCAACAGGGTCTGAGGCCTGCCCCCTGTTGGCCCCTTCCAAGCAGCACACGGGGCCCAGGCTCCCACCTTCTCTTTGGGCTCATGTGGCGACACTGCCTACGTCTAGCTCATTGTGCCACTTGCCCCCCGGCAGTACCCGAGGTGCCCGCCTGAGCTGCCACTGCCAGGTCACACATCTCCCCCTGGAGTGCGCACCTTCCAAGTCCCAAGTCCCACCAGTGGTGGCTGTTGGTTGCTGTGGCTTGCTCTCTCCCCTGCCCCCACTCCCTGTCCCCACTGGCCGGTGTGAACCCCCAGGCTCTTGTTTTTTGTTCCCCCATATTCCCACACACTCCCCTAACCTATAAGAAGTGCCTAATTTCATGGCTGTGGGTTTTTGAGTTCTTTTCAGTTTTTGATAAATTTCAGGCAAACAGAGTTGCAGAGAGGGTGGGGAGATCTTACCCTGAGCTCCCCCACGGCGACTGCCTTACATAACCAGGCACAACGATCACGGCATATTCTTATTTAAATTATATTATTCTATATCTCAATCTGTCTTTTAAATTTTCCACTAAGCACATTTTTAAAAAGAGCCATCTGTTTGCTGTGTGTGTTTCGATCTGTTACTTTCCCATTTCTTTCCTCGACACGGTTTACTTTAATAGGAAACCTGGCCCAACGTAGGCCACAAGTCACACGAAACTGCCTAACACAATCTCATGCACAGTGACTAACACGGACGTGAAGTTCCCATCTTTATTCAGCTGGACTAGGCACAATTTCCACGAGAAGACTCACTCGTTGTGGGTGCTCAGTGACCTCTGTGAGCCACCCCTGCCATCACTCGCCCCCACTCTGCCAGGTGGGCTTGGGAACCTGGACGTGAATCTGGCAGCCGTGACTCCTCACCTCGACACTTGGCCTTTTCTGGAAGTCCCCTGGAATGGGCCAGTTGGTGTGCAGCCTTTCAGGCCGGTTCCCTCGAGTTGCCAACGTCCACACTCTGCCTCCTTCTGCTGCCCAGCAGTACCCACCACAGCGGCCATCATGTACTACTTGCCACCAAAGGATGTCTGAACTGCCCCCGATTCTGGCCATCAAGGGTGAGCTGGCAGGAAGCTTCGAATTCCGGAGGGTTTTCCAGGCAGATGCCCAGGTCACGCGGCAGGTGCACGTCTGACTTCCTGGGAAGCCTCCAGGGCTGGGAGTGGCCCAGTGGCTGAGCTCTGGGTTTGGTCCCCAGAACAACAAAAAGAAGGGGAAAGCCGCCCCCTGGCAGTTCCCAGGGCTGTATGCTGCACCCGTGTGGGGAGCAGTGTGAGCGCCCGGGGCCCCACTCCTTCGCCAGCCCTCCTGGGCACCTCATTCTCTCAGGAGTGTCTTTTAGGGACAATCCTTCCACATTTCTCTTTTATGGAGAGAATTTTTGGTGCCCTCCAAAGACCTGATCCCAGTTCACACAGCTCTGGGCTGTTTTCCGAGTGTGTGGTTCCCTTTACATTCAGACCCGGGTGGAGCTGGCTTGTACAGGGCAGGGACCGCTCCACGTTCTCCTTCACCTGAGGAGTCCCCTCACCCCCACTGTGGAAAGAATTGTCACTGGATGCAGAAATCTCGACGGTTTTTTCCCTTCAGCATTTAAGAGATT
This sequence comes from Callospermophilus lateralis, assembly GCF_048772815.1. Lineage (NCBI taxonomy): Eukaryota > Metazoa > Chordata > Mammalia > Rodentia > Sciuridae > Callospermophilus > Callospermophilus lateralis. Next base: position 90,256,241 of record NC_135320.1, read on the forward strand.
CCGTGCCCTTCTTTCTGGCTCCTGTGATTTCTCTCCAAGCACGGTTCTCTTCGTGCGGCTCTTTCTCTGGTGGCGTATTCTCCTGCCATACCTTCAGCAGCTCGGTGGTGCCGGTTGTGCCCCGGTTGCTTCAATTTGTCCTCAGTTCATCCTGGAAGTCCTCCAGCCATGCCCCTCACGTCCCTTTCCTGTGTGGCTTCCCTCTCTCCGGGACCTGCAGTAGGAACACCAGGTGTGCGCAGCTGCCTCCCCGACACCGACAGCTCTGCTCCGCTGTCCATCTTGTCTGCTCTTCTGTGCAGGTGGGATGACCTCCACTCGTCGAGCCTCACACCCACTCCATGGCCCTGTGCTGCTGGACTGTCCAGCGACTTCTTATTTCAGCCATGGCATTGTTCAGTTTTAAAATTTATATTTAGTTCTTTTAAAATGTTTACTTTGGATTTTTAAAAAAATTTCAATTTTAGTGCTCCTCCCCCTCTCCCCTCCTCTCCCTCTCTCACACACACACTTCTCCCCCGTGCCCACCTTTCCCCCTGTGGCGGACACCATGCTGTGCTGTGGTCCCCCTGTGGCAGGCACGGTCAGTGAGGCAGAATGCACACACCTTCTCGACCCGCGTCCACAGCTCACCTTCAGGCTCACTCTGGGTGCTGCTCGTCTGGGCTTTGGCCAACAGGATCCCTGCCCTGCGCACCCCAGTGCGTCTCCCACTCTGCCCCCTCTCCCCGCTGCTCCCTCCCACAACGCAGCCTTCCAGACCGACTTCGCCCCCCAGCTACGGGCTTGTCTTCCCGTGGCTCCCCTCGTTTCACTTTGGCGGCATATACCGGTCCACTGTCTGGATAAACCACCATTTATTTATCCGTCACTGGAAGAAAGACATCTGGGGCTATTCCAGTGTGGGCTGTAACCCTCCGCACCCAGGTCTCCGGGTGGACACAGGTTTTCTCCTCTTTTGGATAAATGCCTCGGGCTGAGAGGGCTGGGTGAGGCTGAGAGCAGGCAGGTCTGTGAGGGCCTCCACCGGCTCTTCCCCAGGCTGGCCGCTTCTCTTTCCCCTCCCTGCTGCCCGCCTCCCCGGCCCGTCAGTGCTGCCAGGTGGTCTGTTCACCATGCACGTGGGCCACGTTCTGGGATCTCAGAGCTGATCCCATCCCAGTTCCCTGATGACAATATGCAGCACCTTTTCCCATGCTTACCTGCCACCTGTGTGTCTTGGGGTCTCTTCTTTTGCCCGTATTTTAATCAGGTTTTCTTCTTATTGTTGAGAGTCCTTTGTGTTTTGGACCAGTCATCAGAGAGGTGCTCAGCAGGCACCATCTCCAGTCCCTGGCTGGCCTCTTCCGCCTCTGGGCAATGTCTTTTGTAGAACAGTTTTCAACTGTTAAAGTTTAAGTCCAACTCTCATTCTTTCTCTTTTGTTTTGATGAGGTATGTAAAAACTGACAAATCCAGACTCACCCACATTCCTTTCCTTTTATCCTCTTGAAGTTCTGTGGGTTTTCACCTTCCATTCGGGGTCAAGGTTTACTAGAGTAGGTTTTGCAGATGACTTAAGGCCATCTTGCTTCGTGCTGCCTTTGCCCTTTGCCAAGCAGCGGGTGACTGCATCGGAGGGGTCTCTTTCACAACTACTCTGGTGAGTTTTGTACTCACTTTGTCTTGCTGTTGGATTCTCTATGTCGTCTAGTTCTCTGTTGAGATGTTCCAGTTTCCCGCTTGCCCCATTATTCTTGGATTATGGCTAAGGTCTTAAAGTCTCTGACAATGTCACTGTGTCCCCTCTTAGTGTCTGATGAAGGTCTTTTCCCTTGTGACCATTGAGATTTTCCCAGGTGTTTCTTACACTGCATGCTTTTGGATTGCATCTTGGATACTGTGAACATCTTGTTGTGAGGCTCTGGCTTCCCTTAGAATCCTAAGAAGAATGTTAATCGATGCTTGTGTTTTGCAGACGGTCAGCTTGACCAGGTTTGCACTGCCAGCCCCTTTCTCTGAACTGGGGTCTTAACTATGGTTTCCAGTGTGACGGGGCCGTGCACCCCCCAGTCCTGAGTGTGGGGTGCCAACTCTGAGGGCTCCTGCTGGGCCATTTGGTGGGATCCAGGGTAGGCAGGCCCTGGATCCATACACGTCCTCTGGTGGCTTCCCACACTCACTCTGGGAGACACCCCAGTGCTTTCCGGCTCTTGGGGAGTCCCTATCTTGGTCTTCCAATTAGAAACTGGGGTTTAGTTTCCTGGTTCTGCTGTGCACCTCGTGTAGCTGATTCTGTCTCCTAGGCCAGGGGCCCAGACAGCGGAGGAAACACAAAGGCAACAGCACCCCTCCTCCTGTGCTCAGCTCCCTGCCTGGGACTCTTAGAGCAGAGGACAGAAAAATGGAGAAGCCGACAGGGTCCCTCCCTCTCTGACGAGCAGGAGCCCTTCCCAGCTCTCGGCCAGAGCTCTTCCTGCCTGTGGCTGACGGCCGTCTGCAACTGTCTTGGGGTCTAGGCCCAGAATCACCAGGGGAAGCCAGATGTGCCCGGGCCAGGCTTTACACCCCCCAGGGCCCTGCTCTGGGGACTGACTCCAGGGCCCCAGCTCCTGCCCGCACACGTGCCGGGAAGCCAGGAGCCGCAGTGGCGGAGCAGGTGGAGTCTGTACTTCCTCCTCCCGGGGTCGGAAGGCCTGCTCCTGTGGCGGGCAGCTCCCGTCCACCCACTCAGGCTGTCCTCACGCCGGTGGCTATAGGCACGTTCTCTTGTGGGCCGCTTTGGAAGCAGCATGAGAACTGCTTTCTTTGCAGACTCAGGGGTGAGACTTCTGGCTTATCAGGGATGTGCGACCTCACGTGGCCCCATGGTGTCGGACACCTCTACACACGTCCACTGCGGCACATCTCTCACAGGATGCACCAGAGACGCAACATCCTGGCTCTCACCAACACCAGGCATCCACCAGCTGATTCCTACTGGCCCGAGAGCCATGCGGTGACACGTTCTGTCACGTGCATTGGGCTGATTATTAGGGTTGATGCTTCCTCCCGTTCACTTGTTGGCCTTGGGCCCCTCTTCTGTGTTCTCACTTCTGTTCTGGACCCATGTGGCGCTGCTTGTCTGCGGAAATCACCTATGGTCTGGATCATCATCTTCTCTCTGCAGAACTTTCACGCCTCACCTAACTTCCACTTTACCTACGACGTCCTTCATTAGTGGAGTCCAGCTGAGGTGCTGTCGGATCTGGGCTTGAGTGGGACGCCTTCTTCCACTCAGTGGTGTTTTCATCTTAACTCTGACGTAAACCAAGACACCCTTTATCTAACTCATGCTTACCAAGTCCTGGACCACCCTGTCCTAGCAGTCTTGGGAGCTCTTCTTTGTATCATTAGGCCTGGTGCCAGCTTTGGTGTGGCCCTGGATGGGCCACCACTTCGTTTTTCTGCACATGAAGAGCTTGTGGTTTGTTCTGCCATCTTCACCATAGCCCAGGTCCCTCTGAGCTGCCGGATGCTCTGTTGGTCTGTTTTCAAGCCCAAATAGTGGTTTGCTTTTGTTCCTTCTTTTTATGTTTACTACCGTGACTTTTCAGCATGTCTTAAAACCTGGTATGATCCTATCAGTTGTTGCTTGATGCATTTTGAGGCCATGATTCTTGGTGCTAATGCTCTTGGTGACCACGGCTGCTTCTATTGGTCCGCACATCCACAGAACCCTACATGGCAGGACATTCTCACTTTGATGCATCTGAAAACGTATTTGGCCTTCCTGCTTGCAGGTGACCTTGCTGGGTTCAGTCCTGGGTGGTACACACCACTCGACCCTCTCCTGCCACCTCGTCTCTGTTGGTCACGCCTGGACAGGCAGGGGCCTCTTCCTCTGCTCCCAGGATCCTTTCGTGTGCTCCACAACATGCATACACGTGGGTTTCTGTTCAACTTGATAGGAGTCGTACTCCCGACAACTGTGGACAGAGTCTTGCACCAATTTTTGAGAATTTCTAGCAATTTCACACCTGGCTTCCACTCCTTCTCTCCAGCTGTGCCTGACATGCCACCCGATTCAGCCACGGAGACTCGGCCACTGTCCTTTCCTCATCTCAAAACGTCACTGCTCCCCTCCTGTCTGCATGGTCACTGGGAGGCTCCTCACCTTCACTCATTGCTTGGTCCCATCTTTTGCTTCTTTAATGTCTCCCAACGAGCGATTCACAGCTGAGGCTCTTGGGGCCTAAAACCCTTGTGGTGCCCTTGCCGCTCACAGGGATTCTGTCCTGATGCCTGGGCACTGGGAGCCAGGACGGTTCCCTCAGCCCAGCTGCCTCACGCGGGCCCATGTGGAAGTGCTGCCACTTCTGCTCCCAGCGGCAGGTGCTGCTGCTATGGGGCCCTCAGGGGGCGAGGCCTGTGTCCCAATGGCAGCCCCAACTTCAGCAGCAGTCCCAGGTGACCCAGAACTTTCCTGTCACTTTTCCTTGACACACTGGTGTCAGCTCACTGCATGGGGGCTCTTCAATTCCGTCCACGAGCCTTTATGACTCTCCAGTGGTAATACGTTGACAAGCACCTTTGCTGCCAAGCACGGTGGCACAAGCCTGCGTTCCCGGTCCCTCGGGAGGCTGCAACCTGGAGGATCATTCAGTTCAGGGCCAGCCTGGGCATAAAATAAGCAGGACTGGAGGAGTGGCTCCGGGGTAGAGTGCCAGGTTCCATCCCCAGGTCACAGGGTGGGGGGACCCACCGATTGCAGTTTCCTCAAGACTGAGCTGAACTCTGGTCCCACACTGCTGAGGCTGGAAACCCGCCTGGCTCTGCCCACCCAGGTGCCCTGCAGAGACCAGGTCCTTCCTCACCTTAGCCCGCGGGCATCCAGGCAGTGTCCTGTCCTTCTTGGCTCCTGAACTCCATGCTGCCCCGCCTTCCTCTTATCCTCTGAACCTCCTCCACAGGGACACTCTCCAGCCAACCCCACCCTCAGCCTGTCCCCCGCCCTGCCCCAGTGGCCACACCACAGCAGGGCCTCAGCTCCCTCTGCACAGTGAAAACAGTCACCACGGCTCGACTGCCCCGGGCCAGATGCATGGTCCTCCCATTCCCACTCCCCCTGCCCCCAGTGTCCCTGTCACCCAGCACATAGATGAAAACCTATGCCCTGGGCTGCCAGAAGAGCTCCTCATAGGCCAGGCTCACCAGGCCCAGGGCCCGGCCCGTCCTCAGCCTCCCCGGCAGGCTGGAGCTTGAGCCTCCCTTCCGTGCCTCCGAGGTTGAGCCTGGGCACTACCTTTCCCAAGAACTCCCCTCCTGGGTGAATCTGAATGTCTGAGATCCTCTGGAGGGTCAAGGCCGTCCCAGGACAGCAGCCCACCTGGGGCCCCATCCCCACCCTGTCACTGCACGGCTGGCGGTGACGAGGAGCCCAAAGCGCCAGGACTGCTCAGTGTCCCTGTGCCTGGTGTGGGCAGAGGTGGTTTAGGCTTGGGGAAGGTCAAAGCTTTACAGAGGGAGGGAGTGGGCGTCCACGCTGGGAGCCACAGAGCAGAGACAGCTGCGGGGAGGGGGGTGTCCCTGAAGGCTGGTGGTGGTTCGGCAAGAGTGAGGGCGCAGAGGCCCAGCTGGGCGACCAGAGTGGGCAACGGCTGCAGGCTCCAGTGGGCGCTGGCATGACAGACATGGACCAGGAGTGGACCTAGACAACTCTGCTTGAGCTGGGGAGTGGCGAGAGGGGGCAGGCGGGCTGAGGACGGGCAAGGGGAGGAAAGGGCTGGCACAGATGACCCAGTCCTGGGCTCAGGCTCCCCCACATCACACCCCAAAGGACAGGCATGGCAAGGCCACTGCATTCCACAGTCCCCAGTGGCGAGCACAGAGGGCAGCCTGGCCCTGCCCAGGACCTGCAATGCCTGGGGCACGGGGCCTGCAAAGCCTGAGGCCTGAACCTGCTGTCAGCATTTAATACAGAGAGAACTCAACAAGGACCAGGACGGGGCGAGCCTGGTGGCGGCTGAGCCTGTGGTCAGGTCACATAGTGGGACAGTTCCATGACGTCTCCCATGAAGTTCAGGTAGAACCTGCGGCACATCGAGTCCGGGTCCTCCCTGAGGGTCTTCAAGCCTGTGGCAGAGACCCTGTGTCTGACTCTGAAGCTGTGTCCCCAGGGGTCCCAGTCGGCCAGCCAAGGCCCTGTGCTGTCCAGCCCCGGGGCATGGGGTGTGGCTCACTTTTCTTGAGGGTTTTTATGTCACCCTTCTTCAGGTAGAAGCAGAGGGTCAGCGAAGTAGTCCTGCAGCATTCCCCCTGGACAGGCAGGGGATGGGCAGTGTCACTGGATACCAGCCTGCACCCACCCACAGGCTCGGGCAGGGGGGCGGCCCAGGTGCAGGCGGGCACCTACCGATGAACCTCATGGCAGCCAGCTTCAGGTTCCTGTGGGGGCTGTGCAGGTAGGTCAGGGCCTGCATGAAAACTGGTGGTAGTTGCCAAAGTTGCTCTCTATCTGGGGGAAGAGGAGTGGCTGGTGGCCAAGCTGGGCCCAGGTGGCACCTGGCCTCTGTGGCCCTGTTCTGTCTGAGGCCCCCATGGCATACCAGCCAGGGAGTGAAGGGCGATCACCTGCGACCCTCAGGGTGGCAGGAGGGAACCAGAGCTGAGACCCCCGCAGGCCCAGCTCCTCCGCCCAGTCCCACCTCAGGTGTCAAAGGATTGGGACCAGCCTCATCTAGGGCCCCTTCCAAAGTTCACCCTGGGCATCCTCCAGAAGGCCCCTACTGCCCACGCCTGGGGCCCAGCCCAGCCCACCACGCCAGGCGGCCCAGCGTTGCAGTGAGATGCAGGGAGCACCCTCCAGGTGAGTGACAACCACCTGCAGGACTAGGGGTTGGAAATGGCTGGAGGGGCCATAGTGCACCTCTCCTGGACAGGCCTGCGTGGAGCCAAGACAAAGCCAGCTCGGGTGCAGAGCAGGGACCTACTTGAGCATCTGCCCAGGCCCTGCTGCTGCAGGTGATGGCCGCCTTCCGTTTGGTAAGCCCCTTTGTCTGTCAGAGCCTGTGTGAGCCTGCTTTTGTGCTGCTGGTGCTACAAGAATCCTGGTGGGTGCCCAGCCTCCGGTCTCAGCCCTTGCGTTCCCCACAGGACACTGGGGATATTTCTGTACCCAGCCACTGTCCCAGGAGCGGCCGTGGTCAAGCCACTAAACCCACCTGGCCATTCCTGCCCAACCCAGGGTGCACTGACGGCTTCTTCCACTGGCTAAGTAGACATAACAACCTGCACTGTCACCCTTTCTGCCCAAGCCTGTCCCTGGCCCTGGCTTCCACACAAGGCCCGCAGGTGACCTGGGCCTGAGGACCCTCTTCCAAAGCCCACCTGCTCACCCCAGTTACCCTCCAGACAGAAAAGCACTTCTGCTGTCAGCAGGCCCACACACTGGGAGGTGGCCACCACCTGCAGCCTGCCCAGCTGAGTCCACTCCAGCGGGGGACACTGGCCCAGGCCAGGACTCCCGCTCTGGCCCTTTGGTTTCCCATTCCCCAGAGCCAGGACTCCCTGCAGGTGCTGATCCCATGTTTTGGGTGGGAGAAATCAGGAAGGGCCTGGGTTATTTTAATGTTGCCAGAGAAGAAGGCTTTACAATCCAGGGCCACTGTCAGAGCAAAGGCACTCTAGGAAGAGGACAGCTCCTGGCCAAGATGTGACGGGCAGGGGGGAGACGGGCAGGGGGAGACGGGCAGAGGGGGAGACGGGCAGGGGGGAGACGGGCAGGGGGGAGACGGGCAGGGGGGAGACGGGCAGAGGGGGAGACGGGCAGAGGGGGAGACGGGCAGAGGGGGAGACGGGCAGGGGGGGAGACGGGCAGGGGGGGAGACGGGGCAGGGGGGAGACGGGCAGAGGGGGAGACGGGCAGAGGGGGAGACGGGCAGAGGGGGAGACGGCAGGGGGGGAGACGGGCAGGGGGGGAGACGGGCAGAGGGGGAGACGGGCAGAGGGGGAGACGGGCAGAGGGGGAAGACGGGCAGGGGGGGAGACGGGCAGGGGGGGAGACGGGCAGGGGGGAGACGGGCAGGGGGGGAGACGGGCAGAGGGGGGAGACGGGCAGAGGGGGAGACGGGCAGGGGGGGAGACGGGCAGGGGGGGAGACGGGCAGAGGGGGAGACGGGCAGGGGGGGAGACGGGCAGGGGGGGAGACCGGCAGAGGGGGAGACGGGCAGAGGGGGAAGACGGGCAGGGGGGGAGACGGGCAGGGGGGGAGACCGGCAGGGGGGGAGACCGGCAGAGGGGGAGACGGGCAGGGGGGGCGACGGCAGGGGGGAGACGGGCAGGGGGGGAGACGGGCAGGGGGGAGACGGCAGGGGGGGAGACGGGCAGGGGGGAGACGGGCAGGGGGGGCGACGGCAGGGGGGGAGACGGGCAGGGGGGGCGACGGGAAGAGGGGGAGACGGGCAGAGGGGGAGACCGGCAGAGGGGGAGACGGGCAGAGGGGGAAGACGGGCAGGGGGGGAGACGGGCAGGGGGGGAGACGGGCAGGGGGGGAGACGGGCAGGGGGGAGACGGGCAGGGGGGGAGACGGGCAGAGGGGGGAGACGGGCAGGGGGGGAGACGGGCAGGGGGGGAGACGGGCAGGGGGGGAGACGGGCAGGGGGGGAGACGGGCAGGGGGGGAGACGGGCAGGGGGGGAGACGGGCAGGGGGGGAGACGGGCAGGGGGGGAGACGGGCAGGGGGGAGACGGGCAGGGGGGGAGACCGGCAGAGGGGGAGACGGGCAGAGGGGGAAGACGGGCAGGGGGGGAGACGGGCAGGGGGGGAGACGGGCAGGGGGGAGACGGGCAGGGGGGGAGACGGGCAGGGGGGGAGACGGGCAGGGGGGAGACGGGCAGGGGGGGAGACGGGCAGGGGGGGAGACGGGCAGGGGGGGAGACGGGCAGGGGGGGAGACCGGCAGAGGGGGAGACCGGCAGAGGGGGAGAAGGGCAGGGGGGAGACCGGCAGGGGGGGAGACGGGCAGGGGGGAGACCGGCGGGGGGGAGACGGGCAGAGGGGAGACGGGCAGGGGGGGCGACGGGAAGAGGGGGAGACGGGCAGAGGGGGAGACGGGGCAGGGGGGAGACGGGCAGGGGGGGAGACGGGCAGGGGGGGAGACGGGCAGGGGGGGCGACGGGAAGAGGGGAGACGGGCAGAGGGGGAGACGGGCAGGGGGGAGACGGGCAGGGGGGAGACGGGCAGGGGGGGAGACGGGCAGGGGGGCGACGGGCAGGGGGGGCGACGGGCAGGGGGGGAGACGGGCAGGGGGGGAAGACGGGCAGGGGGGGAAGACGGGCAGGGGGAGACGGGCAGGGGGGGCGACGGGAAGAGGGGGCGACGGGAAGAGGGGGCGACGGGAAGAGGGGGAGACGGGCAGGGGGGGCGACGGGAAGAGGGGGAGACGGGCAGAGGGGGAGACGGGCAGGGGGCGACGGGCAGGGGGGGAGACGGGCAGGGGGGAGACGGGCAGGGGGAGACGGGCAGGGGGTAGACGGGCAGGGGGGGAGACGGGCAGGGGGGGCGACGGGCAGGGGGGGCGACGGGCAGGGGGGGCGACGGGCAGGGGGGAGACGGGCAGGGGGGGAAGACGGGCAGGGGGAGACGGGCAGGGGGCGACGGGCAGGGGGGGCGACGGGAAGAGGGGGAGACGGGCAGAGGGGGAGACGGGCAGGGGGGGAGACGGGCAGGGGGGAGACCGGCAGGGGGGGAGACCGGCAGGGGGGGAGACGGGCAGGGGGGGAGACGGGCAGGGGGGGAGACGGGCAGGGGGGAGACTGCCCTGCCAAGGGGTGCTGCTGCGCACCAAGGAGCTGTGGAGCCTGTAGCAGGCCTCCTGGGCACGTCCCAAGGGCAGTGCCACCCCTCCTGTTCTTGGCTGTCCTGCCTGTCCGCCGGCAATGGTGCCAGCAGATGGACACAGGCCACAGAGTAGAGGACCGTGAAGCAGGGGGAGGCGGCGAGGACCCAAGGGCAGGACCGGGGCTTGTCACTCTCACACACCAAGCACTGATGGGAGCCGGCTCCCACCGCAGAATCGGGGGCCACTTGGCCTTCTGGGCGGGGCTGGAGGGGGCTGGGCCAGCTCTGGGTCCCTACACAGCAGCCAGCACGAGAGGCCTCATGGGGCCCTTGCAACAAACACTAATGATGACACCATGACCCCTGGCCCACGAGGTGCTGGGCGGAGAGCCCACCTGTGCTCACAGCGGACAGACAGGAAGGGCTGACTCTCAGAAATGGTCTGCTCACCAGGTGCACCACACCCGCCGGTCATCCCAGTGGCTCGGGAGGCCCAAGCAGGAGGACACAAGTTCAAAGCCAGCCTTAGCAACAGTGAGGCCCTAAGCAACTCAGCGAGACCCTGCCTCTAAATAAACTACAAAATAGGGCTGGGGTGGGGCTCGGTGGTCAACTGCCCCCGAGTTCAAATCCTGGTACTAAAAAAAAAAAAAGTCTGCTCCCTAGGGTGGCGAGAGGCCACTGCAGCCAGACCTTGTGCCCAGCAAGCAGGGACGGTGGCTATGACCAGGGCCCAGGTGGAAGACAGCTCCTGGAGCCACCAACACTGGGGCGACTGAGGAACTACAGAGGCCCTAGGAAGGTCTGAAACTGGGGAAGCTCTGGAAGGCCCAGCAGGGAGGCCACCCACGGCACTCAAAGGGCCACACGGGGGCTGGTGGCACCCGCCATGCCTCGCTTCAGTGCTGCAAACACCACAAGAACCTTATGCTAAAATGTAGGACTCTGATTAAGTACCTAGAGCCCTGTCCGTGAGACTGTCATGTACGTGACTATTCAAGGAAGTTCACTGAGTTAGGTAAGTTTTAATTTATGGGTTGACCTCCTGATGGGCAAACGTAATGTTAGCAGTGTTGACTTTTAAGGCTTAAAAGGTGGATTTCATGAATAAGATCAGCACACTGGGTGTGAGGTAAAATAGAAATGGTCATGCAGATGCCCCTCCATGCAGGACACAGCTCCAAGGATCAAAGAAACTGTCAACAAAGCCCTCCTAAAATCCTTCAAGCAAGCTGAAAAGAACAATGCTTCCTGAGGGCAGGACGGAATAGGTCCCAGGTCAGAGCCCACGCGCTGGCTGCCCCAAGCAGTGGGCTGTCTGCCCATGCGGAGGCTGAGCTCAGTGCCCACAAGGAGGACCAGCCCATAAGGACAGGCAGAGGCCAGAGACGCTCACCTCCAGCCCAGCCCGGGGCCTGGCAGGCTGGAGCTACCTTGGGGACTCACAGCCTGCCTAGGACAGTCCAAGGTGAGGAAGAGGGAAAGTCACCCCAGGGCTCAGCAAGCAGGACACACCGGCTGCAGGATGCCCAGAGGCCCCCTGACGCACAGCGCCACGTCAGCAAGAGGACTGTCGGTGGACTCCTCAGGCACTGCAGAGCTGACCGCTGAGCAGAGGCAGCTGAGCACTTTCTTAAATGACTACAGCTGCAGAAAAGGTGCACACAGAACACGGTCAAGGGCCTCTGTGCTGGCCGCTGTCTCTGTGACCAGAACCCTGACAAGACACTTCAGAGGAGGAGGTCTCCGTTTGGAAGATCTCGGTCCATGGGGGGGGGGTGCGCTAGCTCTGGGCCTGCCGCGAGGTGGGACAGGAGGGGCACGGGACAGGAGGACACAGGATAGGAGGGGCACGGGACAGGAGGGGCACGGGATGGGAGGACACGGGATAGGAAGGGCACGGGACAGGAGGAGCACCGGAGGAGAGCAGCTTGGCTCATGGCAGCTGGGAAGCAGAGAGAAAGGGGAAAGGGCAGGGACAAGAGAGTTCCCGAGGCCACGCCCCCAGGGACCTGCTTCCTCCAACCATGTCCCGCGGCCCACAGTTGCGGCCACCTCCCAGCAGTCTAGTCAAGTTCTAGCCCCTCCAACGGATCAACCAGCTGACAAGGCCAGAGCCTTCATGATCCAGTCACTCCCTAAAAGCCCACCTCTGGCTACTGCTCACGGGGGACCCCTTGGGGTCACTCCAGATCCACACCACGAGCTGCAGCCATCAACCCCAGACAGGCAACGGAGGTCTTCAAGTGAATCAGAGGTGGACAGAGGCAGCCGTGGAGCACTGGGCCATGACCCTGGGACACAGCCCAGAGCGCGGCAGCCATGTGGCGAGAAAAGGAGCACCCGGAGAGGAGGTCGCACACAGTGCATGCGCAAGGTCTGGCCACCACAGCAGACCCCCTTCCTTGCCTCCTTCTCCAGTCGTGTCCACTGAGCCGACTCTACAGTTTCTGGGCCCTGAGCACATCCCTCTGCCAGCTGGCCCTGCAGTGTGGTCAGGAGATGGCCATGGAGGGAGCCTGCAGGAAGGGCTGCCAGCCAGGTCTGCAGCGTCACGGAGCACGGTGGCAGCTTCTCCCCAGGGCTCCTGGGTGTGCTCAGTGTCTCCCCGGAGTGGCTCTTCCCAGCACCCAGAGGCTCACCCAGCAGCTTGTGCACTCCATCGGCCCCCGCCAGGCCCGTGGCCATGGGGCGGGCCTCCCTGGTCTCAGGGGATGGTGCCTACCTGAGACACAGCATGCTGCACTGCACAGCTGGTCCCCCACTCCTGTGTCCTGGATCCTCTCCACTTCTTGGTGGCCGCCCCTGTTCCCCAGCTACACTGAACACTCCTGCCCACACAGCCGCTTGCTACCTGTCTCCAGAGGGCCTGACAGCGCACTGACCAAATGGTCAGGACTGTGTTCAGACGCCACTGTCGCACTCACGTCCCTGACACTGTGCTGCTACAGGCACTGGGTGAGCAGCACCCTGCTCCGTGGGCACTGAGTTCAGCACCATGCCACCCCCGTCCACGGGCACAGCCCAGGATGCCCCCCACCCTCCACAGGCTCAGCCCAGCTCTCCAGGGCCTGCCCAGTGCCGGCCTGTCACATGGAGCAGGGGAAAGCCCAGGCCAGTCAGGGCAGCACGTTCAACCTCCGGCGACCAGAACTTGCACACAGCCAGAAACGGTGAGCACAGAAAAGGACACGTCACTGGCTGTGTGTGAAGAAACGGCCACCCAGGTAAATGGCCAAGAGCCCACACCTGCGGGCAGGAAGCCCCATCCACGCCAAGTGAAAGACTGGGACCCAGGACAAGCGGCCCTTCGACTGAACACCTGGGCCCAGGGCTCGGGGGCGAGCTGTCGCTCCCCCAGGGAAGCCGAGCTCCGAGCCAGCCTGGGCTGGGCCGGCCGCAGCAGGAAGGACTTGCGTCTGATTCTGGGCCTGGAGACCAACCGCCACCTGTCCACGCCCACCACACGCAGCCTGCTGGTAGCGCCAAGACCAGCCTGGCTGGGCAGCCTCAGGAAACTGCCACTGGCTTCCCTCCTTCCACAGCTGCCCTCAGGCACACACGCAAGAGCCCCGTGTCCCCTGGAGGAGAGGGCGGGGCCACACAGCTGCATACCTCCTGCCCTCCCGGTCCCACAGACCCAAACCCCGAGGACACCACGGTCACTCTGAACAGTGGAGGGGCCTCCGAGGCTGAGGAATGGCAGGGCAAGGACAGCAGAGATCGGGAAGCTCATGGACAAGACAGGCAGTGTCCCCAGCTTGCGGGGCCCTGGTGGCTGTGGCCAGATCAGGGAGGCCTGAGGAGGCCGGCTGCATCTTCTGGTGACCTCGGCCTTGCCCCAAACCCTGAAACTGTCATCTGGACAGCCTAGGCCACTGGGAGGACAGGAGAGGCTGGGTCAGAGACTGAACTGGCAGCTGAAAACGAGAGGGGCAGTGTTTCCTGCAGCCCTCCTGGCCCAGCTGCGCCTGCAGGTAGAACCTTGGCCCTTCCTCCATCACACCGTTAGGGCACTCCACAGTGGCTCTGGACACAGTTCAGGTACATGGTGTGAGAGCTGGGTTCCCCCAGTCACTGGAGAGGACCTGGGCTCCACTGTGGACAGGGACCAAGGACACTAAACAGAAACACACAGGACAGACTCTCCACTGCTGATGGACCCCACCCAGAGGGCTGGAGTGACCAGCACAACCATCTCCTCCTCCCACCTCTGGGAGTGCCCACACCTTACCATGTAGATAAAAACATCGTTCTCGGCACCCAGTCCTCGGCCCCACGCCAACTTGCTGAACAGCTCCTTCCGGAATTCCCACTTTAGCAAGATGGCGCAGCGCAGGAAGGTGAGCTTGGTCTTCTGTAGGCAGAGCAGGGGGGTCACCCCAGGACAAACGCAAGGACAAACGCACCTTGCTGGGGTGGGGAGACTGCTGCCAGAGGAGGGGCAACCACACCTGGGCCTGAGCCCCCCACTCCCTGAGCCCTGGGGTGCCCTGGGGTGCCCTGCTCCGATTCACATGAAGCTTCAGGAGGCCAGTGATCACCCTGGTGCCAGGCCTCCTTCTTGAAGCTAGGAAGGACACAGGCTGAGCAACAGGCAGAGAGGGGCATCCCAGGAAGTCAGCTTGGGACACCCTGCCTCAGAGGAGGGGCCTGCACCGTTTGGGGAAGGAGCTGGGCCAGGCTGTTCAGAGTCCTGAGGTGACGGTAGACAGCTTAACGCTACAGGAGTGGTCTGCAGAGAGAGCATGTGACAAATCCTGGACTGCAGGGCTACCCTGTGGATCCTTGTGGAAACTGGACGTGGGGAACTCCTGGGGAGGGGGCTCTGGGAAAGCAGGTACCCCTGTGCCGGACATGGTCTGCACCCCTGGCCCAGGGAAGGGAGCAGGGGGACCTAAATGCTGGGCTTACTTTTGGTGTGTGTGGGGGGGAGGGGGCTGTGGTCAGTGGAGCTCCAAAAGCCAGGACCATCTCTGGGATGAGTCCTTTCCTTTTCTCCATCTGCCTGTTCACCTGCAGGGCCAGGTGTGGCCTCTCCTGTCTGAATGGGTCCAGGATGGTGCCCTGCTGTTCTCTGCCTACAGGCTGAGTCCTCCAGCCCCAGCAGCAGATGGGTTCTCCCCACACCTGGCTCTCCCGGCCACCTCAGCCAGGCCAGGGCTGCTCACCATGACCACTTCAGGGCAGGAGTCTGCCAGGTGGAAAAGCAGGGGCACCAGGGCCTGGAAGGCAAAGGTCTTGAGCGCCTGCCGGAACTTCTTGCCACCACTGTGGATGACATCTCCGAACAGGAAGATGGCGCACCCTCGCACCTCTGCACTTACCTGGGAGACATGGGCAAGTCTTCCACTCAGACAGCCCCTGCACCCCGGGTGCGGCCTCTCAGGCGCTGACCATCACCCCTCCCTCTGCCCATGATTTCAAGTCGCTGGTGTACGCCTCATTTTGGCTCTACGCTGCTCAGGGCAGACCCACGCCATCTGGGACCCCACCGACCGGTGGACCCTGGGCACCCGAGGGTAGCTCCTATTGCCCTTTCTCTGCCCCATGCTAGGTCTTCTCTGGATTCCGCGCTCCCCTTGCCACCCCCTGGACCTCCGGCAGCCTCTGATTCACTCTCCTAGATGTCCCTGTCTGGGTTTCTGACAGCAGCCGCACACACCCCCGCCCAGGCTAGGGCCAGTCCGTCACTTCCTAGCTCCGTGACCCTAGCAAGGCTCCTTCCCTGTGCGACCTGGCGTCGCCTTTGCTGACAGCAGGTGACTACAGTCCTTGTCCCTGCACCTGTACCGAGCGAGCCAGGGGCCGTGGTTCTTCCGTGCCGCCCACACCCCCAGCCCTTAGCCAGGGGCGCAAGACAGAGTCCCCGCGCCCGGCGCCCGCCCAGCTCACTCCAGGCGCTGCCCGCGCCCGCCTTTCAAACCAACGGTTCTTCTCGTCGGCCCTGGGAGGCGGGAAGCCCGAGGGCAGCGCAGCACCTGGGTCACCTGGGGCGAACGGAACGCGGTCCTCCCGCAACCCCCTCCCCGGGCGGGCAGTCCTCGGGGCTGCACAGTCTGCTGGGGGCCGCACAGTCCGCCAGCCCCGCGCACAGCGGCATGGGCTTCTCTGATTGGTGGGCCGGAAGAGACTGCGCAGGCGCCCTGCCCGCTCCTCGTCAAGCCCGTCCCACGCATGCCCGTCCCGCCCAGTGCCCCGCTCCTCCTTCCTCTCCAGTCGGCTCACGTCCTCGAAGAAGAGCCGCAGGTGCTGGGCGATCTTGAGGATGACGGCGCCGACGCCCTGGTCGCCCAGGCGGTGCAGGATGTCACCCAGAATCTGCATCAACCCCAGGGGGTCGTTGGGCTCCGGCTGCAGGAAGCTGTCCAGCAGCTCCAGCAGCCGGCTCTGGAGCAGGGCCATCTGCAAGGAGACCCACCCAGTGTCTCCAGGTTCCCCAGGTCACACGGGTCGCCTGCTGCCGGCTGCGATCGCAGCTCTTACAGGCAGCTGGACCCCTGGCTCTCTGACCAGTGTACCTGCGCATCTCCAAACCCACCCCACCTAGCAGGGCTCTCGGGGACCGAGGAGGACAGAGTGCCTGGCTGAGACCGGCCACAGGCTCACTGGCTGCCTCGCCTACACATGGACAGGAGAATGGATAGAGTCAGGCGGGGCATCTGGGCCTCCGTCCCAGCCCTGCAGTGGTCCTAGGGGAATGGACCTGTTACCGAGGCCAAGGGCAGGAGGAGGTGGGTGGAGCACAAGGAGCTGGCAGGTGGCTGGCAGGTGGGGGCCTTCTACCTGGAAGGGGGTCAAAGGTGCTGATCTCAGAGGCCCTCTGCCTCAGAGTCCCCTGTCCTAAGCAAATACTGCCACCTTCTCCTGCTCCAGACCTGAGCCTGTTCCCGCCAGACTCTACCCTGGCAGCCCTCTCTGGTGCCTCCTTCTCCTGCACCAGACCTGAGCCTGTTCCCGCCAGACTCTACCCTGGCAGCCCTCTCTGGTGCCTCCTTCTCCTGCTCCAGACCTGAGCCTGTTCCCGCCAGACTCTACCCTGGCAGCCCTCTCTGGTGCCTCCTTCTCCTGCTCCAGACCTGAGCCTCTTCCCGCCAGACTCTACCCTGGCAGCCCTCTCTGGTGCCTCCTTCTCCTGCTCCAGACCTGAGCCTCTTCCCGCCAGACTCTACCCTGGTGCCTCCTTCTCCTGCTCCAGACCTGAGCCTCTTCCCGCCAGACTCTACCCTGGCAGCCTCTCTGGTGCCTCCTTCTCCTTGAAGTCTTACTAGGATGGAAATGGGTGTGTCCCCAAGCTCCCCATGTCCCCCTCTCACCTTCTTGGGGTGCATGAGGGTGCTGCTGAGGGCCTGCAGGCTCATGGCCCGCACCAGCGGGTTGGGGTTTTTCAGGTTCAGGTTCATGAAGTTGACCATGGACCTCTGATTCACATGCTGGAAGACATCCGGGCTGTTGAGAAACTGAACAGGGTTGGCGCCATCAGTCTACCTGTCACCTGCAACTGCCAGGTAAAGTCAGCGCCACAGCGTGAGACACTGGAGGTAAACATAAGGAAGCACTTTCAGGCAGGAAGCAGATCTGGTGTATCAGACCGGAGTTAGGGTGTGTTTTCTCAGAGGACAGTGTCTTTTTATCCTTGATGTAAAAAGCAGGTCAGGGTGGCTGGGAGAAGCTGACCTCTGAGATGATGAGGATAGCCACGAGGTTGTCTCGCTCCTCACTGTTCTTCAGAAAGATGATGGCTTGCCCCAGGATGGCCTTGACCTCGCAGTCGTAGTGGGACATAGCTCTGTCCAAGGGAAGAGGCAGACATGATCCCTGAGGGCTTCACTCTAGGGCCAGGCCCAGATGGGTGGGGGGAGGGATAGGCAACCCCCCACCCATGCAGACTTTTCCACTGGTTGGCAGCTAGCTTTCACCTGCTGCATCACATCTGCCTGCTGCCTGAAAGTGCTTCCTTTTGTCTAACTCCAGAGTCTCCTGCTGTGCTACTGACTGTACCTGGTAACTGTGGTTGGTGGGTAGATTGATGGTGCCCGCGCTACTCAGCCCAGACATCTTCCAGCACAAGTCCAGAGTGCAGGGTCCGGTGTGGGGTGTGGCCTGAGCCTGGGCTGCTGAACTTCCAGCTCCTTCCAGGCAGAAGAGGGCACCCAGCTTGGGACCTACCTGGCCAAGAGGGTCACTCCCTGGGGGTAGGTCTCCAGGCACTCCAGGCACTCCCAGCCGTTGAGCAGCTTGACGTGGGCAAACACCTCCCAGTAGTTCGTGGTCCAGAAGAGGCCCTTCAGCGCTTCCAGGCAGGTCCTGGAGTGGTGCCCAGGCAGGAGGGTCCCTGGGGCCTGGGCAGGCTGCCACCTCCGGGACTCCCCGTGGCTCAAGATTGTCACCGCTCTTGGTTGCCCCCTGCCCACAGAGCCGAGCTCATTCCTTCCTGGGTCCTGAGCGTCCAGCCCCATTAGCGCCCACCAGGGACTCCTGTGGGTGTGAGGCAGGGGCCAGGGGGCCCTGAGAGGCGGCTGGGCCCAGCCCGCGGCTCACCTGCAGGGCCCGAGGGGCTTGTCGTCCAGGATGTCCTCCTGGTAGTCTGACATGCCCTCCACCATGCCCAGCTCCAGCAGGTAGTGCAGCTGCGTGAGCAGGCCCATGAGCACCCCTGCGAAGGCCCAGCGGACCGTGCCCCTGTACTCCTGGGTGTACAGCAGCTCGTAAATGGTGTTGAGGGCCTGCAGCAGGCGACAGGGAACCAGTGAGCGGGGGAGGGCAGGCCACTCTGTCTGCAGCCCCAGCTGTCCACCTGCCTGGCCCAGGGCGTGGAGCAGCTGCCCGTGGCTGCTTCTGGCTGCAGCCCGACACCTGCAGTAGCCTGAGGCCGGAGCAGGAGCCCTTCGACTGCAGGGCTTCGCTGGGCCACGAGGCCCTGCCTGGCCCCTGCACCCTGGGCCTCCTCCCTTGCCCCAGCTTGCCTCCACCCTCTAGTGACCTGCCTACTTTGTCCAGGTGCCCTTAGTGTGGCAGTCCTTTCCAGAGCACCCCCTTGGTGAAGGCCACCCCTGGTCCTGCTGGCTTCCTGGCCCTGGCTCGGGCAGCCATCCCTGCGCCGCCCCATGTTCCCAGGGTGGGACTGTGAATGGCCCCATCTGTCCCCTGAAGTTCTCTAGTCAGCCCTGTGGCCATGGAACCCCTGCCCTGCCCTATCCTTGAGGGCAGTGTAGCCCACTGCTCCTTCCCCATCCTGGGTCCTCTCAAGGGCAGACCAACTGGTCACTCCTGAGCCAAACCCTGTGACTTCCAGTTGCTCTTGCAGGAGAGCTCTGGTGCTGGCTGTCACTCTTACCCACAGCTGGGGAGCACTGGGACCTCCCCTCCCTCGCCACACTGTCCTCCCAGGCCTCCCCCGATCCCTCTATCACTGTGGCAGGCAGGCACAGGGTGTGGGCACTGGCAGTCCTGGGCAGCCAGGCCCTCCCCTGCTGTCCCCTAGGCGCTCCCTGGGAACACCTGCTCTGAGTGCTCAGGACATTCCTGGCAGAATGGACAGGGTAGGGCATTCCCTTGGAGAACCAGTGCCAGGCAGCAGCCAGGCCCTGGCAGGGGCAGCAGATCAGTGTGCTGGTGCCCCAGGCACCTGGTGTCACCAAGGGCACAGGGGCAGGGACTCCCTGTGAGAAGGTGGGGCACACGGCCCCCTCACAGATAACGGTGATCTGCCCACTACTGCAGTCACAGGGGCCACCCGGGCCGGGGCAGAGGCGCTCACCTTCAGGCAGACGAGCTGGGCCTGGCGGGTGGGTTGGATGAACTCCCTGGAGGGCCGCAGCTTCAGCTTCATGTAGAGGATCGTCATGACCTTGCGGGCCAGCTGCTGGCTGGTAGCCAGGGTCCTCCATAGGAACAGGATCTTCCTGGGGAGACAGCGACCCAAGCCACTGCAGGCCACACTGGGCACCTGGGCTGTGCTGCCTGAGGGCCCGGAGGCACCTGGGGGGCCTTCCCGGAAGGCCCTGATCTGTCTGTCAACGGGACAGCTTGCCGGGTGTCCTGAAATGGACACAGCCAGCCCTCAGGAGTGGTGACAGGTGGGTTCTGAGTCTGGGCCCTGGTCGCTGCTGGCTGGGCTCTGAGCACAGGTGAGCTTTGCCTGACATCTGGGCTCACTCCCCCTGGCACCCCGCCCCCCAGCTCCAAGCTAGCAGCTGCCATCCTCAACCTGCCTCACCTCTTAGCAAGCGAGAAGCTGAGGAGGGGGGGGCAGGAGCACAGGACGCGCAGCAGGCTGAGCTGCCTGGGCTGCCTGTCAAAGGCTGGGTCCCCTGGGACAGGCCAAGGTCCCCAGCATCCTCAGACTGCAAGGTGCTGCACATCCCATGAGGTTTGCACTAGCTTCTGACCCCACAGGGCTGGCAGGTTGGAGGCGGCCTTCCTAACAAGTGCCCTGTGGTCCAGTGATGACCCAGGAGGAGCCAGCCAGGGACTCGGGACCACCAGACCCTTCAGAGCACCAGGTTGACCTCTGGGGCTCTCTGAGCCTGAAGGACCTTCCTGGGACTTCGAGCCCAGGACATCTGCAGGCCCCGGCCAGGCTGGGCCCTGGGAGCAGGCACCCGGCAGGAGCTGTGCTGACCATGCTGCTTCAGCCTGAGGCTGGCCTGGAGCCTGGGGCAGCTGTGGCTGGAGGGCAGGCAGCAGGTGGCAGATGGCGTCCATCTGGGGTTTGTGGACAGAGGGCGGACCCACCTCTCGAAGGGGTGGCTCAGGGACAGGGTCACCTCCACCACCTCCTGGGTGTGCTGGTTTCCCAGAGCTGTGATGGCCTTCATCATGGTCTTGTAGACGTTCTTGAAGCGGATGCCTGGCAGCTCCTGGAGCAGGCTGTGCAGGATCTCGGCCACCTGCAGGGGGGCCCCTGTGAGTCCCTGGGTGGGACCCAGCTCCACGGCTCACAGCACCGCCTGCCCCTTTGCACCCCTGCGCTCCACTCCTTGGTGGCAGCGGGGGGGAGGACAGGCTGTGGGGGACCAGTGTGGCTGACACAGGGGGTGCCCGAGCAGGTGGGGCCTGGCAGCCCCTTGGACAAGAGGGTGTGAGCCCTGGGTCAAGCTGGGCTCCCCAGACTGAGGGCAGCTGGAGCTGCAGCCACCTACAGACGGACAGCAGGGGACCCACGACCCCCAGGACAGTGGCAGGGTCCACCTCCTGGGCACAGGACAGGAGCAGGGCTGCCGGAGGCCACCTCAGGGCCCTGTGCACCGCTGCAGGGAGGGGTCTGTCGTGGAGAAGAGGTGTGGCCTTGGGCGTGTGCACACACAGCCCTGGGACGGTGGCCTTCTGCCCCCCTCTGGGTCTCTGCAGGGAGGCTCCCTCCCAGCGGAGGATATGGGCCCTGTCCCCCAGAGGGCCTTGGTGCCCGCCCTACCTGCTCAGGCTTGATGCCAGCGTCCTGGAAGATCATGAGGAGGAGCCTGGAGGCCAGGTCGCAGCGCAGGTGGCTGTGACTGTGGAGGCCGTGCAGCAGCGTGAGGACCAGCTGCGTGTGCTGGGCCACCGTCAGGTCCTTGCGAAAGGCCTGGTGAGGGAGGGGCTCTCCTCAGCCCCAGCCTGACCAGGGAGGAGCCAGGCCCTTTCCAGGAGGAATGAGCGCCCTGTGAACCTCCCCACAAACGTCACACACACAGACCTGCAGCGGGCCAGCACAGTGGCCACAGCTCCCAGCTACCTCTTGGCTGGAGAATTGCCCTGGGGACAACAGGAGCCAGCAGCCTTGCTGGCCTGCTCCGCAGCTGGTGACTGGCTGCCCTGCCCACGTGCAGTCCCTGGACCGCCTGCTGCCAGCGGCCTCCCTTGCCATGTCCCACTCCCTCCTCTGCTCGTGCTGAGAAAATGTCCTCAGTGAATCCTGCACCCAGGTTGCCATGCCCCTGTCCCCTGGAGGGGCTCGGCCAGTGCACTTCTCAGGGAACCACCCTGCCACCACCACTGCGGCATCCTGTTCTGGGAGCAGAGGGACCTCAAGCCCCAGGGACCCTCACTTGGAAGGTGGGGAAACTGAGGCCCAGAAAGGTGGGATAGCACCCCCAGGGCAGCCCAGCCGCCGGGGCAGAGCTTGGCCCGGTGCCAGGGACAACCGACGGGCAGGGCCTGTGGAGGGGGGGCCAGGCG
Source organism: Callospermophilus lateralis (assembly GCF_048772815.1). Classification (NCBI taxonomy): domain Eukaryota; kingdom Metazoa; phylum Chordata; class Mammalia; order Rodentia; family Sciuridae; genus Callospermophilus; species Callospermophilus lateralis. Next base: position 90,278,197 of record NC_135320.1, read on the forward strand.
AGGGAGTAGGAGCACGGGCTGGAAGGGCAGTGCCAGGCCATGTGTCCCAGCCAGGCAAGCGGGGCTGCCATCCTGGGAAGTTCTGGAGAGAGGCCCGGCAGGCAGCAGTGAACCTGAGGCCTGCTTCCTGTCAGACCAGAAGGTGAGGGCTGAGGCGGGGACTTTCCTTGGAAAGGGCAGTGTCCGGGGCCCTCATCCTGGCCCTGCCCACAGTGCTCCCCTGAACTGCACAGGCCGCCCGGGACCCCCGGGCCTGTCGGTACAGGGGTCTGGGGAAGATGCGGCCAGGCAAGCTCCAGCTCTCGGGAAGCCTGGGCCGCGGTGGGGAGCGTGGCGAGGGCTGGCCCCACGCAGCCTGGGCTCACCTTCACCATGTGGCCAAGCTTCATCTCCCACTCCTTGGAGACCTTGACCTCGAAGTGTTTTGCCTTGTTCCAGGGCATGAATTCCAGCGCCCTCCCTGCATGAGACTCGGGTTCAGGGGAACCGCTGGCCTGGGGGACAGCACCCCCCTCCCCAGCCCTGTCTCCCAACTCACAGACCAGGCCTGAGTCTGAGAAGCCCAGGGGCCCAGGAGCCAGGGTGGTGGCCGGGAGCCATCCCCTTCCCCTCCTGGCTGCTCACCCTTCTGCTCCACCACCAGATGGAGGAGGAGCGAGACACACTGCTGAGAGCGGCTCCTGGTGACTTTGTCCTTGTCCCGACACAGCAGAGTCAGCAGGCCAATGTGGTGACCTAGCACGGAGGGCGTGGCCTCCTCCTGTGGAGGGGACCCGTGAGCCACATAGGCCCTCTGCTGTCTAGTCCTGCACTGCTCTTGGGGACGCCTGCCCCGAACCCACAGCAGCCTGCACCAGCCTAGGAGTCCCCTGGCCTCCCTGACCCCAGTGTCCCCATCTGGAAAGGGGACTGTTCATCATGTGTGACGGGGACTCAGGGCGTGCCTGCTGCTGCCTCCCTTTGAGCACGCACACACACAGGTGCCTGTTACACGTGGGCCACCACACGCCTGTGCCTGTGCCTGCACACACGTGTGCACACAGTACTGCTTTCTTTGGGGTTGTTTTAAAGATTTTCCTACTTAACGTTGACTTTTAACAATTTTGGTTCTGATGTTCTCAGATCCCTGGGTTCATATTTTTCATCAAGTTGGGAAGTCTTAATGTCACCCAGCCGGTCCTCCTGCCTGTGCCCACCCTCCCTGCCCTGGGACTCCAGGGATTCCCGAGGTGCTCCCGTCCCTGGGGCTCTGTGTCTATGGGGTCTCTGGTCCTGTCTTCAGATTCACCGGTGTTTCCCTCTTCTTCTCCAGTATCTGACCTGCTGTACAACTGACCAGCGCCTTTTTATTTCAGAGCCTGGACTTGGTTTGATGTCTCGCTGTGGCCATTTATCCCTAGATGTTCCATATCCATTCTTTATCATGTTCATGTTGGCCTTCAGCTTTGCCACGTTGCTGGACGCTGAACACAGACGTGCTGGTTCTACCACTGAGCTGCACCCCTGGCCCTTTTTATTTTTATTTGGAGACACTTTAACCCTAGAGCCCTCCTGCTTGGGCCTTTGGAGTAGCTGGGTGACAGGCCATATTCCATTGTCACTGTGGCCATCTGCCCACTTCCCATCAGACAGTGTGTGGGGCCCTCTTGCAGCCTTCAGCCACGGCGGGGAGAGGGGCTCCTGGGTGTCCCTCTGAGTGTGCAGCCTCGAGACCCCAGGAGTTTGGGGAGTAAGTTCGACTTGGGGAGAGCTGCTTGTGGGGCGGAGCGGTTTGCACCTGTGCAGAGGCACCACCAGCCGCGTCCCCGGGCTGGGAGAGCGGGGAGGAGGACAGCGCTGCCCCGGGTGCTGGCGCTGAGTCCCCCTCAGCTCTACTGGCCACTGCCAGTCTCCCGCCCCGTGTCCTCAGACCACCCACGTGAGCTGCCCTCCCCTCACATGTGGACGGTCTGGCCACAGGAATCCTGGGCAGCTCCATGAGGCAGGACGTCCACCTGGTGGTCCTCCCCCCACCTGGGTGTCCCCAAGGGAGGACGGGGACTCACGGTGAACTTGAGGGAGTCCACCACGTACTGAAGAAGCAGGAAGATGGACAGCACCACCCGCTTGCGCTCATGGCTCCTGTCGGACTTCAGCCAGCGCTCCGTGTGCTGGGGCGGGAGGGCAGGGTGAGCACCGCGGCTTGCTGACAGGGGCCTCCAGGTCATCGGCCTCCATGGTGCGCCCCCCTGCTCCCTCAGCATGTTCACTTCAAAGGGACCTTTCCTCCTCTCACAGCCAACACCAACCAAGCCATCCTGCAGTGGGCACCAGCAGGCCTTCTCCAGCTCGATTCATTCCAACATCACTTACCTGGAGGTGGCGTTGGACCCTACATACTAGGGCTCAGCCCCAAGATGGCCCTACATCAGATGCCCGTTGCAAGCCCCGGGTGTGGCCTGTTGCTTCGACCCAAATGAGCTATGAATCCAATGCATTGGGCCATCTCTCATTACTACAGTGAAATACCTGAGGTAGGTACTTCTGTAAAGAAGAAAGGTTCACTTTTGTTCACAGTTCTGGAGGTCCAAGTTCAAGAGGCCACACCTGATGATGGCTTGCTTGCTGGCAGAGTCCTGTGGCAGCACAGAGCGTCACACGGCAAGACACACAGAGCACATGTGTATCTGTGTCTCTTCTGGACTCTATCCCTCTGCTCCTGTAGCTAGCAGGATGCAGCCCTGGGCCCCACACTAAGGACATTATCTAGTCCTTGTCCCAGCCGCCCAGCGGCCTCTCGACACCACTGTGGATCCGGGCCCACCTCAGACGGCAGTTAAACCTCCACAGGTAGAGTGTGGGGGCCACTCGGTGCCGAGTCACCCACAGTGCCTCCTTGGGTTCTGCTACCTCTGAGCCACTCTCAGCACTCAGGAGGCACCAGCCCGCTCACCGCTTGTCATCAAAGGCATGACAAAGGACCAGCCGACACCAGACAGAGAGGGGACAAGAGCAAGCGGTGCCAGCCCCCGCCCCTGCACAGCCCTGCAGGCCCTGCGCACGCTCCTCAAGGGCGAGCCCCCCAAGCCCAGCCTGGGGTCATGGAGCAAGCGCTGGCCGGTCAGACCCCAGGCTCAGCACCCCTCGCCTCTCCAGGGAGGGGGCAACAGGCGACCTCCAGTCACAGCTGGTTCCCCTGGCAACAGCCTTCAGTGGCATCGGCACAGCAGCCGGGGGGTCTAGGAACTGGAGCTGACGACCAGACCTCGCACCACCACAGGCCGCACCAGGTTTCCAGAATGTGCAGAAAGGCCGGGGCCAGCTCGGGAGGTGTCCGGGGGCCTGGTTGGCAGGGCCTGTTGCTGGGTCAGCATGTGGGTGTGGAGCAGGGGGACACCAGGGAGGACCTGTGGTCGCTCTTCCCTCTGTATTCCTGAGCCACTCCAGGGATTGGAGAGGGACTGTCTCTGTCCTGGGGGCCCCGTCCCTTTTCCCTGTCGCTCCTGTCCCTGGAGGCCCAGGTTTCAGGAGGGACCCCAGCTACGTGCATGTTGTCCCTGTCACCTGACCTCAGACTCTCAAGGACGGGTGCCGGCCACTGCCCCCTAACACACACCCCTCCCACAGGGGCCCTCGCAGGGCTCCGGCAACAGCGCCTGGCAGGGGGGGTGTTTCTGGCCTGAACTGAGCAGTCCTGGCCCCGCCAGGATCCACAGCGGCTGATGGGCACGGCTGGCACCGTCAACGTCCCACAGCTCAGGCCAGAACTTACTTTCTACCAGATGGCTCACCTCCCTCCGGCCACCCACGTGGCTCACCTCCCTCCGGCCACCCTGCCTGAAGCTCCCATCTTCTGCCTGACCCCCTGTGGGCCTCGGTCACCTCCAGCCTCCAGCCCCACCCCGCCCTGGGCCCAGACATCACAGAACGGCACGGCACAGCTCTGGACAAGTGTCCTTCAGGGCAGAGAGGAAAGGGCCGGACCGGGGCCCAGCGCCCCATCACCTCCCACCCCCCCACCCCCCACCCTGATGCTTCCCAGCCCCACCGGGAAGATACCTGGCCCCACAGCCTCTCTGAGTCTCAGGGCGTTCCTGGGGACACACCTGAGCCCATGGGGCTGCCTTGTGGGTTAGAACAGTGCTGGCCCCACACAGAGCCACCTGGGAGGTCAGGGGCAAGGTGGCCCTCCCTGGCCCGTCTCCCTTATCTGTCAAAGGGGTCCTGGGATACCTCTGGGCTGGAGGGATTAATCATTGCAAAGCACAGAGCCCAGGGCCAGCACGCTGCTGCCAACCCTGCGGGGGCTTCAGCAGTGCAGCTGACCGCTGCCCACCTGCCCAGCAAGGAGGAGACAGAGACTAGCAACGTGGGGACTCTCTCCAAGTCCCGTGTTCTCACTCTATGACCGCAGTGGGGAAGAATGCCTCTGGTTCCCAAGATAGTGACTTTGGCAAGCGGGCATCGTGGGGCACTGGCCAGGAAGAGACCTCGGGCCCCAGGTGTGGAGACGCGGGGCAGGCTGGCTGGAGCGGGCCTCACCTGCAGGAGGAAGGAGAGCTCGTCCATGCTCGGGTTCTCGAGGAAGAAGTTCTGGAGGAGCAGGTCCAGGGCTCTCACCGTCTTCCCGTACAGCGCCTGGCGGAGATGGGTCAGTGGGTGTGGCAGCAGGCCTCCCTGCCCGGAGCCCCTGCTCCTCCCCTAGGGCTGTGCCCCCCGCCCAGGACAGGGCAGGACAGGGCAGGACAGGGCAGGCTGTGGCTGCCGCTGTGTCCAGGAGACGACCGTGTGTGTGGCCTGGCTGGTGCTGCGGTCCCCTGCTGCCCTCTGCCCCTGCTCTCAGGCGTCTTCCTTCCTTTGCGCTGGAGCGCTGGAGCGCTGGGCTCCCGAGGAGAGGACAGGCGGAGTCCTCCTTCCCCTCGACCCCGCACCGTTCTCCTGGGAATACTATTTGACTGAGGGCCCCAGATACACGGAACTCAGCAAGTCCAGAGTCACCCCAGACCTGCTGCCCGTCACCCTGGTGCCCACTGGGCCCTGAGAGCTGCCCGGGGACTGTGGAAAGGTTGAGTGAGGGAGTCAGCCATCATGGTGAGTGCAGATGTGACCGGCTGAAGACCCAGCTGCTGCCCAGCACCCACTGCCGCTCTGCCAGGGCCTCACCCGGGGAGACGGACAGTGCGGACGCAGGCGAGAAGGGCGCCTGCCGACGGGCCTCCCCAGCCAACCTCCTAGCCGCGATTCCCTCTCAGGGCGGGTGCTCGCTGGTGTGTCCTGGCCCGAGGAGGCGCACCCCACAGAATCACCCAGCACAGCTGGGGGAGCGCGAGCACCTGTGGGAATCTCCAGTCCAGAGGACAGGTCTGACCGGTGCGTGCGAGACAGGTGCATCCACGTCAGGAGGAGGAGAGTGGCCAGACAGTGGAGAGCACTTCCCTGGAGTCTAGGGGGGCCGGGGCTCCTGGAGCACTGAGGCCCTCCCCTCTCCTGCCCTCTCTCGCGTTGGCGCAATGTTAGCGGCAGGCACGGTGTCCAGAGAGCAGCAGGGCAGAGCTGCAGAGGGCACGTGGGGCCAGCAGGGCTGGAGAATCACCTGGGGCCAGGGGACCAGTGCTGGCATGCTGCTGGTCAGGTTGGGTGAGCAAGCCGCCTGCTGGAACTTTTGTCAGTCTCACTGCTGTCCACATCCTGCGCCAACGTCACCTGCACACACCCACACACATGCGCGCACACACACACACACATATGCACACACCCACACACACACACACAATCCAGAGGGCAAACCAGGCCTCCTGGGCACTACACGTTTTCAGAATGAAGAGCTGGACTGAGATGGAAGGCCGCAGACAGAAGTGTGCGCATAGGCAGGTGACCGGGGGAGAGGATGTGACTCAGACACAGGCACTGATACAGGTGTCAGGACCAGCAGGACAGAGAGACGCGCTAACGATGTGGACCACAAGTTCATCTGACTCCAACGGAGGAAAGACACCCAGGGGGAACAAAGGACAGAGGGACAGGGAACGGCCAGCAAGACGGTCGTGCCGGACAGACACCTGATGGGCCATCGCCAGCGAGCCAGACCTACTCACAGGCTTCCTACAAAAAGCCACTTCAGCAACGACGGTGCCGAGGCTGACCGCACAGCCAAGGGCAAGGCCCAGCACTGACCTGGGCAGGGGCAGCTGGGACAGGCACACAGGTGTAGCAGCAGGCACTGGGTGCCAGGCCAGCGGTGAAGACAGACTTTCCCACGACTCCAGCAAGACAGAGGCCTCCGTCTTTATGGCCTAAGAACAGCTTTGAAATCCAGTGGCAACCGACATAGTGGGTCAGGGGCGGGGGGACAGTGCCCTACGGCCAGGACGTGTGGCCCTTCCCCTCACTGAGGGTGTGTGGACCAAGTCCACGAGGGACAGCAGAAGACGGTCGCTCACAGGCACACCCAGCTGGGCACGGCGCCTGCCACATTGTGGGCCAGTGGATCTGGGCAAAGGTCTCTCCTGACAGAAATGGAGCTTCCTGTGAAGACGACCGGGGCACTTCTAAGTCATCAGCGCATCAAAGAGTGGAATCAGAGAATCCAGGCATCAAACCGAGTGAAGATGAAGACACAACAGATCCAAATCGGTCCCCGTGGAGGACCTGGGAGAGCATGGGCAGCGGCGGGCACCCCTCAGCGTTGGGAGCCACGCCTCAGGACAGGCCTGCAGCGCAGCACGGTCCTGCACCCCGCTGCCCATCTGCACTGGGCCCCGACCCTGACCTGACCCTAGCGAGTGCAGCAGGCTGAGGATAAAGAGGGAGGACACAATCAGGAAGGAGGGAGGAAGTCACGCGCACCGGCGGGCAGAGGTGGAGCCTCACAGGTCACTTCCTGTGTACCAGCAAGGAGCCCGGGGACCTAAAGCCTCCAGACACCATGGAGAACGTCACCACAGTGGGAGACAGGAAAGAAAGCCCTGGTGGAGGGATGGGCAGGAGAGTGGTGGGAGAGTGCAGAGGCCTGGCCACGGGAAGACACTGGCCCCACAGCCCCCAGAGCCTGTGCCGGTCCAGGCCCGTCCCAGTGTGCGGAGGGAAGCCTATTCCAAACCTCCCTGGAAACACCGGGCACCCCGGAGAGCAGAAGCAACCGCGAAGAAGGACAGACGGGTCTGCAGAACCCGGCCTCGGGCTCAGGAAGCCCTTAGCGTCCTGTGCTTACCCACCCCGGAATGTGTGTCTCCAGGAGCCCAGGAGCGAGGCTGCACTGTCACCGCGTCCCCCCAGGAGGAGCAGCAGACACCTGTGTGTCCACGAGGGCTCCAACCCCCATCACACTGTCACGCAGGACTGGACACCAGTGTGAACTTCGCGGGTCCTGAGCATGCTGTCCACTGGCTCCGCCATCGAGGAAGTGTGACGATGACACGGCACAGATCACGGGGCAGAATGAAGCCATCAGAAATGGAATCCTGGGTCCCTGCAGGTTGGTGTTCAGCAAAGGTGACTGAACCAAACCAGGAGGGTCTTTGCCAAGTGCCCCCGTGGCCAGTGGATGCTCATGCACAAACTCCAGCCCACACCTGAACTCACGAGAATCAACTCAGAGGAGGGCCAGCCCTGTTCCAGGCTGTGTCCCCCCAGCCTCCTAGCTACATTCTAGGGAGGGAGCCTTGGGGGGGGACCTTGGGAGGTGCCCGTGATGGGATCAGTGCCCTCATGAAAGGGGCTCCAGAGCACTCCAGCCCCCGCATCGGGGAGGACCCAGAAAGCAGCTACCGGGAGTCTAGACGAGGCCTCCCCAGAGCCGCCACCTGCCACCGCATCTTGACTCCCAGCCTCAAGACCTGCAAGAGGCAGATTTCTGTGGCTTGTGAAACACCAGCTACGGTACGTGGTTACAGTTGCCCACACAGACCTGGAGAGGGACCAGGTGTCAACTCCAAAAGAACAAGACTTCTAGCAGAAAGCAGAGAAGCTGTGAAACGTGGTGTTGGCAGACTCGGGGGCCACAGCGGACGTGGTTGGCACCAGGCCCAAAGTACTGGAGCCTGTGCCCAGCTCTGGTTCAGACGCAGGCTCCGCCTCTGTGGGCAAGTACCTGGGGCGGGAGAGCCAGACCCTTTTCTGAAGAAGCTGCACTATGCCACATCCCACCAGAAAGCATGACCGATCTGGATTTCCTCAACATCAGCAACTTCCGCTGCCCAGAAGACTCAACTAAGAGAAGAGGAAGCTACAAATTGGGAGAAAATATGTCCACATCAGATATCAGAGGACAGAGGCTCACATCTAGAAACAAAAGGGCCTCTAACATAAGAACCAGAGAGGTGACTCAGGTGACTTCCAAAGAGAACCTGGAGATGGCTGGGATGCGCCAGAGGGGAGGGGGCTGGGAACCGAGGCCCCCCATGCCTCTGGCCAGGACCAGGAGTGCCTGCCCTCACCCTGGGTGGACGTCATCAGGGCTGCCTCTCTGGAAGCAATTCGATGGCTCATTCCTCAGGTGACCCTGAACCTCCCCAGTGACCTCGCCAGACACTCAACAGAAAGACCCAGCCACAGGCTCTTGGCTGCATCGTCTCTGATGCCCAAACTGGAACAGCCTGGTGCCACCCAGCTGTACCAGGAGTGAACGCCGGACACGCCAGGACTTGCGCTCTGGAGGCCTTCGCAGTGCGTGCGACACATCCAGACAGCGTCACCACGGTCCCATGTATACAGACCTGCGTGGGACAGCATGGGTGGGCAGGGCATGGAGACGGAAGAGGGTCCTACAGGGACATGCCCAGGGTGTAGGGAGGGACCCACAGGCAGCGGGGCATCCCCTCAGGCACGAGGGGGCTTTCTGAACAGGTGTGTCTTGGACGAGGGGCTCACAGTTGCACATGGAAGTGGGCACAGGTGTGTGCTCAACCGTGGTGCCTCGTGCAACCTCTACAGCCCAGCCGTGCCACATCCCAGGCCCTGTCTCTGACACGCTCAACGGGCAGCTCTGCCTGCTGAGACGCAGCTGGCTCCAACTAGCCAGACAGGGGTGGTGGGAAAGGGTCCCGACACCACTCTCCTGCAGTGGGACCTGGGGGCTGCCCACCATGGTCTGTGTCCACACAGAGGTGGGCTTCCCCAGGCCCTAGCCGCCTTCCTCTGCTCTCTGCAGCTCTCCGGATGACCTGAGGGTCTGCTAGGGGAACCCCGCCTGGAGCTCACAGGGCTAGCCAACCTGGCCTGCGGCCGCGGCTCTCAACTGTCCTTGCTAACCAGGCTTTCCTGGTCACTAGGTGTGTTACTGGCTTTGCTGTTTCCACTGAACAAAGCCTAGCCAGCCACTGACCCTGGCAACCTGGCCCCTGAGGCCACCTCTAAGCTCAACTGCACCTCCCTGCTGTCCTTTGGACAGAAGGGCCTGGCCCAGCCTTGGGTACACCCTGGGATGCTTTAGGTCATCGAATGTGACGTGGCTCTGCTGCATCCTGGGTCCAGTCAGTAGCAATCGAGGCCCGCGCGGGACCGTCAGTCTGTCCCTGCCTTAGGGTCCTGGAGAGGAAAGACCTGGGCCTCAGGGGCCAGGATAAGGAGTGTTGCGAGGCTGTGGGTGCTGCCAGCATTGCAGAGGCTGCTGAGTGGGCGCTGGGCAGCCACGCCTCGTGGGACACCACAGCACCCTGGCCCCAGGGAGGGCAGGATGCCAAGACCCAGGATTTCTCGCCAGGATGGAACCAAGACTGGACCCTAACTCCTTCTCCTGCCCTCACCAAGCAAGGCTGGACAGTTGGGCTAGTACCCGGCACCCACCATGAAGGAAGAAGGGGAGTGGCCCAGAAGCACAAGGTCACCATGACATCCGGGGCTGGCTCCAGCAGAGGCGACTTGCTCTTCAGCTCCTCTATTGGGGGCAGCAGGTACACGCTCCGCAGGCAGGTCTGCAGAATCCTGGACTTGACCAGGGGCTTGAGGCTGGGCCGCAGGTTGCTGCAAGGAACCAGAGAAGAACAGGCTTTGCAGGACTAGTGGGCTGGGGCCAAAGCCTGGCTGGGAGGGCTCCCGGCAAGGACAGACAGGCTCAACTTAGGACCTGGGAGTGGACCTGGGCAGCCACACACCTGACACAGGTGGGGAGGGCATGGGGGAAACGGAGCTTACTTGGACTGGCAAGGCCCACCAGTGACAGGGACAGCAGCAGGCCATCCTAATTGGCTTCGTTCTTGGTTCTTTGGTATTTGTGAGAAACTTAGGGATTACTCTGGGGTCAGTCAGGGCTGTGAGTGGACCAAGATCAGAACTTGATTTGTGGCCATGTCAGGACTCAAGGGGTGACAAGGCCAGGGCTTGACCAGGGTCAGGGCACAGCATGTGACTGGGATCAGGGCTCTGTGTGGGGAAAGGATCAGCCCGTAACCACGACCAGAACTTGGCGTGCCACAGGTCAGGGCTCACTGTGTGACCAGGTCAGGGCTCAGCATGTGCCCGCACAACCACCTCTGGGCTGGGAACAGAGCAACCTGGCCCTGCACATGGACCGTGTCCTGGCCCAGCTCCAGTCCTTTGCACAGCGACCCTCTGCACCCTCAGAGGGCCTGGCCTGTCTTTGCTCCTGGACCCCGGGGGAGTCACCTCAGACCCACGATGATGAGCATGATTTTCTGCCGGCAGAGGGTGGCCAGGAAGTCAGGCTCCTTCTGCAGGATGCACTGGGAAGGTAGAGGAGGGACCAGTGTGGCAGTGGCACCCAACCAGCAGCCCGGCCTGCCTGCCCACCTACCCTGGTGGCCCTGGTGACACCACTCACCAGGAGACACTGGATGAGCTCTGGCGTCTGAGTGAACTTGTAGTTCTGGGCGCCATACTCCTTCCTGAGCACCCTTGTGAGCAGGATGGAGGCGGAGAGGAAGCTCGATTCTAGGATTTCATCCTAAAAGGTGGCCAGGTCAGGGGACAGTGGCACAGAGTTCCCCAAAGCTTGCTGTGCAGCCCAGCAGCCGCCCTGACCAGGGGCCCAGCTTGCGTGCATGCACAAACACACCCACACAGGTGCACACGTGTGACACACCTCGACACAGAGCACACACACACACTCTCACCAGCCTGCAGGCAGCACACAGCCCAGGACCGTGTGCACCACCCACACCCTCACACCACAGCCCCAGGTGCCAGCGGCTCTGGGCAGGGGTGAGATCCACCCTGTGCCAGGAGTGTGAGCGCCCAGCAGGAGCTGCAGGGGTCTGAAGGTGCTCCCACTGGCCTGTGGCTCAGGACAGTGCAGGCAGGTGGCCGCCACCCCTGCAGTTACAGCCCTGGGCCCAGGAACGTGGGAAGCAGTCCCGGGGTAGGCTTTGCCCGGCCACATCCCTGTGCCTGAGCCTCTTGTCTCCGTGGTGAGTGTGGCCTGGGGCGACGTGGACTGGGGTGCCCTGCCCTCCCTGCCCTTCTCTGGAGGGGCTGGGGCAGGGCTCACGTGGTAGCTGCAGGAGAAGTAGTACACCATCCTGGAGATGATGTTGTCCACCCAGGGCAGGATCCGCTCCTTGGCATGAACGGCCATCTGTCCGTAGCACAGCAGGTAGGTGCTGCTGACCCACTTCCAGTGTAGGTCAGGGTCCTTTGGCTGCAGGCAGCAGGCACAGCTGGTCCTGAGGGCTCTAGCAGAGGCCCACTGGCTGCCCTCCCAGCCTGTACCTGTCTCCTGCCCCAGGAGAAGGTCAATTCCTCTGCCCAGCTCCTGGCAGTGGCCAGGTCCTCGGGGCCCAGTCCTAGGCCCGGCACCAGCCCTCCCCTTCAGGAAGCCCTCAAGCGGTCTGCATCCCCAGGCAGACGGCCCCCCGGGGGCTCTCAGGGTCTGCTTTCCCAGGGGGGACTCTGGGCAGGGAGTGCTGGAGAAAGGGCCTCTCAACACACCCTCCTAGCTCTGGTGCCCAGGCCTCCCACAGCCCCTGGGGTCAGGGGAGCCCCTTCACTCCAGGTGCTCTGCCCAGCAGGGACTGAGGGCCTTCGCTGGCCTGCATCCCACACAGCAGCTCCTCCAGACCCTCATGTCGCCCGTGAGCGCTGGAGGCCAAGGCTCTCCCAGCCCCACACCCCCACACCGGCAGCCTCCAGGGACACTCTACCTGGCTCTCTGGGGACGGGAGGGCCCACCTCAGGAACCTGGTACGGCCCATGTGCTCCAGCAGGGCCCACACTTCCTCCAGGTGCGTGGTGGACGCTAAGCCCACCGAGAGGGCGATGCCCTGTGGGCAGAGGATCCTGTGAGTGGCCCCAGGTCAGGGCCCTGGTCCTCCCAGGAGGACCAGTTAGCACCTGATGCAATAGTCCGAGAGCCACACAAATCTCCAGGAGCAAGGGCTGAGGGCCAGGAAGTGACAGGGGCCCTATGAGGCAGGGTCTGGAAGAGGGGAAGCCCGTAAGTGCCCACCCACCTCTCGCTGGCTGCAGGACAGGTGGGAGGACTCCAGGAGGCAGGTCAGGTGCCACTTCACCAGCTCCATGTCGGCACACTCGCGAAGGAAGATCCCGTAAAGTTGGAAGAGGAAGACCTGGGCAGAGGGACGGGAGCGCTGGCCCATGGGCAGCACCCAGCTGGACACTCAGTACACAGCCATCAACGGGAGGGGTCAGCTTGCTCCGGCTGGTGTGGGAGCCTCACACGTAATGGCTACTGCAGGTGATGTCCAGACTTTCTATCAGCAGTGCCCTAGCTCAGGCCCTAGCCCAGGCCTGTCCTCTGGGTCCCCCACACACACTGGGTGGAGACCTCAGGTCAACCCTCACTCCCGTCGTGCTTCCCGCGTCCTGTCAGCAGTGTGGGGCCCGGGGGTCACCCTGCTGAGGGCCTCTGAATGGCAGAGGGAGGCCCTGAGAAGCTGGCCCAGGCACTGACCTTGTCCTCAGCCTTCTGGGGGTCCATCTTCAGGAACTCCAGCAGCCTCTGAATGTCCATGCCAGCGTCTGACATCTGATGCTTCTCCACCAGCTGTGGGCAGAGCTCAGTGCTCAGTCCCACTCTGCCCCCACCCACCCTGCCAGGGCAGGAAAGTGGCTGAACCCGTCACATGGCCGGAAGCCTGCCTGCTCCAGGAGCACTCCCCACCCCTGTGCTGCTTCCATACTGGCCCCTGCACCACCTGCCCCCTCGGACTGGACGCTTTCCCAGGCCCAGCTCCCTGAGCCTAGGTTGGCAGCCCTCATACCCAGTGGAGTGCTTGGGGCAGCCTCCCTCTGTGAGCCATGGCCCTGATGTGGTTCCTGCCTCTGTCACCCCCAGACCTCAAAGAGTCTCTTCCTGAGTGGCCCAAGGGTGTGGCCAGCAGCCTCCAGAGGCTGGAAATGAAGGTTGGAGCAGAAATTTGGAGGCTGGGGCCAGAACAACTTCACCCATTTCAGGAACCTCTGGTGGCCCTCTGGTGGCCCTCTGGGACAGGGGCCTCCCGGAGGAGGAGCAAGTCTGGGTCCTGCTGCCCCCCATCCCACAACTGCAGGAGGCCTGAGCCGGGGAGCCTTAGTGAGCATTAGCGGGAAGGTCGGGAGGAGCCCTGAGCAGGCAGGACCCTGGGCCTCAGGTGTCTCTGGGCCTCCATGCTCCTGTGCCCTGACTCCCTCACACCTGGCACCTCCAGGGATGGCAAAAGCCTACGGGAGCCAAGGGACGGTCAAATGGTGCAGATGGCCATGAAGTACGCCCAGAAGCAGGCTTCCTCCCTGGCCCAGTGGCTCGGGGGCAGGAGGTGGTGGGTGCCAGCAGGCCCACTCTTGTCAGGTGGAGTGACTCTGGCCTACCTGGCCTTGAGCATACAGGTAGATGCTGATGGTGTCCAACACCAGGCTCTGCTCAGTGACCAGCATGGCCCTGGCTTTGCTGACCAGGTGGGCCTCCCAGGATGGGTTGCAGGTCCAGTGCTTCCCTGTGTCTCCTGGGAACCTTGAGTCTGAGTAATCTGCAGAGAAACAGTGCAGTCTGCCCGCAAGTCCCAGAGACCCAGGACCATGACCCTCGCGGAAGCCAAGGGAGGCTGGGCTACAGTGGAGACCCCCTACCACGCAAGCCTGTCCCCGCAAGGACCCTTCCTGGACCTGCAAACTTGCTTTAAAATAAAGAGAACTGAAAGTGCAGCATGTGCTGGGGGCTACTCTGGCACAGAGTACGGAGGCACAGTGACCAGCTCAGAGTAGGGCCAGTGTGCAGCCAAATGACCTGGGCACAGGGCTCCGACACAGCCCAGGGCACAGAGACATGATCCACAACCTGAACTCAAAACTTCAGATCAACGAGGGAAACACGGTGGGTCAGGGTGCCATGTAATTTCCCATCGTTTGGAACAAGTTGAGCTGGCTCCCTGCCTGTTCCTCACACCAAAACCAACAGCAAAGAGCAGCAGCTTCCCAAGGGCAGAACTGAAGCCGTGGGCTTGTTGTCTATGACCCAGGGTGGCCGAGGCTGCCTGAATGTGGAACTGACAGACTCAGGGAGACCACTTCTGCAATGAGCCGCATAAACCGTCCCCCGCGGCAAAGACGAGCTAAGAAGGTGCTTGCCACACACCTAGGGGGCTAGGGGTACCCCGAAGCCTCGTTCAAGGTGCAGCAGAGGATCCCCTCTGTACCCCAAACTAAGGCCAGAGAGCCCTACAGAACAGAGAGCCCTACAAACACAAGACAGTGTGAAGAAACCATTCTCACACCCAGAAGGGTGACAAGTCTTTAAACTGCAGGTCCCAAAGCACAAATAACAGTGCGCTCAGAACTGCAGGCGCAGGGTTCTTTTCTCTCCTGGGAGTGTGGACACCATGTGGCCCTGGGGCTCTCAGGAGAATCAGCCCTGCTTCCATTTGAAGAAGGCTGTGAGCCAGCCACGCAGCCCGGTCTCCGGGTCAGTGGCCCATGGCCCCCACCTGGTATGCTGCAAATGAACAAACTCAGTCCCTGCCATTCACCCCCTGGGGACTGAGCATCAGCTCTGCCAGGCAGGACACTCACCTGAGCCTCATGGAGCCCACTCACCTTCCAACCCCTGGCCCTGGCCTGGTGCCATCCTGAGGAGGAGCCTGCTGTGGGCGTTTGAGGGTGTTGCCCACCCTGACCTGTGCAGGTGGCCAGGAGGCTGTGTGGTAGGCTGCAACTCTTGCTCATAGATCCAGGTGGTCATTCATCCCATAAAATCCCTGACTACCCCCTGGTCAGCCCTGGGGCTGTCAGTCAGCATAGATGTTTACGTCTGTAATGGCCTTTGGAAGACCCATGCCACCTCTCCTTTGTCAAAGCCTCAAGGACCCCAAGGATCAGCAGCAAGGTCTCTGTGAAGCTGGCTAGGAGGTGGCACCCAGCCGGCCCTGCCTGCTCCAGGACCTCGGAGCCCTCTTTGTCCCTGGATGCAGGGAAGGCCGGCCCCCAGCTGCCAGGGGGAGTGAGTATGGGCAGGTAGGGGCCAGAAGGAACTTCCAGCACCCCCCACCTCAGACCCTTGGGGGTCACTGAAGCTGTCCCAGGCTTGTCTGCCCAGTCCCCTTACCAGGAGGCAGGGTCTGAAGGGACAGCGATGGCCTTGCACAGTGCAATTCCCTGGGATGCATCCCTTGCTGAGCCTGGGGGCCTCGGTGCCCCAGCAACGTGCCCATACCCCAGACTCTGCCCGCTGCCCACCTGCTCACCAAGCTCCAGCTCTTGCTCCTCCCTGGGTGACAGGCGGTTGGACAACCAGAGGGGCCGGTGGAAGACGTTGTTGGTTGGGGCCAACATGGAGCACAATGCCTTGGGACCTGGCAGGGACAGGAAGGCTATGCATTGCACCCTACCCTGAGCCAGGCCACGTGAGTTCCCCAGGCACGCCCCTGGTCAGGCCCACCTCGGCCTCCTTGCTCCTGACCAGTGCTCCCTCAGTTACCCAAACGCATCCACAGGCCCCCTCAGCCTCCATGGCAGGGGAGGACCTGGGGGGGAGGGGAGGTGCCCGTGCTGCCCTCCTCAGAGGCCCGGGCCTGGGGTCTGCTGGCTGGGACGAGGGTGCACACTCACACAGCCATCTCCTGGTCACAGCAGCTGAGAGCGGGCAGGAGCCCAGCATCTCTAAGAAACAGGGCCAATCTGTGGGCACTGCAAGGCCAGAAGCCCCTGGACCCAGGTGAATGTCCTGGCACCTCCTGTGCAGTGGCCTCACAGAGCATGTGGGGACTCAGGGCCTGGGCTGCCCTTGCCTCCACCTGGTCACCTGGTCCCTCCTCTGATGTCTATCAGGGCTCTGCTCAGCACCTTCCTCCGGTCCCCTGAGCCCCTCCCTGAATGGTCTGCCCTGCCCCACATGCACAGCAGGGTCACGTCCTCCTGCAGCAGTGGCCTGACCAGAAGCTGCATGTCTAACTGGCCGCCGGAGGACCTACGGGAATCCAGGGTCACGGCAAGCCCAGGTACTCTCTGAACACCTGCCCCAGGTGCTGGCCATAGACCACACCCATGCTTGGGTGGCCTCCCTCAGGGTCCAGAGCCCCTGCCCACTCAGCCAGGGTCACCAGGCCAGGTTCTGCCTTCGACCCTAGGTGAGCAGGCCGTCCAACTGACGAATTAGCCCACAGTTGTCCACCTGGCACCCCCTGCTGCCACCCAACGACAGCCCTCATGTGTCTCCTGAGGTCTCTCCTTGGTACTTCTCCACCCTGACCTGGGACTGAACCCTGCAAAAACACTGCCCCAGTGGGGCCTTGGCAGCCTCGGTCACTCCCCCTGTCCCGGGCCCTCACTCAGCCACCTGCTCCCAGCCACGGCCTCCCTCTGCAGCCCTCTGCCTCCTTCTGCAGCCTTCCGCTTGGTGGCCCAGGCAACTTTTTTACCCCTGCCCCCGACCTGGAGTGCTCCCAGCCTCCACACCAGCCCCCACCCGAATTCTCTGCCCAGGAGCCGCTGAGCCCGCCTCTTCCGGGAGTGGAAGCTGGGCCTGGTCACCTCAGGTCTGTGCCCCACAGAGCGCCTGGTCTGGCGGGACTCAGCACGCACAGCAGTGCGGGGCGCAAACCCACGTGTGGGAGACGAGGGTGAGCAGGTGACAGCAGGGCCCCCAGTGAGAGGACAGGCCCACCTCCCTGCAGCACGGGCACCTCCGGGGGGTGCCTGGCTAAGCGGCACTAGCCGTCCTGCCAGCTGAGGACCTCAGTACCCTCTTCCATAAGCCAAGCTCATTCCATGTCCCCAGAACCCCCGTTCTCTATCCATCCCAGGCCTTTGGGCCACGCCACACCCACCCCAGCTTTCTCAGCCCCTGTCCACCCCAGTCTGAGCTGTCCATCTGCTTTCCAAGGTGCACTGCCTGAACCACTCAGGAGCCATAGCCTAGGGACAGGCTTGTTCCCTGCTCAGTCCTGGCCTCGGCTCCCTCATGCCTGGCCTCCACGGATCCTTCCATTCTCCCCTCTTGAGCACCAATGGCCCCTGCCCTTCAGCTGCCGGGTGAGGCCTGGGCTCCTGTCTCAAGGGCCTCCATTAGGTCTCCCCTCAGGGGTTGTTGGATATTTGGAGGAGCTGGTCTTCCTGGGAGGTCAAAATCCCTCTGGAAACCAGTTCCTCAGATGCTTTTCATGGAGGTGCAAAACCATTCCTAATTCATTGCATTCCAAACCTGGAATGCCAGCAGGAGTGGGTCTGGAAGGCTTCCTGGAGGAGGTGAGATGAGACCAGGGAGCCCAAAGTCAGGACAACCAGCTGAGGAGGTGGGGTTAGGGTGACTCGAGGCAATTGAGCCCCAAAAAACCTGGCCAGAGGCGGTCCACGGCAGGGAGCTGAGCGAGCCTCTCTGCCTCTGCCCTTCCTACACAGGTCCTGCCTGTCCTGAGCTCGCCCACTGAGCTTCTGTCCTTTCTCTCAGCCAGGTCCTGAACTGGTCCAGCTGCCCAGAGTGACCCAGAGACAACCCCGGAGACCCTTCCCAGCTCCCTCCTGCTCTCAGAAGAGGAGCCCACACCAGCAGCCTGGTCCATGGCCAGCTCCCTTCACCTGCAGAGCCACAGCCCTGCCCTTCCCCTGGCCAGCTCTGCCCGACCTGCTGAGGACACAGCCTTCTTTTCAGGTCTCTGTAGGCGGCACCTGGGGCCCGGTCCTGCACCTCTGCTCCCATGTGCCACTGCCAGGAAAGTGCTCTCCAGGAGGCCCCCACCCCTTGCTCCCTGTCCTGGCTAACCTGGTCCCCCTCGGCCCTGCCCTCTCCCCTGCTCCCTTCCTTTCTCTGGAGTGGTTGCTGCTTGTGGGTGTCCGCTAGGAGCTCTCCAAGGCCTGTGAAAGGGACAGTATGCTGCCCAGGTGGCTGAGGGGGTGTTCCACGACCTTCAGGTCAATAAGAGAAACAAAGCTGTGTCCCGCTGAGCACAGATGGCGGGGATGTTATTAAAGACATGAGGCCCTGGGGCACCACCACCAGCACCCCAGGGTCCCTGCGCTGCCAGAGACCCCCAGCCAGGGGCAGAGCTGGCTGGGCCCTGAGTCCCACTCCTAGAAATTAAACTGTAGAAAAAATTAGAAGTGCCCAGAGAGCCCCGACACAGGTTCACCCCAGGTTACATAGCCACGCGCTTAAAATGGGAAGAACGGCAGGGTTGGGAGCCCTGATTCTCCAGAAGGCCAGGAAAGATCATGGGATTCCACTTCAAGATCCACCTTCTCTCCAGGGCTTGGATTCCAGGAGACCAGTTTGTTTTCTTCCCCTGAATCTTTTTCGAAATTCCCCAATGGGTAAATAAATAAATAAGATTTATTTATTTTTTCTTACTCTCGTCAGAAAAAAATAAATAAATAACAAGGCTACCTAACAACCAGAAGGACGCGAGATTTCAAAAGACAGAAAAGAGAAGCCCTCGTTCACTACCTTTGGCCCCACGGGGAGCTGGGCAGCAGCACCTGGCCCAGGGCTCCCGCCCAGTCCTGAGGTCCGGGCCTGGTGACCTTGGCAGCCTGAGGGGAAGACGGGAGGCTCAGACCTTCCAGGGCCAAGCTGCCTGGCCAGCAGGGGCCAGGCCAGTCGGATGGGGGCTCTCTGCCCCTCGGCCTGTAGACAGACTTGCTGAGCACCCGGGGCTCCGGGTGTGTTCTGTGGCTGTGCTGAGATCCAGGAGGAGTTAGTGGAGATGGCAGAGGGCTGCCAGGGGAGAGGGTGGGAGCGGCTACCCTCTGGGCTCTCTCTGCCCCTGTTCCCAGGAACATCATTGCAGGGAGCCCAACGGCCCTGGCCACAGGACTGACACTCCCCCATGGAGCAACTTGTTGGGGTTTTCTGAATGTCATCTGAATGTTCAGAAAGGCCCCAGGCGGGAGAGACATTGGGCGGGCGGGTGGGCAGGGTCCACACCACAGGAGACAGGGGCTGGAGGGGCAGAAAGGCAGAGGGGCTGGAGGCAGGAATGTGTCCCTGAGACCTCTGCTCCACCAGCTGCCCGCGGAGAACATTTTGAAAGGATTCCTGAGCCCCGACTATGGTGTTTGGTTCTTGGGGGCAGGGGATAGGCTTGGAGGTGTCCTGGCAGGACGTAAAACTGGACCCTGCCCAGGCCTGCTCCAGGTCAGCTTCACAACTGTCATTAGGAGGGAGTGGGGCAGATACCTCCCCAAAGAGAGGCCCTTCTTCAAGTCTGAATCAGCGAGTCACTCCCCAGTGCTCAGTGGGGACCACGTCCAGAGAGAGCCCCAGCCGAGGACCAGGGGAGATTCAGGGAGTAGTTCCCAACTGTCACTTCCTGGAGGCCCCCCGGTCCAGAGGCTCATTCACCCCTGAGAATTCCGCCCTCAACTGACGTGCAGGGCAGTTAGTTAGGGGACTTCCCAGCACGCGAGGTGACTGCCCTGGTGATGGCTCTGATGACGCTGGTGCCTCCCAGGCCCTGCATCGTGCGAGGAGGGTCTCCTGAGGGCCAGCAGGAGGAGTGGGAGGGGACTTGCCCCCAGCGGGCCTTGGAGCACCTCGTCCAGCTCCGCAGCCTGAGCTCATTCCATGGTTTGGGCTGACTGCTGTCCCCCCATGGCTCGGCTCCCGGGGACACTGCAGATCAAGTCCTGAGGTTGCTCCAAGTTCTGAGAGACAAGAGTAAATTCCCGCGGACGCCCTTAGGCCACAGGCACTGTCCCTTGTGCTCATCTAAGGGCCCCCTTGGACCTACAGTTGGAGAGGGTGTGGCTAGGCCAACTGCCACCCTCGGATCCCAGAGCTCTCCCGCGAACCGCCACTCAGACGTTTGGTGAGAGATGCCCTAGCTGGGCAGGGTGAGGACAGTCACCATCCCGAGGAGAACCCTCCCTCAGGGCCCTGGCCACTGCTGCTGGGCAGCCTCGAGAATGACCCCCAGCTGGAGCCGTGGCTCCTGCGGGGCAGAGCACAGCCTAGAACCTAGTTTAAGCAGCGAGGAGCCCACCAGGACCAGGCCCTCAGTGGTCTATCTTTAAAACTTTTGCCCAAGAAAACTATGACCCCTAGGGACACTGGAGTAGCCTCTGGGGAAGGCAGGGCAGCCTTGTACCTGGCCTCAGGTCCTTTGAAGGAAGTCCATGGCCGGCATGGCTGTCCATATCCGAGGCAGAAAAAACCCTGCAGCTTCAGCTGCCCAGGTGTGGAGGTCTCCCTGGTCCAGAGCTACCCCAGGAGAGCAAGGGCCGGACCCGTCCTCCACGGAGACCAGGGCAGGCTGGTGGACAGAATCAGTGGCCACCCTGGAAGCTGTGAGGGGGACCTGAGGGAACCCCCAGAGCAGCCCCTACAGGGGGCCACAGGCAGGGTCACTACCTCCAGTCTGTCCCCAGAGAGGGGACCCAGGCTCTGAAGAGAGCAAGTATCCAGGACCTGAAGGCCAGTCTTGAGCCACAGAAAGCCTCACAATGAGGACCTCTGGGCTGAGGCCATGTTGAGGAGCTTTGTGGAGAAGAGTGCCCCTGCCCAGAAGCTGGACCTGGGTCTCCCTCCTGCGGGAACAGAACCAGAACGGAACACCACAGGGACCGGAGCCGATCCGTAGCAAGTCAGGAGACCCCAGGCCCTGGCTTCCACAACCACGACCCAAAGCCAGGGCACGCTGCAGCTCACTGGGGCAGGGAACGCCTCCCCAGGAGGGAGGAGCATGCCACCCCCTGGGTGGGGACAGTCCTGTGTGCCTCCCGCGGCGTGGGACAAGGCGGCTGCTCTTCCCCGGTGGAGCTCCGGGTGTCACCATGAAGTCAGGTCCACCTTTGGGTCCTGGTGCCTGCTCCTGAGAACACTCCTTCTGGAAAGCAACTTGAGGAGCCTGGCTAGGGGCTTCATGCCGGGACTCGGGGTACAGTGGGGAGGCAGTCGCAGCCTCCTTTCCCAGACCCTCTCTGCTAGGGAACCCCCTCCTGAGACATTCCACTCCTCATCCTCGAGCCTTTAGGGATGGAGATCATTCCTCTGAAACTGCTGTCTGCTGAGCGGGGACCCTGGTCCAGAGTCCTGGTCGGGAGTGGACGCCCCTTATTGCTAGCCTTATGTGAGTTTGCTGACTCTCTGGGGAAACCTCCTTCTGTTTGCCCCTGAACAACTACTGCTTGGAGATTTGTGGCCTCCAATCTACAAGGAACCCAGGACACCAGGCAGTTAAGGATGTCCCATCCGCAGCCCCGCTGCACTAGGGCACTGGTAGTTTGCTAAGAGACCATACCTGGGGACGTACCAGGCTTACAGCAAATTGAGACCCACTGACTAGCTGCTGGGGAGAGTCCAGTGGTGGCAGGCTGGATGCGCAGCGCCTGCCCTCTCCACAGTGTTCTGTTCCCTGCCAGTTGCTGCAAGGAGGGCTCTAGGTCTGGCCATGTAAGCAGCAGCCTCGCCAAGATTCTCAGTCCCATTGCCTGGCCACCATGCCAAGGGCAGATGCTCTGGCCCATGTGAAGGAACGCAGCTTCTACAGATGGCACCAGCTGCCCTGCTTCTCACAGTGTCACTCACGGTTCCCTGGACTTGGCCAGGTCGGTGGGAATGCCGAGGGGCTCCAGGGTCATGGTACTTCACTGTCGTCCTCCTCCTCAGGGAGGACCCCAGGGTGCACAATTCAGAGGTCAAGACTACCTAAGGCCTAAGAAAGGGGGAAGAGGTTCAGTTTGAGAGACCTTTTTATCTGCATCCAAATTTGTGTACAGAGTTGGTCTTTCCCTGAGTCACAATCCAAGGGGCCTCCTATGAAGGAAGGTGGCCCTAGTCCTCTGACCTGACACATTAATGTAAAAACAGCCCGACCGTCTGCCAGGGAAACGGGGCGATTTGGTCATCTATGATCATGGCTGCCAAGGAGTCCAGGGGCAGCTGGACACAACCGGTCGGTCTGCGGGGTGGTGGTGGTGGCAGCGAGAGGCTGGTTTGATATCATTCTCCCGCCAGGCCTGGCAGAGGCCTGCTGAGGGCAGGAGCTGCCGCAGCCTGGAGCCCAGTGGCCCCCCCACTCCACTCTGAGAAGTGAGGCCAGGCGTGCTCAGAGGCTGTGGTAGGGTGAACCCCCCTGGCAAGGTCTTGGGGCGTGGGCCTCCTCCTCCCAGGCACCAGCAGCCTGTGATTCCCTTGGGCCATTGAGAAGGGAGACGGTCCTGCCTGGGGGCAGGCTCAGGCCCAGTGGCCAGGGCCTTAGTGTGTCCACCTGGTCTTCAGGTCTTACAGGTCTCAGGCTGGGGGAGCTGCTGGTGAGCTGTGGCAGGAACTCAGCTCCAGGACAGAGATGGGGAGTGTCCATTACACCTGGACACAGCCCCAAAGATTCATAGGGTGCATGTCACAGCTGAGGTGGCAAGTCAGAACAGAGGACAGTCAGGGCCCTGACTGAGACAGCCCAAGGCCAGCAGCCCTCCCAGGATCCCTCACCCAAGACCAGAGACCTCTTGTTCCTGGAACAGTGTTTTTATTTTACTTTTTGTTTTTCAAAAATGAAGTAAAAGACAGCTATAGATCTGACCAACTGACTAGCCACAGGTTGAGCAGGTTCCAGGGCACTAGGCCGCAGGCGGACGATGGAGGAGGGATGGTGGGGAAAGTTGAGGTGGCAGTCCCCATGAGACAGAGAGTGGGTCAGTGCCTCCCAGCCAGGGTCCTGGGGGTCGGCAGTGTCAGAGCGTCATCCTGGATGGTCAGCTTGGGGTGTCAGCCTGGACATGCTCGTCACCGGCAGGAGAAACCGCACTCTGCTAAAGCCCAAGGGCAGGGATTTGGAGGTCCTTTGTGATTTTCCTGGGCAAGGCTGGTGACGAGTGACCAGGGGATGGGGCCAGGGTGCCATTGTGTCCAGTCACAGGGTGCCCTTCTTCTATGGACCTCGAGTGAGGGGGTTGCTGCATGGGGAGCTCACGGGCCTGGTTTTCCCCCTGAGTTTGCGAGGCGCCTGCGCCTGTGCTTCTGGTGAGCAGACAAGTTCACGGGTCGCTCCTAGCAGCACGACTTTATCCGTCTGTGCCTCACGGTGGTCGTGCCTGGCAGATGGTGGTGTTGACTTGTACAAAGAAGGTGTGGAGTCATTGCCCCTCAGCCCTGAAACTCAGAATGGAGGGCTCAGGGCCAATTGCGGCTTTTAACCAGGGCAGCACAGGTTCAGGCACCGCCTGAAAACCGCTGCTCTGTCCGTGGTGGAGCCGCTCGCCGGCGCCCGGCTGGCTCTCTGCAGGAGCAGAAGCCGATCGGCAGCAGAGGTCCCTGCTGCCGGCCACTGGGTCTCTGAACACAGCCTCCCTGGTCCCCCAGCACTGCTCTCTGAGACTGTGTTTTCTGGGGAATGAGCCTCTGGGTTCCCTGGGCAGGCCTCATGGAAGAAGGGGCATTGGAACTGGGGTTTGAAGCACAGACAGGAGACTGCCAAGCGGTGGGGAGAGAAAAGTCTCACAGCAGAGGGACAAGCTCACAGAGGCCCATTGAGGCAAGGACCCAGCACCGTGGGGCTGAGGGGTGACGGTGGGTGTTTCCCTCATGGGAGGCCCATGTGGGCTACACGGCAGAGAGGGCCACGCCCTTTCAAATCAGGGCGTCTTAGGGCAAAAGGAAGGCCTCTGAGGTGGAGGGAAAAGGCCCGCTGAGGGGAGGCAGACGTGGGCCCCCAGACCCGGAGCTGAGCAGGCCGCCTGGGCTGGGAGGGAGGCCGGGAGGCAGAGCCCCTGGGGAGGCTGGGGTGGGGTGAGGGGTCCTGAGGCAGCCTTCAGGCTCCCGGCAGCCAGTCTGTGCTCGACCCTCTTCCGGAGCCCAAGGGGCCCACACCCACAGCGCTTTAGAGCTCAGCCTAGACCCCAGTCTTCCACTAAGTGCTGAGTGACCTTCTCCTGGAATCAGCACCCTTGGCAAGTAGCCAAACACCTGGGCGCAGCGGGTTTCTCTCAGTGGGCGCTGCCTGGAGAAGGAGGGCTGCACTGTTGAACCCAACACAAATACAAGACCCCAACTCCACCTTTAAATCAAAGCCAGCTGGTGTCTGTGTACACAACAGCTGGCCAGCGGTGTCCCACCCGAAATCCCAGGCCAGAGAGCACCCCTGGCTCTCCAGCAACCAGCTTTTACAGCACACAAAGTCGCAAAGGGGGGTGTCGTAGAACTTAGACGACAGGACTTGGGCGAGCACAGTACGCAGGCAGGGAGCAGGTTCAGGTCTACATGGCAACGTTTCAAGGTAGGAGGTAGGTTCAGATCCCAGCCCAGGATTCAGGACGCACCCCCGAGGTTTCAGAGAGGGTTATCTGTCGGGGAAAGCCAGGCGTGGGTGAGTTCCAGGCACGGGCAGGCATCCCAAGCAAGTTTAGAAATCGCCGTGACTTATAGTAAAACAGACACGAACTTCTCATGACTGGGATCAGATGGCTCCCGATCTTAAGAGGGGATTGGGCGGGTTCCTCAGTGTCTGCAGCGCCTTCCCCCAGGTCGGGGGTCTGGCCCTCTCACCTGGTGAGGGGCGTGTGATGGCCACACCCCCTGCAGCTGTGCTGGGGCAGGGAGGCGACGCGGGCACCAGGGCTGGCTCTCTCTCAGGCCATGGTGCTGTCACTATGATGAGGCTGTGAGTCCAGGGTCGTCTGGAGTGTCAACATGGCACCGGGACCAGGGAGAGTGCGTCCAGAGTCCCCCCTCAGGTGACAGCTGGATGGTGGCCGTCAGAGCCCTCAGTTTCAACTTCTGTGGTGACAGCCCCTGAAAGCAAACAGCTGGCAGGGACACAGGCGGCCAGGGGCAGGGCTCAGCCTGGAGCCGTCAGGGCCGGCTTCTGAGTGCTGGTTCTCAGCTCCTCCTGCAGAGACCCTGCTCCTGGGGCCAGGAGGACATGAGAGGGCAGGCGCCAGCCTCACCTGGGATGGGCTGGCCGCAGGGCTGCTGCCCTTGGGTTAGGGGACCACGCCCGATCAGGTAACGTCCCGCAGAAGGGGGACAGAGCAGCTGTGCCCCAAGGGGAGGGGCTTCCAGCATGGGCAGTGGGGCGGTGGGGCCTGGGGGGCCTGGGGGGCAGCACGAGGCCTGCAGGCCACTTTGCAGGACAAAGGACAGTCTCTACTCTCTTGCTGCCTCTGTGCATTTGGCAAGCATTTTCCATGGACGTGCAGAGCACGGGAGGAAGGCCACGGCCCAGCTGCCCTGGGGGCCTGCCTCTGCCCTACCATGACTTTCCCAGCAGGACTTGGGCATAGCCGAGGGAAGGCCGTGCCTCACAGGGCCAACAGGCCTCAGAGCCAGCGGTGGAGAGAGAGGGGCAGCTGCCTGGACACGGCTGAGCCTGGGACCCCTCCCTCCCTGGCCTCCCTGCCTCAGGAATTCCCATGTTCCAGCCCTCCGCAGCAGAGGTGACCCCCGGGCCCCAAGGGCGCTCAGCCAGTGTCGCTTGAAGGTCAGCTGCAAGTGCCCACCAGGCCTGGAGCAGAGAACAGGAAGCCCTCTCTGAGGCTTCCCGGCTTTTATTCCCTTCCCAGCACCCACGGAGGCCCTCCCTCAGTCTCTCTGCACAGGATGTGAAGACCTTGGCAATAAAAGTGTCTGTCTCACTCCTTGGGCCTTTGCGATGCTGGGTGCGCTGGGTGGATCAATGGGCCACCACAGAAAGGGCTTGCTCACTGCCGCTGCCCACCTGGGGAGGCCGGGCTGGAGCGCGGGTGGCAGGAGGGCACTGCCTGCACAGAGGAGGCTTTCCAAAGGACCGCGGCTCGGAGACGGCGACGGCTGCCCAGGTTCACCAAGCAGAGGGCCAAAGGTGGGTCTCGGGCAATCTCGGGGGGAAAAGCCACAGCTGTCCACTGGGGGGTCCCAGGGCTGTGCCATCCACCCTGTCCCCAGGGCATGCAGCCAAGGGCAGGGCACTGGGCTGCCCAGTGGGTTCACCGGGGTCCCCATCACTCAGCAGAGAGGACCAGAAGGGGCCACTGTGTGGATGGTGAGTTCTGTCATTTCTGTCACTTGTCAGTCCCTCCGTGAAGACCAGCCTCTTGGCTGCTCAGTGACTTCAAGCAGGGTGGACCGGTCATTCCTCCCGCCCCCTCCTCAGAGCCTTTGGGGCCTCTTGCTCACGCTTGAGGCAGCTCCTGAGTTGGTCGGGACGTTCAGAGGTGGAGTGAGGGGACTGTGGGGGCTGGGTCTAGTCTGTCCATCCTGGTTTGAAGGGACTGGGTGGTGACTGTAGGCAGGTGGGAAGTGGCTGGAGTCGAGGGTCACGGGGTGTGCCCTGGAGGGGTGCTCTAATCTGTCACCCCCCCCCCGGCGTCCTGGCCAGCGCTCCTGCACCCCACTCTTCGTTCCGCCTCGCCTGGGGCCCATAGCCGGCCGTGGACTAAATCTGAAGCCATGAGCCAAAGTAAAGCCTCCTCTCCCAGGTGGTTCTGGTCAGCATGAACCAGCACTTCCTCCCAGTGCTGCCTGAGTGGCCATGGCAGCAGGGATGCCAGCTGCGAGGATGGATGAGGCATGGTCCCTCTTGCATTTTGTGGAGTGGACAGGGCAGAACCGGTGCTGCCCCTCTCTGGACCCTTGCTGGGCTGTGGCTGTGGAGCTGTAAGAGCCTGCAGACCATTTTTTGTGGGTTTTCAGATCCCAAGTTCACTGTGATCTCTGATGGGCTTCCTGTCCACTAGCAGTCCAAGGCCTCAGCATGGCCCTTGACGTTGGAATGAAGTGTGATTTTACTTTATGCAGACGTTCTTCCGACATCTCTTTTCCACTATTGAGGCCACAGATGGACTCCGGCTGCAGGCCCTGCTGTCTTTTGGCCTGGTCTTGTCCCTGACTGTCCACAAAGTCTGGCTCAGGCCCTGATGGCTGTGAAGTACAGAGGCAGGTCTGGCCCTAAGCTGCCCATCTAGTAGAGGGGAGACCAAGGTCAGTGGAGTTTTGGCAGGAGCCAAGGCAAGCTCCAGGGCGGGGCCTGCGCTGCAGACGGGACCTCAGAGACGGCACCCACCGTACTTTCTCATCTGTCTGGCCACCTCACGACCTCAGGCCTCAGAGGCCACCCCCACTGGCCCACAGGGCCTAGGAGCCTGAGCAGAGCCTTCTCCAGTGCACCTGCCTGGCCCAGGGGTGAGGGAGCTGTGGGTGTGGTGCCAGGGCCGCCCAGGGAGTCCAGATCAGCAGCCTCAGCCCCTGATCTCTGGGCTCACTGGGGCCAGACCAGCCCCACATGCTGTCCCCACCAGCCTTCTGAGGGCAAGGACATAGGGGTGGCCTCAGCAGGACCACACAACAGAAATGCAAAGAGCCCAACGAGACTCAGCATGTCCCACAAGCCCCAGCAGAAAATAGAGATGTTGGTGACATTGATTGTGTCACGCTTTGGATCTGACTGTCCCCCCAGGGCTCATGGGCTGAAGGCTTGGTCCCTAAGGCAGCAGTGTTCAGAGTTGGGGCCTTGGGAGGTGCCTGGCACAGAGCCGCTACCCACTTCCCCCAGCTGCCAGCGGGTGTGCAACTGGGGACAGGTGGGCTCTGGTGACCCGAAACAGCCCAAGTGGTGCCACTGCAGCGATGGGGAGACTGAGGCAGGAGGTGGGGACAAGGGGTGGCTCCCAGGGACGTGCTGCAGGAACCGGGCCACCGTCACAGCCCTGAGTCGGGTCACACTGCTGGGGAGGCTGAGACTCAGCACGGAGAAGTGAGTGGACCTGGTGGGCAGGAGGCAGGACCCAGCCCGATGCCGGGGTCAAGCAAGGTCAAGACGGGCAGCAGGGAGGGAGTCAAGGCTGCTGTGCTGGGGTGTCCCCAGACAGTGATGCCACCCACAGGGTGACATAGGAGTGGCCGTGAGGAAAGGGAGTGTGGGCTGTGCCCTGGGTGGGGAGCTGGACACGCGGCAGAGGCCATTTCTAATCACCCTGCCCTTGGCCCCGTGATGAAATCCCAGGAACCCTCTCAGGCTGCCGACCCTCCAGCCCACGCATGTGTGAGCCCGCGATGCACAACACACATACCTGTGGCCCTGCAGGGACCTAAAAGCATCCATCAGGGATGCCGTGGGTACCCCAGCTGGTTCCCATAGCAACGCCTGGATGGTGGAGAGAGGGGAAGGTGGAAATGCAGAGAAATCTCTCGTAAAGATCAACGGCTTCAAACTGAACAGCCAGAGGGGAGACAGCCGTGGGGACAGCCCCGGGGTTGGGCTGAGGCCACCAGGCGCAGGGCTGTGCAGCCCGGGCAGGGCAGCCACTCCCGCCAAGAGTGCCTGGGCCAGGCCAGGGGAGGCAGACCTCAACCCCCTGGCGGCAGGGAGATGGGAGGGCACACACCAGCCTGCGGACAAGCTGTCCACGAGCCCCACGGCAGCTCCAGGAGCCAATGTGGTCATCACCCCCTTCACAGAAGAGGAGCGTGAAGCACAGGGTGGCCACACTCAGCAGGGGGCACCGCGGCCAGGCTCAGAAAAGGCCTCGAGGGCGGCCCGGGCTCCCTAACAAAGGAGACAGAACCTGTGGCCTGTAGAACACACGTCCATCTTCTTGGGGTCTGTAGGTCAGCCCCGCCCTTCCCCGCTGGGCTCAATGGAAGGGCTGGCTAGCTCCCTGCGGAGGCTCGGTGGAGAGTCTGAACCTGAACCCCCAACCTCCGCAGCCTCCAGAGTCGCCCACACTCGGCCCAGGCAGCTCCCCATGTGTGATTGGAAGCCGTGGCGTCTGGGGGAATTGCTCTGACCGGGCTCCGTCCTCAGTCCAGCTCCCACCATCTCCCATACAGCTCTCCTGGGCCTTGTGAGTACACTGGGTCCAGCCAGGGGGCTGGCTCGGCTCCTGACCTCAAGGTCATGCCAGGCCAGCAGCCCAACAGGAGGGGCGTGCAGAAGCTGGGGGCTGTCCCGCCCACCACAGGTAGGAGTGCGGGACAGGGGACCTCGCTAGGGGCAGTACCCAGGGGTCTGCAACAGGGCTGGCACAGCAGGGGTTGGCCTGGGCAGAAGGCCTCAGGGGCAGGGGAAGACCAGTCCATGGGGATGTGCCTGAAGCAGATGGTCCCACTGCCCAGTGGGGAGGGGCAACCTGGTGGGCCTTGAGGCTTGGGAGCCAGGGAGTTGGGCACCCACAGTCTTGCAGGTCCAGGTGCCAGGGACGCCCTTGTGGTCCAGGGCTGGATCGGAATCCCTGGTGGATCCAGGTCCCTACTCTGCCGGTCAACACTGCTGGGCGACTAGCAGGTCACCTTCTCTCTCTGGCTGAGAAACCTGCCTCATCTGGTCCCCGCTTTCCCTAGGGACCTACTACCAGCCCAGGAAGCTCAGCCCACACCCCCTCTGCTCTCTGCACACAGAGAGGGCCCCAGAGACGTGGAGGTCCGAGTGGATCACAAGCCTCTTGCTTCATCCAGAGTCTGTTTCGGTTCTCTGAGGCCAGGCCCTGTTTTAAGGGCTATGGGGACACCATCCTACCCTCAGCCCCTTGGCTGGGGGGTGTAAGAGCCTCCTGTGAAGTCCTCCTGAGTTGTTAAGTTGGGCCAATGTCTTCTGGAGTGGACAGAGATGGGGGCATTGAATGGAGGAGGTTCCTGGCCCCGTCGCAGCCCCCCACTCCCATTCCAGGGGGGATGGGGAGGCTTGTTCCTCAGTGGCCCTGAGTGTGGAGAGGCGAACTGACATTTTCCAGCAAGATCTCACCAGGTACTGAGCAAGGCAGAGGCAAGATAATTACAGGGATGGCCGAGGCTAAGAATAGCTCCTGCAGGAAAGAGCCCGCAGCAGAGCCTGGAGTCCCGGCCAGAGAGGGGGACAGGCCTCATTGTGAGGCCACTTCCGGGATCCTGCTGGTGGGGGCATCAAGGACTTCCTCGGGGGTCAGTCCAAACAGCGGGGTCCGGGGTGCCCGCTGCATAGCAGTGGCACCTGGGTGGGAACTGGTCTCCTTGAGGACGCACAAGAGCAGGGCCCTGGGGAGAGAGGAGCTCGTCAGACTGTGGCCATTCCCCACAAAGAGGGCTCAAAGGCCCCCAGGGGACACCCAGAGTTTGGAGCAGTGGTGGCCGCCAGCCTCCTCCAAGCTGAAGAGACACTGGGCCCTCCTGGCAGGGTCTCCACTCTCCCCAACTAGATGCCCTTGGGCAGGTGTCGCTCCCTCCTCAGGTGACTGCTGTCTTTGGGGGACAGTCTCCAAGCAAGACCACCTTTCCTGCTGTGAGGGAGTGGGGCTGGGGCTCAGGGTTCTGCCCCTGGTGTCCCCGAGATGCTCAGAGGATGGCCTGGGTGAGGGGAACCCTCGTCATCTGACTCCCACCTTGGGGTCCCCGGGGAGCTGAGATGGACAGAAAACCGCTGGTGAACTTGAGGCAGGTAGAGCAAGGGAGGGGACAGGGTCAGGAGTCCCCAGCAGGCAGGGGCTCTGGTGAGGAAGTCCTGGAAGGATGGAGTGCCCGGCAAGGGCAGGGAGAGGCCAGGGCGGTAGAGAGGGAGGGACACAGAGGAAAGGGCGGGACGTGGAGGCAGAGACCGACGGGCAACCGAAGTCCGCAGACTGACCAGGAAGGGTGAGGTGGGGACGCCTGGCTTCCCTGCTGGGCCCAGGAGGCTTGCTGGATTGGGACCCAGTTCCAGAGGCAAGGAGGCCACCTAGAGGCTGGGGAAGCGGCAGGAGCCAGGTCACTGCAGGACAGGCAGCTGTGGACAGGTGGGAAGTGGCCGCATCTCAGGCTGGGGTAGGAAGGTTGCCCAGTTTTCCAGGGCATTCGGGGCCTCTGGGAATGGGGAGGTGGGGGCCAGCTGGGCTGAGGGTGCTGCCCGGGATGGCCAAGGTGGAAGGGACAGGGCAGTGGAGTTGTCTGTGCCTGGGGGCTGGGGAAGGATCCTCGTGGGTGCAGAGAGAGCAGAGTGGCCGTGGATTGGGGGCAGGCTGGGGTTCCCGTGACGAGCAGGGAGGGCAAGCAATGTGTGCCATCCCATGCCCATGACAGCAGGGCACCAGCTGGGTACTCTGGACAAGCCTGGAGTGGGGGTCAGATGATGAGGGTTCCCAGGCCATCCTCTGAGCATCTCGGGGACACCAGGGGCAGGACCCTGAGCCCCAGCCCCACTCTCTTACAGAACACTGAGCCCAGCAAGCTCACACCACCTTGTCTCTGGCAGGGGTGGGAGGTGGGGCTCAGTGTGGGCCGTGGCAGGAGGTCACCTTGCCATTGAGGACGGTGGCTCCTGGAGTGGGTGGCAACTGGTGTCCCCTGCAGGGCACCACTGACTGGGGTCAGGGTTGCAGCTTCTGAGGCTGGGGACAGAGCCCTGCACCCTGAGGCACTGGTGTCCACGCCAGCCCGACCAGCCCTCTGGGCTCACAGGGACAAGGGGGGACCACAGTGCTGCGCACACCTGTGCCCAACCAAGACTTGCCTGCCTCCTCCTGCTGGTCCTAGGCCGTCTTCCCGGGAAGCAGAGCCCAGGACAGGGGCACAGGCGGGAGCTCACTGAAGCAGAGCCCAGGTCTCCAGCATGGGCTTGGTGGGGGGCAGGTGGGCGTCCGGCTCCTCGGCCATCCTGGGCAGCTCTGGTGTCAGGGTGTCCTGCAGTTGCTCCCCTTGGGCCAGGTGGGCCCTTTGAGCCCACGTTGGTGAGCCATGGGCTACCCCACCTCCCAAGGCACGGAGTCCCCAAACCCACAGCGATGGCAGCGGAGCGGGTCACTGACAGGCCAAGAACACCTAGGGGCCAGCAGCTGCTAGGGCTGCTCTCACAGGCCAGCCAGGGAACGGTGGCCTCTTTGGGCACCTCCACCTGCTTCTGTGGCCTTGATGCCCCATCCTGGGTTGGGGGCGGCTGGGCTTGTGTCTGTCTGGGTAGTGCTGGGCCTTTGGCCTTGGGCCCCAGTGAGGAGAGTCAGGTCAACAGATCAGACCTGGGTACACGGACCTTGTGACTTGTTCATCAGATATCTGTCCTTGCAAAGAAGGACTGACCTCCTGTATCCCCCAAACAGAGCACCAGGTGTCACCTCCAAAGGGCGCTGTCAGGGCCCATCATGCACCAAGGAAGCAAGTGCGGGGCCGGCCCAGGAGTCTGGTGACGAAGCCCCTCCCTCCGTGTTGGGCAGTGGCTGATCATAACAGTGGAGCCTCGGATCCCGACTGGACGTGGCTCTGCCGGCCTGTGGGACCAGCCAAGCGCTGGTGTGATCTGGGGAGGAGGAGCAGAGGGGAGCTATGCACCTTCAGGGCCAGGCGTGGCTTCCGAGCACCACTGGACCCCTGGGCAGGCCCTGCCCTCTCTGATCTTTGGGAAGGGGCTCTGCTTGGAAGGGCAGACTGATGGCAGGCGCTCGTCACCTGTCACTCAGACAGGACATCCGTGCATCTGCAGCCCTCCTCTCCCGTGTCACCCTCACTGCCCTGGGGTGCACTGGTCTTGCCAAACCCAGGGAGGGTTTAGCTTGCAGTTTCCAAATGGCCTCCCATGCTGCTCTCTGTGCCCCCCTCCCTCGTCCGCCATCCTCTTTCTCTCCTCCTCCCTCAGCTCACCTCCAGGTTCCCCACCTGCAGACCCAGTCTGTACCCCTCAAAAAATCACCCTCACTGAGGGGGCAGCCCAACACTCAGCCCCACACTCTGAAGGGCCAGATCCTGGGTGGTGGTCTCTGTGCCCACAGGCCCTTGCTCCATGGAGAGGGCACATCTGCAGCAGGTTGAGGTGAGGAGCCAGGACTGGGCCCACTGGGCCATGGCCTCCTGCCCCTCCTGGCCAGGGCTCCCCACCTGGGATCCCCACAGCATTCTCTTGCACCTCCTTTCCCATTCTGAACAGTTCCCGTCACCCCCGCCCCACCCCACCTCGCGGCCTGCTTCAGGAGCTGTCTGTGGGTCCACGGGGCCTCGTGGCACTGCCCCTTCCTTGGCCTCGCGCCTCTGCAGCTCTCCCAGACCCCAGAGGTAGGGCCACTCCAGCCCCACTCCAGCAAGCAAGGAGGCTCCTTGGTTGAACCTTTGGGCACAGCTGGTGAGATCCTTGGCCCCGCGCAGCCTGACGCCCGCCCTTTCATCCTGCTGCCCGCTCACCGAGGCAGACTTGATTTTAGAGAAAAGCACTGGACAGCATAGGGCGACCCTAGGGTTTTATGCCTGTGCCCACCTGGCCAGAGGCCTCCCACCAAACTAGGTCTGCAGGTGGGCCCGCGAGCCCCCAGATGCCTGCCCCCAGTCCCGCCTCTGTTCCAGAACCTGAGGGTGGCCCTCTCTGTGTCCCAGTCTCCCTGCCCCACAGTGAGATGAGGCTGAGTGGCCAGTGGTGCTCATGAGCAGGGTGACCAGGGTGGAGGCCACGTGGGGAGACTTCCAACCTGGGGACTTGAGCCACAGGACTTGGGAGGTCCGTGGGCAGTTGGGCCACCCCGCCCCGCGCCCTGCGGCCAGGCCCTCTGCCTGCAGAGGAGCAGAGGGAGCAGAGGCAGCGAGCTGCACCTCCAGCCCTCATCAGTGACGTGGTGACTGACGACAGGGAACGCCGCGTCCTGGGCTGCCACCTTTCGTGTGAGCAGTGCCTGCGGGGACAAAGTGTTGTCCCACCATGGGGCCTCCTGCTGTCCCTGTCACTCCTCTCCCCATTCTTGTCAGCAGCTTCATTCTTTAGAAGAAACAAGGCGGACAGGACCGAGGCAGCCCTTTTACCATGGAGAGCTGCACTCAGGGCTGCCTGCTAGCCCTGCCTGGAGGGTGACATTTCCTGGTGGCAGGTGGCCAGGACACACACTCCATCTGTGCCCTGGCCCCCAGGCCTCCTCTGTGTCCCCGCAGGCTTCATCCTGCCCTCAGCAGGTGCAGCGAGGGCTGTGCTATGGCCAGGCACCCAGCAGGGCCAGCTCTACCCAGGCTGGACAGGGCAGGCTGCTGCCCTGCCCTGGCTGCCCGCCTCTGCACACCTGTGAGCAGAGAAACACCATCAGATGGGTCAGCACCTACACAGAGCAGTGCCTACAGATGACCTGGCAGGCAGTCAGTCAAGCCCTCACCCAGCAGGGCCCTGAAAGTGTTCGGTAGGTCTGAGCAACACAGCCCCCACAGGCCACCCCTCCCTCCTCACAGAGGCCAGGAGGCTGGCTTCCCCCTTGCAGGGAGAGCTCACCTTGCAGGGGAGGAAAACGAAGCCCAGAGACAGCAAGTCATGATCCCACAGCCAGGACCGAGGGTCCCTCCTGGCTGGACCCTGCTTTGGCCATACCCCTCAGGTTCCAGGGCCTGAGCAGGCTGTAGATCCAGCCTTGGCACAGCCTGTACTCCTGCAGGACTTGGGGACTGTCCTCTGCTCAGCGTGAACAGGGCTCCTGCCACACTGCCTTGGGCCTGGGGCTGCAGGGGATGGTCTCTGGGGGGAGCCCTCAGGTTTCTATAGGCTGAGGACAGGACCCTGGGGTTTCTCTTGCAGGGGGAAATGTAGCAGTGTTCCCCTACCCCCAGACCCTCCCTGCACCATGCAGGCTCCACAGTTACCCCTCAGGCCACAGGGCCTCCCTCGAAGCTCCCCTCTAGCCAGCCCACACCCCCAGAGAGGCAGCAGGAACACTCCACAAGTTTCAGTGTTTTATTAACAAAATCTTATAAAAACAGTCTGTCTTCGAGGTAAGGTGGCAGGGATTCTGGCCTGGCAGGACTTTCAAGGCGTAGTTTGTGTAGGGGGAGGCGCACCCTCTGAGGTCTCCCCAGGCCCCAGGACCTCCCTGCAGCCTGTGCTAGCCAATGAGTATGAGTTATGGCTTATGTGCAAAAATAAAATCTGTGGGGGCGGGCAGGGGCACAGGGTGGAGGATTCATCAGGTCATCTGCAGAGCTGGTCCCCAGAATCCGGAACCCCAATGGGCAAGGCAGAAAGAGGAACCTCCAAAACTTCAGTCCGGGCTGCTCCAGCTGCAGACATGAGTGGCCCAGGGTCTAGCCTGAGCAAAAGCAGGGCCAGGGCAGAACAGAGAGCCTGGGACAGCCCAGGAGCAAAGGCCTCAGGATCTCCTGGGGCTGGCCTGGGGGCTGCTGGAGGGGCTGGGGCCCTGGCCTCGGGGCTCCTAAAAGGATCTGGCAGGAGGCCATGGCCACACAGCACGCAGGGACTCCCTGTTGGAAGTGCCAGGGTAGTGGACCCTGGCTTTGGCTGTAGTGGCTCTAGGGGCAGGGAGCTGGCAGCCAGCGGGGCGGGCATAACGGCAGGCCCTGCCCTCACGCTGGTCCATCCTCACCACCAGCTCTCAGGCCGAGCTGGGGTGCTGCCCAGTGCCAGAACGCCTCCTCTCTGCAGCTGCCCCCTCTCAGCTGCCCTGGGGCTGGCAGCCTTGAGAGAGGGAAGACAGTGCCAGGCTCAGCAGCAAAGACTCCAAGGCAGTCAGAGACCTGAAGGAGAGAAAGCACAGCCATCAGCAACAGAGCAGTGGGCTCACAGGCAGGACCGGGGGCAGGTTCTTGGGCTGGAGCCCCCAGGGTCCAGGCACAGACTCTCAGCTTTCACAGGGGATGGGTGAGTGCATGCCTGGGCAGGATGGCAGAGGGGCAGTCTGAGGCAGGAAGAATGGGGCTCTGTTACCTGTTGTGATTCTCCTGGCTCCGAGTGCTGGCTGCTGCCTCAGCCGGATTTGAGGACTTGGCCCCTCTGGGACTGTGTGCCCGCCACAGCTGAGTCACTGAGCAGAGCTCAGACCCTGCGCGTCTGGCATGAATCACTATCTGAGATGAGAAGCACAGGGTCCCGGTGAGCGGGCTGAGCCAGCTCCTCAGCACTGCCTCCCACCCCAGCCCACTTCTGATCCTGGGGGTCTCTCTGCACACCCACGATGCCATCCCGACCCCATCTTTGCAGCCTCGGAGCCTCAATGGGCTCACTTGGAAAATGAACTGGGCCCTGGACCCTCCCAGCTCTAAGATGCCACAGAGGTGGGGACTCACCTAGGGGCCAGGAGGTGCCAGGATGTCAGGTCTGCTGCTGCTGCTGCTGCTGCTGCATGTGCAGCTTAGGTGCTCCCTGAGAAGGGAGTTGTGCTGCCCAAGGCTGGCCATCTGCCCCGGGGGGCGACGGGAGTGCCAGCTGGCTCTGCAGTGTCTGCCAGGAGTGGGTGGTGTGCCAGAAGTTGAAGTTCAGCACTGGTTCTGCCTTGCCTTCTGCCCGGGTGGCCTGTTGAGCGGTCTCTGCCTTCTGGACACTTGGTTTCCTGTGTGCCCAGAAGCACTGGAGCAGAATGAGGAAGCTGGAGATGTTCTGCAGTGGCCTGAGTGCAGAGGGTAGGGCTGCCCCCAGGCCCAGGCAGGCAGGCCAGGAAGACAGAGGTGGGGTGACGCAGGAGCCCTGCAGGGGAGGGGCTCCTTGCTGCTCAGGGCTTTGCACACATCTGGGTGGCATGTCTGTGATTAGGGCCTGGAGGCTGAGGGTGCCTGTTGGATGAGGAATGCCCCAGTGGGTATCAGTGCCAGATCAAGTCCTGGTTAGCAAAAGCCACAGCATGGCTGTGGTGGGCAGGCTGGGGGCCCTGGGCTGCCCTCTATTCAGGCTGGGTCCGGTCGCTGGCCACCGACTCGCTGGTGAGGGCGGGAGTGAGGGCCTCAGCTTCGTCCTCAGTGGGCACCTGGGGGCCAGCTGGCTCAACCTCCTGCTCCAGGCCGTCCTGCACCTCCATGCCCCTCTGGATGAGCTGCTCCAGGGTCTTGGGCAGTGGGTGGCGCAGAAAGCGCTTAAGCTTGGGCTGCAGGGTGCCCACCACATACTGGATGATCTCCTCCTCCTCTGCGTCCACGTACAGGGTCTGGTACAGATCCCGCTTGCGCCACAGGAACTGATCCAGTGGCTCACCCTGCTTCTGTGGCAGGTCCAGCTCCCGCTGGATGGCCTCTCGGGACAGGGTGCC
The DNA here is from genome assembly GCF_048772815.1 of Callospermophilus lateralis. Taxonomy (NCBI): domain Eukaryota; kingdom Metazoa; phylum Chordata; class Mammalia; order Rodentia; family Sciuridae; genus Callospermophilus; species Callospermophilus lateralis. Next base: position 90,315,394 of record NC_135320.1, read on the forward strand.
CTCGCTGTACTGCAGGAACTCCTTCTTGAATTCCACCCAGTTCTTCACAGAGCCCTGCTTGAACTCCCACCACTTCTTGGCTGGCCCATTCATGTGGTTCTGAATCTGGGACAGCCAGTACTCCTCAGAGCCACCCACCTGCCGCAGGTATTCTTCCAGGTGGCTCAGGAACTCCCGTGGGTCCTCGAAGATCTGAGTGTCCACACCGGGGCTTGGCTGCCCGTCCTCTCCAGGCCCCCAGGGCTGGTACTGCTGGGCTTCAGCTGGTTCTTGACCCGGCAGCTCACCAGCAGCGGGTGGTGGAGTGATAGCATAGGGGCTGACCGTGTAGTCGTAGCCATCAGTCTCGTGGCAGTAGCTCTCAGGACCCCCCACGCCCACGGAGACCGTGTGGCGGGCTGGGTCATTGCCCACCGGGTACTTGCCGCCCATGGACTCCAGGCGGTCGGCCCACTTCTCCAGTCTGTAGAAGACCTCCCGCCACACATGCATCTCGCGCTTGACCCAGCGCTCCAGGTTGGCGATGGTCTCCTGGCAGCGGCACAGGCAGGCCTTGATGGACTTCTTCCAGCGCTGCGAGTCGCTCGTGGGCACGTAGCCATCCAAGTTGTTCTCCAGCTTGCCCACCGACCTGTGCAGCCCCTTCAGCTCGCGCTCTACCTGCTTGGACACCTCGGTCAGCAGGTGCCGATGGGTCCTCCGCACGTGCTCCAGCATCTCGGCGCGGCACTTACCGATCTGCAGGATCACGTTGGGCTTGGCCGCCGGCCCGCCCCGCGGCCCGGGGTAGGCGTGGAGGCCGCCGCTCGTCATGTGGTCCAGCTCCATCTGCCCGCAGGTGGCCGCGCTCCGGACAGGCTACGAACTACTCTGGGACAGGCGCTGTGAGAGCGCAGGGAGCCGGCGGCGGCGGCGGGGCGCGGGGCGGCTCGCGGAGCGGCGGGAGCCCGGGTGCGGGAGCCGCGGTGCTGCGGCAGGTGCGGCAGGTACAGCAGGTACCTTGCGGCAGAGGCTGAGAGAGGACGCGGCGCCCGTGCTCTGCGCCGAGCCGCTGCCGCGGGCTCTTTATGCTGCCCGCGGCCCGTGGGCGGCCCCTGCCGAGCCCGGCTCCCATTGGCTCAGCCGCAGGCTCCCGCCAGCGTCCCGCCCGCGCCCGCCGCCGCAGGCCCCGCCTCTCCCGCGCCCACTCGCACCTCCCGGGCGGGCGCCGAGCGAGGACCCGCCCTCTGCACGCTCCGGGTGACTAATCCGCTCCCCTGCGCACCTCCCACCCGAGACGCAGGCTCTTTCACCCTGCGGGCACTCGGGGGATGCGCTGGGGACCAGCGAGTCCCCGCGCCCTGGCCAGCGCTGGGCCATGAGGGTGGGCAGGACCAGGTTGTTTACCCGCCCAAGGTCTCAGAATATTTTACCTAAAAGCAGCGGGGCCCGCTGGACGCTGCCCTTCTAGATCCTCGCTGCCTCTGCCCCTGCTCATCGTGGCTTTGCAGTATGAGCGACAGCGGAAGAGCCCCGCAGGACCCTTTCCCTGGGAGGCCCTCCGTCCTCACCTGCGGGTTCAGTGGTATACACACACACACACAGTCCTGTCCGTCCCTGCCCCCACTTCCTTGAGTCCAGGTGCTGGCCTGGTCCTCCCAGCTCTGTGTGAGACATGCACCCAGGCAGTCTGCTGGGGCACTAGTTGTGTGACACCCAGCAGTGTGGCCATGGTTGAACAGGACTGCACAGTGCCCGCAGCCAGGTCTTTGGTGCAGCCGCAGGTTTTACTTGGGCCTCCAGGTGATCTGGAAGTTGCTACCTGGGGATAAGGGATGAGGGTTGGAAGAGATGCGGGGTCATTCAGCCTCCCAAAGTGCTGACCCCAAAGCCCCAGGTCACAGCCATAACCTGTCCAGAAGCTGCAAGCCTGAGGATGGAACAGGAGGAGGGGCAGGGAGGAGGGGCAGGGATGCTGGCAGCACAGAGATGCAGAGGAAAGCAAGAACCATATAAGGAATGGGGCTCCGGAAGCTGCGGTTCCCTCGGGAGGGAGGCCCCTTCCGCTTCCCTGGCAACCGCAGTGCCGTGGGGGAGGGACATCCTTTCTGGATTACTCCAAGGCAGGATGGGTTAGTGTGGTTCTCACGTCCTCTGATGTTACCTAGAAGCAGGTGACACACTAATACCCCCTCAGAGAGCCACAGATGCTTAGTGACAACCAGGATACCTTATGCCCCGCTGCTACTCCCTTCCCCTCTCAGACTCAGGCACTACACACTCATGCCCCCCACTCAGAAACCCCCAGCATTTGCCCCCACTCAGAGCCCCACGTACACACTCATGCCCCCCACTCAGAGCCCCACGTACACACTCATGCCCCCCACTCAGCACCCATGTACACACTCATGCCCCCCACTCAGCACCCATGTACACACTCATGCCCCACGCAGTCTTGCTCACACACTGGCTGCAATCTCCATGCCTTGCCTGAACCCACTGCCCCCACCCCCTGTCTCTGGAGCCTCAGCCCCCCTCACAGCCAGCCTTCTCCTCCTTTCCCTGGGCTTCCGTCCCTGAGGGGAATGTCTTTCTGGCAAAAAAAAAAAAAACTCCCCCAAAATGGCTCTCCTGGCATTTCTAATTAAAGGCAAGTGGGCGGGCAGAGAAGGGAGGGCGGAGGGGCACCTCCGAGCTGGGAGGGAGAGCAGGCAGAGAAGCTGCGAGAACAGGGACCCTGAGTCTTCACACGGAGGATTCCCAGAGTAGGAGGCCACAGGTCCTGTGCCTGACCCTGAGACGTCTGGTCTGGGCAGGGGTCCCCAAGGGGACCAGAGGACTGTGTCGATGGGTTGGGCTGATGAATCAGCTGGACACAGACCGGTCCTGTGTTTCTGAGTGTGGGAGCCAGTGCTTCAGTGACCAGGGCTAGCCCTCCATGTTTAAAAGCCTGACCATGTGGCCCTGGGTGGATGGCTCTCAGGCCTCTAGCCCCCAGTGGTCTCCAGCTCCCCTCTCTACTCTGACCCTAGGTCAAAGCCAAAGACAGGCTTCCCAGAGTGGGAGGTTGGGGAGAGGGAGCAAAGATTGGGATGGCCATAGGTCTGGAGCCCTGCGGTGCTGGTCTGGAAGGCCAGTCCCCTGGGGCCAGGCCTGGACAGGGAAGGCAGTGCTCAAGGTGGCCCAGAGAGGATGCCGTGTGTTCAGATGCATGGCACTCACACCCCTCCCCTGACCACTGAAGAGCTGGACAGGTGGCCCCAGGCAGACCTTGTGGGTGGAGTGCATACTCTGGTCAGTACAGCACAAGGACAAAAGCTGGTGGCAAAGGAGTCCCCGCCTCCTCACCAGGTCTGCAGAAGCTCTGAACTGCAGGTCCTGCAGTGACAGGTGACAGGTGACAGGCAATAGCAGCTGCTCTGGGAACACTTAATCGCTGCCCAATTATCGCCCCAGAAGCCTTCAGCAAACTCCCGCTGGATCCTGGGGCTCTATTCTTCTGCCTCTGGGCATGGGCCTTCTGTCACAGGGCCTGCACTCCCACAGCTGTCCACCCCCAGGAGGACAGGGCACCAAATGCTGACCCCCAGCCCCAGCAGGCCTGGGAGGGGACTGAGGGACCTTCACTCCCAGAGCCCAATGGGCTGTTTCTTCAGGTCTAGTCTGAAGAAGGAGGTGCCCAGGGGAGCGGAGGGGTCGAGGGAGTGGCCACAGAGGGTCTGCGCAGCTCTAGGGTCTAGGTGCCCCGGCTCAAGCTACTCTGCCCACCTGCCCCCGGGGCTCCAGGTGCCTGGCACCAAGCTCCAACCCTGCGACGCTGACACGCCTCTTTAAGACGGACTCTCCTTCTGTCACAGAGCTCACCCCCCAGTGTCTGGCCTTTCTAACCCCACCTCCAGAGCCTCCTTCCTCCCTGAGTCTGCTTGGTGACATGCTTTCTGATAGGACTCACACCTGCCTCCAGGATCCCCACAGCCTGGGCCCCCAGAGGGACTGCCTCTCTCCTGTATCTCCCCCCACTCCCCAGGGCACATGCTCCTCAAGCTGCTCCCAGCCCCCCTTGTAGGGCGCCCAGCTGTTCCTCCCTGACTCCAAGGAAGGTGTTTCCCTGACAGGCTGTGGCCTGGACACAACCTGGCCAGCCCCAGGGGGCCATTCCAAGTCCGGCCTGCTCCTCCTGTTGACCCTGCTGTGGAGCAGCCGAGGGTGTGAAGACACTCCGTGAGGCACCCGCACATGTGGACATCTCATGCCCGTGTTCACAGGTGTGCACACTCAGCCTGTGCCCAGGCAGGCTGACCATGTGTGCATGCACATGGATCCGCTCATATTAGTATGTGTACAACAGGAACTCCCCGATCGACTGCCTTGTGCTCCAGGGCCCTGTTGCCCACTTTGGCCTGGGTGGTAGCCCCCAGCCCAGTGCTCATCAAGCAGGAGACCCGGGAAGTGGGGGTGATCTGTGCCAGATGATGGCAGTGGTCCTGACACCTTGGTGTGAGGGTGCACAGGGGTCGGCCATGTAGGCTTCCTGGCCCTTGCTCTGGCTGAACTTCTTGTCCAACCCCCGTGTCCAGGCTCCCTAGTCCTACTGCCCTGCAGGGTCAGGTGAGGTGGCCTCATTCTAGGGCCAACCACTGCCCAGTGGGGATGGGAGAAAGGATAGGCTGACCCTGTGCCCCCCGAGAACCCTTCCAAGCCCAGGGTCCTTGCCCAGATCTGGAGATGGTCTCCAGGCCACTGCTTCAAGCCAGGTGTTCTCCACTGTCCTGCCCAGGGGTCCCACTGCAAGGCCTGCTGGCCTTGGCCCACAACCTGCCCCCAGCCCCCGCCCTTCCTTCTCAGCACAGGGCAGGGCTTCCCAAGGTGCTGTGTCTGGGGTCAGGAGTGCGTCTGGGAGCCGGGAGTGGGCCTGACCCAGACCAGGCACCTGGCCAGAGTCTGAGGAACCGAGAAAGGCACCTTCTCCACCCCTTTCTAGTCAGAGGACCTGGTAGGTGCTCACCGGAGCCCAGCCTTTCCCTCTGTAGAAGGGGTCATAGTGCCAGGGCTAGGTGTCCAGTAAGACTGCAGGACACAGGGAGCTGCCCGGAAAGCCAGGGATCTCCTGCCTCCTGCCAGGAGCCCCCTTCAGAATGTCACCCCTGGAACAGAGGCGGGGAGGTGGCTCAGCTGGCTCCTCAGGGGAGGGCCCTGGGTACATCCTGCCTACTGCCTCTGCCCCCCTGGCTGTTGGTACTGACCCGGGGGGGCGGTCACTGCAGAAGACCTCCCACAGCCCCCACAGAAGCTCCCTGCCATCTCTGTGGCCAGCCTGAGCTGCAGGAGTGGGGCGGGGGAGGCCAGGCCCAGGGACCCAGGGGTGAGGGTCCAGACCCCACCAAGGGCTTGTGCTGAGGCTGGGAGAAGAGACCAAGGAAGGAAGAGAGGTGGAGGTGGGGGAAAGGGGAGGCAGAGAAAGATCCAGAAAAGTGGCTGTTCTCACTAATTCCTCATGAAGACTGCCTTGATGTTTTCACAGAGCTCCTGAGAGTTGGGGGACCTGCCCCAGCGGAACTGGCAAGTGGCTAAGGCGGGCCACTCAGGTGCGGGGACGACAGGAGGCCTCCAGCACCCCAGGCAGCCCCGCCTCCCGGAGCTGCGGGAACATTTCTCTCTGCCCCCTTCCTTCCTTCCTCTTCCGTCTGGCAGGCTGTGTGCCGCATCCCTGTCCCCGGAACAGGCAGCCTGTGCATTCCAGGCCCCCACACCAGACCCTCCTCCTTCCTGCCGCCTGCCTCGGCGCCTCCCGTCCGGCCTCCGAGGGAAGAGTGGTATTTTTCCACTGATCCTGCGCAGCCCTGCGGCTCCCAGTGCCCCTGGCATCCCAGGGAGCCCCGCTGGCCACCCCTGCTGGTCGGTTGGGCAACAGGGCTTGCGCAGCTGTCCTCAAAGGAGCTGCTCCCACCCACTACCCAATTTTCATTCAAAAGGGAAAATGGAGGGGGCCCTGAGAGGAGGAGGGGGCCAGAGTCAGGGTGGGAGGGGCAGGGGACCCAGACACATCCCATGGACACTTTTCCTTGGGACCTGGGGTAGCTCTCCTCAGCCCTCACCCCCCCCGGCCTAAGTGGCCCTACCAGGCCCCTCACTTGTGCTGCCAGCAGGGCCACTGTCCTCTGCCCCATCAGCACCAGCAGGTGGCCCGCTCTAAGCTCCAGAGCTCTCCGAAGGACACTTGTGGGTGTTCGCTTCCTGGGGTCTTCTGGGGGGAAGTAGGCCAGCCCTCTGGCTGGCAGTGCCCAGGCTGGGAGGAGGGAGAAGGGGCCCTGGCCTCACAGGTGGGTGAGGCTGGGACCAGGGGAGATGGCCCCTCAGCAGAGCCAGCCCCTCCGGCTGGCGAGTGTCAGGGGTGGTAAGAAGACTCCTCTTGCCCTGGTCCTCCTTGGGGCAGTGTGGGACTCCACGCACCGCCCTGCCCTTGGCCTCCCCCTCCTCCTCCGCATGTGCTCTAAAGGGCTGCCTGGCCCTTCTCAGTGTGGGCAGTGCAGCAGGGTGAGGAGCCGTGGCTGCACCTGTGACCACCATGATCCCCACACTGGGCTGGCCCATCCTCCCTGCTTCCCACCACCCCTTGTTCAGTTGACACACACAGGTCCAGTGGCTGTCCCTCAGTGTCACTGCCTCCAGGAGGGCCCCTGGGCAGCAGCACTGTTGGGCCCTCCCTGTGCCTCACCCTCCCCTGTGTGCACCTCCTGGGAGCCCAGGGCCTGATGGTGTCTGTGTGCATGTGTCCACGGGTGTGACTGGGGGTGCCCTTCTGCCCTCCAGTGGGACCTCCTTCGGGCACACTTACTGCCTGCCGGCCCTGGGCTGCTCTGGCCTTCAGAGTCTTCATGTCAGAAATGCTCCTGCCCATGGGGTAAGGGGAAATGGCCCAGGGGCACGGGACACTGCTGGCCAGGGGAGAGCAGGGTGGCTGCCGGGTCCTGTTCATCGGGGCTGATGCTGAAGAGCAGAGGAGACCAGAGAGAGGGGCACAGCTGCAGGACCCACCTCATCTTGGCCAGATGAAGGCCTTGAGCCAGGACCTGAGACACTGGGACCTGGGAAGAAGGGCACAGGGAGGGACAGGCAGATGGGGAGTTGCTTCAGGGTCAATACTCCAGTTGAATTAGCTGCCTCCAGTCGTGGGGAGTAGGCTGACAGGGTCAGAGATGCGGGGCCACTGGGATCCCCAATGTCCAGGTGGCTAGAGCTGAGCTGGGGAGCCTAGCAGAGCTGCCTGATGGGCAGGGCCTGAGGAGGACTCATCAGAAGCCACTGGCTGGGGACAGGCCTGGTAGGCCGGGGGTTGGAGCCAGGTGGCCACCCCATCCCTGCCCTACTGGGCCCCCAGCCAGGCTGATGCCCACCCACCGCCTCCTGGGATGCCCACCCAGCCTGGATCGTGCGGCAGGAATCCCGAGGGTGGGGGCCCCTCCACCAGGACGGGGGTTCCGCTGTCAGCTGGCCTGTGTGGACGCCCCCGGAGCTGGGGGTTTGGGATGCCTGTGCCAGGGAGGGAGGTGGCATCCTGGGCAGCCCGCCGCCCCCACCCTGGCGACTGCCCTTCCCGCTGTGCTCCGCATCTCCTTCTAAATACCTCCCTGCCAGCCGGCATCAGCTGCTCACTTCCGGAGCCATAAAAGGAGAGCGGCTGAGAATAGCGGCTGTGACGCAGCAAGGAGCTCCCCACGCAGGCAGGCTCTGCGCCACCTGTCAGCCGCCGCTGCTGGGGCTGCCCTAAAGAGACCCCTTCCTGCCGCGCCCACCAGCAGTGGAAGGCCAGAGTCCCAGGCTGAGGGGCCAGAAGCCGCGCCCCTGCCCCTGCTGCTGGCCGCTGTGTGGCCATAGCAGCAGGTCCCTGTCCTGAACCTCCACAGCTGTCCACCAGCACCCCAAAGTCTGGCCCAGGAAGGTCTCGCCATCACGGGAGGAGTGGCTGTCCCAGGCAGCTTCCCACAAGCTGAGGGACCCAGGCTCTGCACTGAGGTGATGTGGAGCCAACAGGTGGGGACAGTCACAGCCTCCTCAGCACCTAGAAGGTGCCAGGAGTGGACATACCAGACTTCCTTGTGGGTGCCACCATAGGAGGGCCCCTCTGCAGTGTGCTGGGCAAGGCTGGGGGCCCGTGGTGGAACAGCACCCCCATCCCTGTGCCCACTGGCCCTAGAGCTATATACCCTCCAGGGAGCCGAGGTGGGTGGGAAGATCAGGGGGTATCAGCACCACCCAGGCCACTGAGTTGCTCTCCCTACTCCTCACCCAGTGTGATCAGACCTCCTAGTACCCTCAGGCTGTCCCCGTGGCTAATTGCCAGCCACAGACGGTGATGGCAGGAGCTGGTAAGGGCTCTTGTCCTCCTCTGGTCTGTGATGCCTCATTACCAGGCCCAGGCAAGGCCTGCGGAGATCCAGGGAACTTCTTGCAGAAGCCAGACAGCCCCAGACACAGCCCCACCCTGCGGAGTCAGGCCTCCCATGCTCGGGGCAGGGATATCAGGGAAGAGGAGGCTGGATGGCAGCCGGACCAGTGGGCAATGGGGTCCTTGGGCCCCGGCACTACCCCCCTCCCAGGGAGGAGCAGAGGAATGCCCCCCTGAGCATGCCCAGGCCAGAGATGGAGATCCCAGGTGATCCAGCTTGGAGCAGCCTCGTCAGCTGTGTGATGTAGCACACACCACCCCGGCTCCAGGGGCCACTCTCCTCCAGCGCCCCCTCCATCAGGAGGAGCAAATGGAGGACCGACCCTGGGTTTATAGCCAAGCCACCCCACAAGGAAACCTCCTGCCAAGGGAATCTTTTCCCAAATTAACATAAAATGCCATCTTAGGACAGATGAGCCTGGGCCTGAGGGAGGAAGGAGGAGGTGTCTGCAGCCTCCCCAGCAGGACTGTGTGCTCCAGGTGCTGCTGCGGGGGTCGAGAGTCTAAGAAGAAATGCCCCCCCCCCAATCCACTGCTTTCTCATGAATGGCCCAGTGAGCGTCCTGGGTGTGAGCTACCACAGGCCAGCCCACCGCCACAGCCATCTCCATCAGCACCGCCAGTCTTCACCAGGCCCACAGCTACAGCACATCGCCATGCCACCCTTATCCTCACCACCGTCACTCCGCACACCATCACCATCACAGTCCCCTCCTCCCATCCCACCAACCCCAACACCACGCCCATCACTAGAAGGACCCCCTCACGGCCACCCTACCCCCAAGCCTCCACAACTTGAGCTCCGCATGCCCACTGCCAACGGCGTCACCACTAACACATCACCACCACCTCACCGTCAGCAGCCCAGTGACCTCCATCTCCACCCATGGTCACTGTGACTGTCATTCCCATCGTGGCAGCCATCACCGCCTTGACCTCCTCCATCGACATCATGACCACCACCGACACTGCCCGGTCACCTCCATCCCTAGCCTCACCACCTCTACCACCCTCAGCATCCCACCTTTCACCCAGCGGCCCCATCACGGCCCCGTGAAACCACCACTTCAACACTGTCACCACACCCACGACCTCCCGTCACCCCACCACATCCGCATCTCCATTGACATGGCCAGCTCCCATCACTGCCACCACGTTTATTATCAACGTGACACTGGGCACCAGGTTGCCCCTGGCTGCCAGTGGGCAAGAGCGAGGGCTTCGGGGAGGCAGCCCTGAGTGGGACCCCAGGAGCTGTGAGCTGTGGGCGAGGTGTTAAGCTTTCCTAGCTGGTGGAAAGGAGAGGGTGTTCCAACCCAGACCTTTCATCCCTGAGATGTGACACTTTTGGAATGACATGCCGGTCCCCTGGCCTCCAGGACTTAGGCTCTCTCCTAGGGATGCTTGATCGTGGGATGATAGCTGGGCTGGGTGGATGGTCAGGAGGATGCCCTGTCCTCAAGTGTCTGGAAGATTCCATGTGGTGCCCAGGATCAGACGAAGCGGCAGCTCCCAGGCTCAGGGCCGACATGGAGGACACGGTCACTTTCTAAAGCCTTTTGAGTGTGCTCTTATAGGAGCATGGCTCCCAGACCATTTCTGCGAATGAGCTGGGGACACATTCTGTCACTGAGGAAGAAAGATGGGACAGTCTTCTGCTGTCGGTGCCAGAGCTCAGGGTCTGGTGGGTCTTGAAGCGTTTGCTCACAGTCCCATTTTGTGCTCTGACGCCGACCTTCAGTCCTCTCAGCTCAACAGTGGAGCCGCCACAACCAGGGTGACAGGGCGCCCGCTGCGGGCACGGCAGGGGATCAGATGGGCAGTGCCTGCGCTGAGTGCTCACTGAGTAAGCCGCCTGGGGGGGCTGCACTGGCCTTGGCTCCCCCACCTGCTCCCCCAGCCCGAGGCCGGCGTGCAGTGCTGGCACAGTGACAGGAGGACATGGGGAGGGCCACTGCAAGGGAGCCATGGGCAGGCCCCATCCTGGGTCCCTGCCTGGTCCTGCCAGCTGACCTGGTCTCCATGCAGGATACCCTCTGACTCTAAGAAGTCCCCATCCTGGGCTCCCTCATATGCCGGCACCCTCCAGAACTCATGCCACGAGGCCCTTGTCTGTCCTGCCTGAGTGACAGGTGTGGGGAGATGCTGTGTGGCCCTACAACCCCCTCCAGAGGTGGCCGCTGGTGTCCTTGTACCCATGGGAGCTGTAACAACTGCTCCCCCCAAGGCTGCTTCACTCACTCGTGCCCAGCAGGGAGCCAGGAGCACAGGGTCCACCTCCCAGGAGGGCAACAGAGCCTGGGATGCCAGGGCCAGTGGGTGGCGGCAGCAGCTCAGCCTCATGGAGTCCCTGCCTGTCAAGCCTCCGAGGACAGCGCTTTCCTGTCCTTTTTGTTTCTAATTAAAAAGAATTAGTCAGCAGAGTGACACGTTTTCGGGAGAGCCAAGTGACACTGCTGCCCTGCTTTATTAATAAAACGAGAGGGGGACAGGTTCCCACGCTGCTGGAGCCTGGCGCAGACTCGTCTTGGAGCAGGACGGCTCAGAAGCCCGAGCGACTTCCTGATTACCTAGCTCCGCCTTAGCCTCCTCTAGCCCTCCCCTCCGCCCACCCTGATTTCCCATCACTACGGGACCAGACAGAAGAGAAGGAACCCAGTGTGGGCATCCCCCCCATGACAGGGGAAGGCGGGGTGGGAGGGGCCCAACTGGGCCCAGGCCCCAGCACCCAGGAGTGGGATGCCCAGCCAGGGAGGGGTCGGCCACACAAGGGAAGCTCCCCAGGTCTAGGCAGGACCCAGCTGTGGCTCGCCCTGTCGCTTTCCCTCTGGCCTCGGTTTCCTCCATCAGGGGAGCACTAACCCAGGTGCCTTCACTCCCCTTCCTGGCCAGGATGGGACCTGAGGACAGTGGGACACACAGGGATGGGGCTGGGTCCCTGCTCCACCCAGCTCTACAGAGAAGGCAAAGCCTGCAGGAGACCGCAGAGAGGAGAACTGCAGCAGCCGAGGGTGCTGCTGGCCCCCAGCCCCCATTTCCCTACCAGGCCACACCTGCTCCAGGCACTGGGGGAAGATAAGCCTGGGTGTATGGAGAGTCAGTTCTGGGAAGAACCCCGTCTCTCAGGACCTCCAGTCCTGACAACACCATCATCATCCTCAGCACTACTGTGGTGCTCCCTTGGCCAGCACCTCACCTCCACCAAGACCAATGCCAGCCCTGGCACTGATACTTTCAATACCTCCCCTAGCCCACCACCTTTGACACCTCCATGATTATTTCTATCATCTACCCTATCATTATCGCCACCATCAACACCACCATCACCATCAAGGCCATCATTATCACCCTTACGATTATCACCATCACCATCATCACCATTACCACCCCATCCCCATCACCATTGCAACGGTTAATTTGAACTGTCAACTTGATTGGATTAAGAGGTGCTGAGGATTAAGAGGCTCATGGGTGTGTCAATGAGGGTGTGTCTAAGAATGACTAGAATGTGGGGTAGCCAATTGAAATGGAGACCCTCCCTAAGTGTGGGCAGCACCGTCCAATAGGATGACGGCTTGGATGGTATAAAGTTGGAAGAACAAGGAAGCAGCAGATGCAAGCTCCATTCTTCTTGAACAGGTTCTTAATTGCTACTGTGATTGTCTGAGGATATCGGACTCTCGCTTCTTCCCTCTTCCTAAGCAGGTTCTCCAGAAGCCTTCAGTCTCCGACTAGGGTACCCCCATTGATTCCTCTTGTTGTGGGGCTTCAGCCTCTTGGACTGTGCAGCTACGGGTTCTTCCAGCTCTCCAGTCTTCAGACAGCCATTGTCTAGCTTCTGGTTGCATAAGCCAATCCAATAAGTACCCCTTTTATAATTATTCTTCCTGTTGATTCTGTTCCTCTAGAGAACCCTAATCCAACCACTACTGTCCTCAACACCATCACCATCAATACCATCACCGTCACCATCATCACCACCAACATCAACATCACCAGCACCAGCATCATCCTTACCATCATCATCATCAATACCACCATCATCACCACCACCATCAATTTCATCATCACCATCATTACTACCACCACAGTTGTCACTATCACCACCACCATCCCTATCATCATTATCAACACCATCAACACCACCATCACCACCATGACCATCACCATGACCACCACCATCACCATCAATACCATCAACATTATCATGACCATGACCATCAACATCATCACTACCATCAACATCACCACCATCACAGTTCTCACCACTGCCGTGCTGGGACCCGCCAAGGTAACGGGGTGGGAGGGGAAGCTAAGGGCAGGAGCAGTCAACGCCTCAGAGAGGAAGACGGGGGCCCAGGGGGCCCAGATGTCTGCCTGTGCTGGGTCCAGTCAGCCCAGCCTCCTTTCTTCTAGCCAGCTGTGTCCCAGCACTTGAAGCTCACGGGAGGGCAGGCCCGCGGTGTGGAGGGGGGCGCCAGGGGACCCAGCTGGGTGCTGCAGAGATGGCACATGCCCTTGCTTGTGGCTTCGATTTGCCCAGGGAAGGCACGGCATCCTCCTGTCCTCCAGGGAGGGAGCGTGGTGAACTGTCACCAGCTGGGGCTGAGAGCCACACAGCTGAGAGGCTGGTGGGGATGCTCTGTGCCCCTGAGCAACACTGACCATTGGCTGTTTCTGTGGGGCCTGAAGCAGGAGAACTCCACTCAGGGTCTCTGAGGCTGTGGAGAAGGTGCCTGTGGGTGCCACTGGATGGGGGCCCGAGGACGCCCTCTGGTCTTGGCTTGTGTACCTGGCTGCTCCTGGTCAGTCCTGTTGGCTTCGTTGGCTGGCTGCTGGTGGTGGGGGAGGGGGAGGAGGGAGGAAGGGACAGGGGTCTTCTAGGAGCTGCCCTGCAGCCTGCAGTGCACAGGCCGCAGGTCGGAGCTGGGCTCCTCTTTTCCAGCGAGGCGTCTTTGTGGACTCGGGTGTCTTAAGGGTGCCACAAACACACCGTCGGCAGGCTTTGCCCAGCGCTCCCCACCCGGGGTAAAGGTCTCAGGTCAGGGACTCAGGGCTGCAGAGATGGCCTCCCAGCCTGGGCTGCATGCTGCTCTCTGTGTCCCCTGCCAGCAGTCAGTGGCGAAGCCCGGCCTTCCCCAGCATCTCTTCCTACAGAATTCAGAGGGCTCCTTGGAGCTGGGACTAGTTCCAGAGCCAAAGAGGACCTCTGAGAAGAGGGGGGAGTAGCCTGGGGCGGGCTCAGTGTCTCCTTGCCTGCAGGTGACGGGCATGCCCCGGGTTACATGGGCCCAGGTGAAGACTGCAGGGTGGGCAGGAGCACGGTGCGTGCATACGTGAGTCGGCACACACACCAATCCCCCGCAGACCGCAGGCGTAGCCCCCTGCTCCAACCCTTGCCATAGCACCTTGCAGGCCTGGTGACTGGGCAGAATGCAGGGAGCCGGCAGCCCTCTTTCAGCACCTTGGACAGGTCACCCTGCCACCTCTGCAGCTGCTGGCGTCCGCCCCTAACCTGGGGCTGCTGGAACTGTCCCAGGGGCAGGCTTGTCTCCACTATGGGAACAGGACTGGCAGCAGAGGGCCAGCTGCTGTCACCTCTGGGCTATCTGAGGGCAGGAACTTTCTCCCTGGTGTTCCCAAGGAGAATGCCCAGAGGATCCCCAAGTAAGAGAGGAGTGCTTTGGGGGACATGCAGCTGATACCAGGGTCACCTGGAGGCCCCAGGGTCACCTCTGCTCCCTACTCCCTCAGAGTGCTTATCTGGAAAATGTGAAGGGTGGGGGCCTCGCGGAGGCTTGCTGGGTCCCAGAGCAGGCCAGGTGGGGCACAGGCTGCCCCTCTTGGCATGCCCACCCCCACCCTGCCGGTGGCGGCGAAGTCAGGCTGCAGCTCCTACAGTGTGACAGGCCCGTCCACTGCCCTCTCTTGCTGTGGGGCCAGATGGAGCTCTGTGCCCGGAGCGGCAGCCGTGCTGGGTGGAGGGGCCTGGCACCCTTGCCCCCACCCGCTGACCTCCCAGATGCCAGACTGCTGTCGGGAGGAAGTGCTGGTTTCTCAGGCACCACCAGGCGGAGGAGGCCCCCAGGTCTGGCCCTCCAGGACACTGCCCTAGCCCCCTCAGGACATCCGTCCTTGCTCTCAAGGACTCTGCCCTCTCTTCCCCTCTCTCCACTGTCACCTCTGGACAGTCCCTTCCTCAGCTGTGTCCACCCACCCCAGACCCCGGGCCCAGACTCAGCCAGCAGGCATCTGCAGGCCCCTTGAGGTGGTGGCTGTGTCCAGCAAACATGCCCACGTGCCACTCCCCTGCTGTCCTTCTCTGTGGTAAAGAGGCCACCCAGCCCAGCTGGTGGGTGGGAGGCAAGAGCCCAGACCCCCATGGACTCCGGCAGTGGGTTTTGGCTCAGGGCCTGGGGCCTTGTTCCCCCTGGAAGGAGGCAGCTCTGACTGGAATGGGGGCCCAGCTCTGGCTTTCACACTCCTCCATTCTAGAGTGAGTCAGCCCCGCAGTCACCCACTCCCAAGTGCTGACTGTCACCCAGCGGACCTAGAACCTCACTCAGTGTGCACTTGTGGTGGGAGAGTGGGGGAAAGTGGCCAGGGACAGCACTGACTCACACGTGGGGGAGAGGCAGCATAGCTCTGGGCCTCCAGGCTGAGAGCAAGACATGCGGGGGGCTCCCACCTCCCTGGCCTCAGGGACCCACAGAGGACAGGAGTCATGGCCCAGCATGTGACCAGGACCAGGGTTCAGGGTGTGACCAGGACCAGGGCTCAGGGTGTGACTAGGACCAGGGTTCAGGGTGTGACCAGGACCAGGGCTCAGGGTGTGACCAGGACCAGGGCTCAGGGTGTGACCAGGACCAGGGCTCAGGGTGTGACCAGGACCAGGGCTCAGGGTGTGACCAGGACCAGGGCTCAGGGTGTGACCAGGACCAGGGCTCAGGGTGTGACCAGGACCAGGGCTCAGGGTGTGACCAGGACCAGGGCTCAGGGTGTGACCAGGACCAGGGCTCAGGGTGTGACCAGGACCAGGGGTCAGGGTGTGACCAGGACCAGGGCTCAGGGTGTGACCAGGACCAGGGCTCAGGGTGTGACCAGGACCAGGGCTCAGGGTGTGACCAGGACCAGTGCTCAGTGTGACCAGGGCCAGTGCTCAGTGTGACCAGGGTCTGGGGTGGCAGTGTGGACTGGAGCCACGGCTGGTCTGATCCTGGGATTGTTCCCTGGTCCTCTACCAGCCCCTCCCTGTCCGCAGCCCACAGTTGGGCAGGACCTCAGCGGCAGGCCACCTGCACTTCCCAGGAGTCCAGCAGAGGCACTGTGGTCCAGTGTCTATGCCCAGCAATACTGCCTCCACCCTCAGGCTGGGAGACTGTCCTTGCGGAGGGTGTGCCAGGTGGTGACAACCCCACCTGGCAGGCTTGCTGGGCCTGAGGGGCAGCAGTGAGCCCAGACACCAATGAGCAGGCTCCCTGAGTGAGCTGTGGGCTGGCTGATCCCTGGCTGCCCAGGGCTGGCCCACAGCCAGCCCAGGACCCCCTCCCCTACTTGGCTGTGCCATCTGTCCCCCCCCCCCCCCCCCGCGCCCCGTGGGGCCTGGCAGGGGGTCCTGCATCCCTGGCTGTGGCACTGATGTAGGGGTCAAACAATGGGCCCAAGTTCCAGGATCTGGCTTCAAAAGAGGGAGGGGCAGAGGGTGTGAATGAATGAGTGAGGGAGGGGGGAATGAGATGGCTGAAATCCTGGTGCCCACCCAACTTCTCTGGTCCCACCCTCCCTCCCACTCCCCACTCCCCTCCCTCCCCACTCCCCTCCCCTCCCCTCCCTCCTGTTCTGGCTCTCCCACCTCCCTCCACTCTCCTCTCTGCAGGTGCAGCTGACGCAGGCACCAGCCCCATCCCTGCTGACTCACCTCCCAGGTGCCAGCTCCTCTGCAGCGGAAAGCAGCTCTTGTGTCTGGAAAACCTTGGAGTCAGCGCGAGAGCGAGCCCCACAACCCTCGGGGGAGGTGCGAGCCCTTGCCTGTGTCCTGAGCCAGGCTCCCTGCCCTCCAGGCCCTGCCATGGTGGGGCGCAGCCTTCCCCCAGGGCCTTTGGAGAGGCCCTCAGCGCCCAGCTCAGCCTGGATTCTGCCTCCTCCTCCCTGGAGCAACCAGAGGCAGACCCCACCTCACATCCTTCACCGGTAACTACTTTGCTCTGTACCTGGTGACAGAGAGCCCGCTGGGAATACATCACCCAGTGGAGCCAGCACCAGGTCTCGAGGGTCTAGTTAGCGGCCAGTGCTGCTCTCCCCAGTCGACAACGGTCCTTCCGCAGAGGTCCATTCCTGTCCACCCCCCAACCCTGTGGCCGTGGGTCCCATGGCCCATGTGCCCTCGTTGGGGACAGGTCGTTCTATAGGAAATCCCCATCAGCAGTGGCAGTAAGCAGCCAGAGGGTCAGGGGCACAGCAGTGGGGACCTGCTGCCACAGGATGAACAATGAAGCTCTCCAGGGACCTTGAGCCAAGCCAGAGGAAAAGGCCCGGAGGAGTCTTCCAGCCGGAGGAAGAGGCAGAGGCTTCCGGCCAGGACAGGGTGGCCGCCTCCCCAGCCCAGGGGTCTCTGCTGTACCTCCACCTCAGATGGCTTGTGTGTCTGTGTGTGGGTCAGGGGATTGGATCCAGGGAGCTCTCCACTGAGCTACATGCCCAGCCCTTTTAGTGTTCATTTTGAGACAGGTATTGCTGAGCCCTGTGATCTTCCTGCCTCAACCTCCCTCCCAATACCTGGGATTACAGGTGCATCCTGAGGCTGGTGGTAGGTGGACAATGGGATGGACAGGTGGGGAGAGCCTGCAGGTGACCTGGCCCTCAGCACAGCAGGGGCTTCATTCAGGTCCCTGAGGCTATTGTCTGGGTTCAAAAGAGGGAGGGACACAGGGTGTGAATGAATGAGGGAGGGAGGAGGCAAGGAGAGCAGACCAGGAATGACCCTCAGCTTGCAGAATCCTGGACCATCAGTCAGTCTAGTTTCCATTGCTATAACAAAGTACCTGAGGCTGGAAACTATATAAAGAAAAAGGTGTTTATTAGCTCACAGGTGTGGAGGGCTGAGTGCCTGGTGCCAGCACCCATCCTCTTGGCCCTGGAGAGCCTCTTGGCCATGGTGAGAGCTTGTGTAGGAAGGAGAAGTCACAGACACAGAGATAGGAGAGGGCCAGCCCTGCCCTTCATAACAACCCTCTGGCTGAGGCAATCAGGTCCTCTGCAAACCACTGATCCCTTCAGAGGGTAGCACTCCAGTGGCCTAAGGACCTCCCACGGGGTCCCGGCACCTCTCCCCTGGCCACACTGGGAACCAGGCTTCAGCCCTTGGGGGACACACTCAACATCCACAGCACCCCAGAGCCCCCGCCCTCACTGCGGCCATGGCTCTAACTGCAGGGCCAGCCACCCCAGCCCACAGGACACCTTGCCCTCTCTGTTACCCTCAGGGTCCACCTGCTGACCGCCAGGGACCCCCATGTGCCGGGAGCTGAGTCGGGGCCTGGAGCAGACACAACCCAAACTCCTCTTCCGTGGTCTCTCTGCCCATTGTGCCCTGCCCCTTGGCCTCCTCCCCTGGCCTCCTCCTCTGGCCAGGGTTAGGTTGGGGGGAGCTGAGCCCAGCCTGCCCCCTCTCTCCCTCCCAAACATCCCACCTTGGCCAAACCTAAGGTGAGGGTGGGGGCAGGGTGGCAGCTTGGGGGGCTGGGGGCCTGGACCCCGACGGCACCTGGGCTGGGAGGTAGCGTGGCCACCCACAATTGTCCTGAGAGCCACACCCCCTTTTCATCAGGGGCCTTTAGGAATACCAGTGCCCAGGCCAGGATCTGGCACACAGTGATTGATCAATGGATGCTGAAGATGATGGAGGATGAGTGGAAGAGAACACTGCAGTCAGAGGCACCGAGCCCCCGAGTGGTGCTCAGCAGGTGAGCTACGAGTGAGCCAGAGAGGGCAGGAGGAGCCTGAAGAAAGCACAGCTGATTCAAGTCCATGCTGACTTGTCCACCAAGTGTGGTCACTCTGGGCTAGTGGAATGGCAGGAACTCCCCCAGGCAGCACCTCTGTCCTAGAATAAGGACTGGGATGCCAGGAGAGAAAGCCAAGCCTGGCATTTTCTGGGTGAGGTCCAGGGAGCTGGACTGCTCTACAGGAAGCAGGAATATGGCCACGGCCCCGGGTGGCTGTGCAGCTGAGGTGTGGACCCTTGCATCCCTGAAAGACCCCAACCCCACCCTGAGCCCCACTGCCTTTCTCAGTCTCTTAGACTATATAACTCTGTCGGTTTGGGGGCAGGAGGTGAGAGACTGCATGCCTCCCCAGCAGGGGCCTGGAGGAGTGGACACAAGTATAGTGAAGTTCCAGGCCTCAGGCCCTCTCCCTCTGTGTGTCATGGGCAAGAAAACTCCTTAGCATGCAATGAGGAGCCCAGCAGAGTTGCTTGGGTAGATGGACAAGTGGACGGATGGTTGGGAGATGGATGCTGGATGCACGGGTGGATGAGGATGGGTGGACAGATGCACGGGTGAGTGGATGATGGATGGATAATGGATAGACAGGTGAGGATGTGGTTGGATGGATAATGGATGAATGGATGGTTGGATCTAAGAGCAGGTGGGCAGACGGGTGATGGATAAGGGTGTGGATTCTGGGTGATGGACAGGTAGATGAGTGGATAGTGCATGAATGAGGGACAGAGGGAATGAGTGAGGGAGTGACATTGGCTGAGCCAGCTGAGCGAGTGTCCCTAGCCCCAGGTCCCTGCGCTCTCCATACCGTGGTGGAGCTGCCAGACCTGACTGCAGGCTGTGCTCCTGGCGCCTGGTGGACTTCAGGCAGAAGCCTCGTGGACACACACGTGCAGAAGGGCAAGACCAGAAGCAAACCCAGGCCACATCTCTGGACAGCCCGATGCTGGACACCATGGCACCTGGTCCTCACACATGCCTGATGCCCTGCTGTGCCCAGGGCGCCTTGGGCGCATGGCAAGCGTGCAGCAGATGGTTAAGGACCTCCTTTTCTTCATGTCTCCTTCAGGCCTGGGACCCTGGCCACCAAGGCCTGTTCTTATCAGGATGGCATCCCCAGAGCCTGCACACAGTCGGTGCTTGACGAGTGTGATAAAAGGTAAAGAGGAAGAGGTAAAGGCACCCCGGATGGTGCAGCTCAGCCCTTGGCAGCCTGGCCCTATGACTTCCTGAAGCATGGGGCTGCCCCCCGGCTCACGTCGCCCACTCTATCCCTTGGGGGCCAAGGATATGGGCCTGCGACTCCAGATCTGACCCTCAGCCTCTCCCTGGTTTTTCCAGGCCTGGGTCCCCTCCAGGGACTGGCAAAAGACCTCAGTGTCCTCCTTCCCCCACCCCTTCCCTTGGCCTGTCCTTCCTGGCTGCCTGCTGGCCACAGAGCACAGCCTCTGCGCTTCTAGGCAGGTGGGTCAACTGGGCTCTGGCCAGCTGGGCTCCAGGGAGTTGAGGGGGAGGATGAAAGGACCAGGTGGGTGCTTGCCCCCTCCCTCCCTCCCTGCCTGTGTGACTTCTCAGGTTGTGGTCTCAGCTTCCGCAGGCACTCGCCCTGGGCTCGGGAGACCCTGCCTCCCCCTGTGTCCCTGCAGAGCTCCTGCTGTTGCTGGGCTCTTGGTGGCCCTGGCCTCTTCTCTGAGGGCTCCCTGGTCCTCATCCCAAAGCATCAGGCCATTGACTGTGCCAGGTTGGCCATCTAGACCACACGTGGTGTGAAAAGCACCGTTTAAGCCCTTGTCCTTGAGCACCGGGCTGTGTGACCACTGCCAACGCCATTTCCCGAGCACCCTGTTGGCCAATGAGTCTCAAATTTCCCAGCCTGAAAATATTACCACAGCATCCTCAGGTGCATTAAGAGGCTGGAAATCACAGTCCGGAGCCCTGTGTCCTTTGCATTCATTGACATAGGAATGGAAACATGTATATTCCCAATGCTCCAGTCATTCACCTACTACTTTTGCAAAAGCATGAAACTCTAAAATAATATTTATTCAAAAGTTCCCTGTAGTATAGTTTAAGGTCTGGTATTGTGATGCCTCCTGCTTCACTTTTCTTGCTAAGGATTGCTTTAGCTATTCTGGGTCTCTTATTTTTCCAAATAAATTTCACGATTGCTTTTTCTATTTCTATGAAGAATGTCATCGGGATCTTAACAGGAATTGCATTAAATCTGTATAACGCTTCTGGTAGTATGGCCGTTTGACAATATGAATTCTGCCTATCCAAGAGCTGGGAGATCTCTCCATCTTCTGAGGTTTCTTTCAATTTCATTCTTTAGTGTTCTGTAGTCTTCTTTGCAGAGGTCTTTAACTCTTTTGTTAGATTGATTCCCAGGTATTTTATCTTTTTTGAGGCTTTTGTGAATAGAGTAGTTTTCCTGATTTCTCTTTCAGTGGATTCTTAGCTGATGTATAGGAATGAGTTTGGCTTATGGGTGTTGATTTTATATTCTGCTACTTTGCTGAATTCATTTATTCGTTCTAGAAGTTTTTAAACTATATTACAGAGCTATAGTAACAAAAACAGCATGATATTGACACCAAAATAGACTTGTAGACCAAATAAAGGACACAGAGACAAACCCACATAAATATGGTTATCTTATACTAGACAAGGGTGCAAAAACATTCACTGGAGAAAATGAATGAAACAGACATTATTACTGGTGTGTATATGTGACTGCATGACCAGTGTGATTCTGCAACGTATACACTCAGAAAAAGGAGAAATTATATCCCACCTATGTGTGGTATATCATGGTGCATTAATGCATTCTGCTGTCATGTGTAACAAATTAAACAAATTAAAAACCAGTTCCCATTAGTGATTTATTTGTTGCTCAATTTAAGTTTTTCTGGACATCCCCCTCAGGCACGATGGAACTTACCAGGTTAAACAGGGACACCCTGCCCCAGGCCTGGCCGCCTCCACTCTTCTCCTCTGTGATTTTGCCTGTTTGAAACGTTTCCTAAGGGGGACTCCTCTGTGGGCCCCCTTGTGCCTGGCTCGTCTTGCTGAGAGCAACCCTGGTCTCCAACACACAGACGGCCTGTAGACTCCCTGCTGCAACTGAGCACCAGCCCATCCTTGGGCTCTCAGGGCAAGGGCTGGCAAGGCCGGAAGGGAGGACAGTGGAGGCCCACAGCAGCCAGTGGCATAAAGAATTAAAAAAACTGAACACCAAAAAACCAAATAACCCAATCAATAACCCATGCTAGACATGGGTGATGGGCATACCTGTCCTTTTAAAGGACGCAGTGACATTTTGATCCCATTTGTAAACCAGAAACCAGGCTTGCCAGCCCACTGCACCATGTAATGTCAGCCAATAAAATCCAATCAGTAGGAGAGCCCAGGGCCTGGCTGCAGCACAAGGGACCTAGGGGCTGGCATCCACCCCGACCCCCGCCACATGAGGGCTGCTTGACTATGAACTGGTGCTGGGTGGCACCGCATGGGAAGCAGACGACCAGGGGGAGCTGTGAGAGCCTCCACTGGGAGTATTTGCCAAGTACCCATGGGAACAGGCCCAGGACAGGCAGATGGACACGAGGGCAGAGGCAGCCCGAGGCTTTGGGAGAGTCTCTGCTGCCCCTTCTGCTTGGAGCTTTCTGCAGGTCACAGCCCCAGCAGCCCATGGCCTCAGTGGCTGGCATCCAGGGAAGCCAAGGTAAGGCACACACCTGTCTCCAATGGCAGCACGGAGATCCCAACTCAGTGAGTCCCCACAGCCACCCTGAGGACTGGGGCGAGGGGCAGGCAGGGAATGAGAGGACTGGCCACTGATGGAGTGCGGCAGAGGACTCTTCTACTCACTTGTCCTGGCTGCAGAAAGCAGGCCTCTCCCCTGACCCGGGTGGGCTGCAGACCTCACTGCCCGTCCTGGGTGAGCAAGATCCGCTGTGGGGCGGGGACTCTGCCTGATTTTAGGAATACACTGAAGCGAGGAGCCTGGTGCTAGGCAGGAGGCCAGGGGCTGCTCACTGGGAGAGAGACTCTGGCCCAAGGGTCCTGCAGAAGGGCTAAAGCAAGCCTGGGGAGGCCAGAGTGCTGGGTATCTACAAGGGCCTCAGACGCCTGCACATTCCCCACCCAACACACAGGAAGCCACACGGCCTCCCAGCCCGGGTCCTCCCTCTGAGGCTGACACCAGACCTGGGATCCCAGCCCTGCTCTCTGCTGTTAACTAATAAGGTACACTGAGGGCCGGTGGCCTCGTTCCCGGAATCACAAGTGAGGAAAGATTTATGAGTCTCCTCAAGACACACAGCCTGTGCAGGTGACCCCATCACTGCAGAGGGGGCCCCGACCCCAGGGCTCTGGGGAAAACATGACCCTGGGTTAGAATCCACTATCCCATGATGGATTGGTTCCCTCTGGGGAGGCGGGGTGTGCTGGTGGGGGGCTGGCACCAGGAGAGGCCAAGCAGGCAGAGGGCTCCCCTGGTAAGGGCTGTAAATCCACTGCCCTCCACGGACCCAGACCTGCCACACACCTCTGGGCTCAGGTGTTCCACCACCAAGGGCCAGGGTTGCAGGAAGACCTCAGTGGCAGAAGGCCATCGTCGAATGGATCCCCTTCCCCTGGGTCCCACAGGCCTAGGTCCAATCATAGGGTCACCTACCACCAACTGTGTATCCTCAGAGGCTCCTCCCACTGAGTTCAGGCCCCATCCCTAATAGGGAGGTAACAGTGACTGCCACAGCCCCCATCCAGGCCCCTCTCCTTCCAGGACTGCCTGGGCCTCTCTGTCTTCAGATAACTATGCAAGACACATGGTGTCTAGCCCCTGCCTCTGACCACCTGGGAGCCCAGGGTCATCACAGCACCACACCCTGCAAGTCCTGGGCTAAGTCTAGCTCTTCCAGGAAAGAGAACAATTCTGCCCACGTGTCCATGTCTGCAAGGTGACTGTCACCCTGGTAGTGTGGCTCTCCAACCCCGGCAAGGGCAGATCAGCACTTTTCAAGGAAGGTCTTGGGAAAGCAGAACTGCCCAGGGGCACGGCAGCCCTCCCTAGGCAGCTCTCTGGGGCCCAGACCCCCTTCCTTTCCCTCTGCAGGCAGCAAGAACTCTGGCCTCTGGGACCTGGCCTGGAGGGGTGCATGGGGCAGGGCAGAAGACAGGCAGGCTCTGGGAGGGCCAGAGGGGCAGGGGAGAGTGGCACAGCCATCGTGGAATGGATCCCCTTCCCCTGGCCTGTGGCTGCACTCCAGGTCAGCGACTGCCTGCCCTGTGCCTGGCAGAGCTGACCTGTGTCACACCAGCCCAGGAACTGTTAGGTGACTTTGAGGCTCCATGAGAGTGGAGTGGCTCCTCTCTGTGCAGGCCCTAGCCCTGGTCTAGACCTGCTAGATGGCCCATGGCCAGAGTCCCTGGCACTTAGGGTTCAAGGATACAAACATATGTGCCAGTCACTGCTCCACTGGGCCAGCTGCCCTCAGGGCTTTCGGGCCAGGACCACATCCATGTAAATCACGTAAGAGGCAGTGGCAGGTGGCACGTCCACAGGTCAGGGAGCCCCATTCTCACAGGGTCTGGTAGGTTGGCATAGTAGCCCAAGGTCAAGGGAAAGCAAAAGGGTGGGCAGCAGGGAGCTCGGCACTCCAGCCTGGAGGCCTCTCTGTCAAGGTGCCACATGGCCTCAGGGGCACACAGAGTTCCCCGTCTTGCTGCCACCCAGGACCACACTCTAGACCTTGGCTGTGCCCGCCTCCCCTCCGTCTCAGGGCACCTTGCAGCCAGTTCTCACCCACTGGACCAGGTACTTCTGGAACCGTGGATCTCAAGCTTTGGGGATTTGTGGACATGTTTTTCAATGACTTTGGGGATCTGAGGCCACTGGCTCTTTGGATCCTTTCTCCTGCCCTCTTCCTGGTGTCCCCGTCACAACAGTGTGCACACTGGTGCCCACATCCCCCTGACACTGCTGATCTTCTCCCTTCTTCTCTCTGCTTTTCCAACTACGTAATTCCTACCCATCACCTTCAAGTTCACTGCTTCTTTCTTGCTCCAGGTCAGATCTACCTTTGGGTGCCTGCTGAATTTTAAATTCCAGTTCCTGTCCTTCCCTACTCCAGAGTGTCCATTTTCTGATGAACCCTATCTTATGCAATGCTCTCAGTCCTTCCCTTCCCTCCCACCTGTGTCTTCATCATGGTGCCCTTTTGGTTTTGGACAGTATTCATAAACCACATAGAATCCTCTCTTTCTGTGGAGGGAGCATCTTGCTCCGGCAGGCAGTTTCCACCACCGGCTTTTCCCCAGTCGACCGGCTCTGCTTTGTTTCTTCTTCTTTTTTAAATGTTTTTTGTTTTTTCGTCTTTAGGTGGATACGATATCTTTATTTTTAGATGACGCTGAGGAGTGAACCCAGCGCCCCGTGCAGGCCAGGCGAGCGTGCTACTCCTGAGCCACATCCCCAGGCCTGTGCTTTGTTTCTTAGCACATTTCATAATTTGTTGTTGGAAAAGGCACCTTGCAGTCCCCTTGAGTGGACCACAAAGTCCACTCCAGCGTCCTGTGGCAATCATGAGCCTCACTGCTGGCTCCCGCTTACTGTGCCCAGTGGCTGGCAGGATCACTTCAGTGGTCACTAGTCACCCTCTCCCACAGCCTCTGCAGGAGCCTCGATTGCTCCCTGGGCCACAGCCTGGGTACTGGTCGCCCAGTGATGGTGGTTTGAGTGTGCTGTGCTCCCCGACTGCAGGTTCCCTGGCCACACCAGCTGCTGGGCCCTCTACTTGTGGCCAACTGTGCAACTGTTTTCAGCAGTGCCCTGTGATAAACTACTTTAGAGCTGAGCGCAACCAAATGTGGGCTTCTACAGTGGGACAGTTCCCGAGGCCAGTGTCTGCAATTGACTCCTAGACAGCTGTCTGCTGTCTCTCCAGTAGAGCAGTGAATGACTCCCCGTGCCCTTCTCCACCCCATCATCTGGTTTTTTGTTCATGTGGTGCTGGGATCAAATCCAAGGCCTGGTACACACTCTAGGCACCTGCTCTGCCACTGAGCGCCCCAGCCCCCAGCCCCACTCAGTTTTGAGAGCACCCTTCCATTTGAACTTCACACCCCAGCAAATGAAGTCAGCTCCTAGAGAGGGGTCTGCAGCTGCTTCATGGCCGCTTTCCTCTGCCAGCTCTGGGCTGGGGCGGACGCTGTCACATCTCTGCATGACGCCCTTCTTCCCCTACTTCAGAGCTGAACACCGGTCTCCTGAGCTGAGGCCCACTGAGTCCCGCACCTGGGCTCACCTGAAATCCGACATAGCTGTGGAGGGCCTGAGGCAGGAGACCTGCACTGGCCTTCCCTCCTGTGCCCAGGTGCTTTCCGGTCCTCTACAATCACGCTGCCAGGACCCCTGGAAGCTAGCTGAGCTCATGTGAGGGACGTGGCCTGAGGGGCAGGAGAGGAAGTGAGGTGGCAGCTGAAGGGTGCTCACAGAAGTGACGGACTGTTTCCTTCAGGCTGGAAGTAGGTGGTGGTGGAGCTGCAGCAGCTGTCTTGAAATGACGTAAGGAGGCCCAGTCTTCTCCTTGTGCAAGGACCCAACCTCATGGTGCCCCACACTGCAACTTCACCTAACCTAACCACCTTCCCAAAGCCCCACTGCCCAATGCCATCCCACCGGCAGTTAGCATCTCAACATGAACTTGGGAAGGTCAGACATTGTGGGGACACGTGCATGGAGTTCTGCACACATGGCATACGTTAGGGGCATCTGAGTGGCAAACCACTCCCCTGTGCGAGTGTGTGAGCGGCACACCGCTTGCCCCGTAGGCACAGCCCTGGTGTGAGGCGCGTGTTGCAGTCTCTGCGCTTGCTGCATGGCCCACTCCTTGACTGGCCGCTGGAGGACAGTTAGCAGACACTGCACTGGTGGCTGCCTGAACCTGCTTAGTTGCTGCCTGACTATACAGACATGGTAACTGCGCAGTAAGATCAGACCTGCTTCCTGCCCGGTCCCTGGAGGTCTTGATCAGCGACTCCGCAGCCACACTCTCCTACCCTGTTCCGTGGACCTCCTTGCTGGACGAGAGAGCCCACACAAGACATGCAGTCCACAAGAGTGCTGTCGCAGGGATACAGGCCACAGACCCAACACCCCATTGGAGGGCTGAGGGCAGAGCCCTACCTAGTGCTGCCACTGGTGCAAGTTCTCCAACATCACACTCACATGCCCCCCGGGCTGTGGACATCCCTCGCAGAGGCCGCCTGAACAGAGTCAGGGCAGCTTCATAGGGAAGTCACGACTACCCCACCAGACATTGGGTCTCCTCCCAATGAGAGTTCAGTGCTGTGGGCACTGGCCCAGAAACAAGGCCTGACTCACTGGACAGGCCATGACAGAAGGCACCGACTCCTGAAATGTCTCAGGAGGGCGTGGAGAGGCTGGTCCTGCCCTGGTCCTGCTGAGGGCACTGCAGGTCTGCCACCATCCAGACTGTCAGGAAGTGGGGGCTCAGGTTTGGCAAAGGGACCTCCCAGGAAGTGGCCTGCAGGGTCTGAAAGGTGATAGGGAGGGCCCCTGAACCAATAATACCCACAGAGGGTGGGCATGTCCCCCAGGATGGGAAGCTGCCCCTAGAGCCCTCTCACTGGGGCAGGACAGAGGAGTGCAAGCACACCAGGTCCTGCACTCAGGGGAGCCAAAGGTCAGCAAGGGGAGAAAACCCGTGGCCAGTGGACTGGAGCAGCCGGGGTCCTGACTGGACTGCAGTGCCCACCAGCCCTCTCGACCTGCAGGGGTGGACTTGGCCAAGGTTCCCAGGTCAGAAGGGGAAGGCACTTAAATGGGACAGAGATCACACTGCTCTGCAGACCACTGGGGAAAGGGAAGGGGAAGACGTGTTCCCACCAGCTCAGGTGTAAAGTTGGGCATGGTGGGTCCACCCAGAACTGTTTGGGAAAGGTGCTGAGGCTAAGCTGCTGACTTCTGGAGAGGCTGGTTGCAGCTGTCCAGAGAGCACAGGGCTCTTCAGGGAGCAAGGAACCTGGACCTGGCACTCAGAGGCAGGTAGTGGACCTGTGCCTCTGCACAGCACTCGCCTCAGGCCTTCTCTTGTGGAGTCTGCAACTCTCCAGTGACAAGCCCACAAGGAAGCTGCCAAAAGCCTGCAGAGGACAGGAAGGGAGAGCAGAGGACAGGAAGAGAGAGTACAGGGTCAGCCCAAAGGGGGCTTGTCCCTGGAGCTGTTCTGGAAGGAGGGGTGCCCTGTGGCCACACAGCACCCAAACAGGACAGGAGCAGTTGTGAGGGTGAGATGGTTCTGGATCGTAGAGTCTGACGGGCACAGATCATCTGTGGGGTCGGGGAGGGCTGCCAGCAGGGTGCACATCCGCCTGGTAGGTCCAACATTTGGCTCTGCCAGCAATAGGTGTGCCGCCCGCCCTCCACCCTGCAGAACCCCAGGCAG
This sequence comes from Callospermophilus lateralis, assembly GCF_048772815.1. Taxonomy (NCBI): domain Eukaryota; kingdom Metazoa; phylum Chordata; class Mammalia; order Rodentia; family Sciuridae; genus Callospermophilus; species Callospermophilus lateralis. The sequence continues at coordinate 90,343,290 of NC_135320.1, forward strand.
CTGCAATCCAGGCCTCCCGCTGTGAGCCAGCAACGGCATGACGCAGACGCACGGGCGCCCTCCACAGGCACGAAGCAGAGCGCGATGGCAACACCACACGAGGCCACAGAGCCCCAAGAATCTGCAACAAAACCTCAAAAACTATCTGGTTTTATGATCTTCCCACATGCTTCAAAGAAACACCCATTCTACAACACAGCGCTACATCAACAGCACTACGGCCTCAGCGTCTGGACAGACTAGAACCACGAACCTCCCTGTAAGTCCCTTGGCTCTCAGGATCGCAGCAGCGCGTCTCTCGTTGGAGTACCTGACGAGCATGGGAGTGAACCACGTGCAATTCAGCTGCCAGGATGCGAATCCAAGAGGGATGGAGCTCAGGGGCGAAGGAGTGAGCTCGGAAAAACACCCATTTCACGGCCACAACGCAGCTAACGCGGTGGACAGGGCCTCTGGAGCCACAGCCAGGAAGCATGGTGCTGTTAGAGGTAAAGCCACAGAGGGCTACTAAGGCGGAGGAAATGACCACGTCCTAGGGTCGGCCTCCCAACACCCACTGGTACAGACAGGCCTTCCCCAAGAGCATCGCTGCCCTGGAAACAGCAAGGACGAAAGCTTCCACGCTGCTGGGGCCTGTGTCACTGTCCTCAGTGGCCGTGTGCAAACCTAAGACTAGTCTCTGAACTCTTGATCGCGACTTGTTCAGTTAGGGGCTCTAACTGAAAGTCTGGGAGCATGGAATACAGACTTTGAAGTGGTCTCTGAGCCAAATGCTAAAAACAACAATCCAGGGTCCCTGGGGGTGACAAGAGGGCCTGCCTGGGCCTGAAGGGCAGGGTCTGCAGGCCACAGGGGACACTACAGAGCTCTTCTGCTGAGCATGACTGTGTCTGAAGTAGGCATGTGCCAATGGGGAGATGTGTGGCCTGAGGGCACTTGAGGTCATGAACTGAGTCCCTGCCCTCACACTCGACTTGGGGTCCACCCAGCACATGAACTACTGCCAGCCCAGCCTACCCAGCCTCCCTGGGGCAGGAGGCGCTGCCCTGTGAGCTAGCACAGTCTCTTCTCTGCCAGGACAGACACACCTCTATCCAACACAGCAAGGTTTGCCAGGCAACAGAATATTCGGAATTCACCCAGCCTGGCCCCCAGTTTCAATAGAGGAGGCTTGGGTGTGCTTAAGGTAGCATGGACTCTTCCAGAGGGTCTCCTCCCATTCACAGGACGTAGCAAACGACACAGGTAAACTTCAATCAGCCAAAACACACAGGCCTGGGTCCTTCTGAGTAATGGAGACAATGTGCTGGGGCACCACCCCCTGGGGGAGCGCTTAAGCTCTCTGAGTGGGTTCTCCCGCCCAGCGGGCAGTCTGTGTCCTAGGACTGACCCCATGTCCTAGGGGTCAAATGGGTGTGAGGACAGCCATCAGTTATCACTGGCTGTGGATGAGCAGGGCAGGGGGGAGTGGGCTGTGGCCCTGCACCTGCCCGGGTGATCCTGGAGGGATTCAAGCTTCACCATGGCCCTCAGGGCGACGGGCTGCTGCCTCAGTTGCAGCCGCCTCCTGAAGGCAGAGTGCAACGCGTGCAGCTGCCCCACCTCCTGCGTGCTGAAGCAGGGCTGCTGCTCCGCGAAGTGCACAAGTGCCTCAAAGGCTGCGGCTGCCTGCTCCCAGGCCACCTCGGCCGCAGAGTTCTCCCCAGTGTCTCTCTCCACCCGGTCTGCATTCCGGTCAGCCTCAGCCGGCAGCATAGCAGTGGGTGCCTCCTCCACCTCCCTCCCTGCACTGGGCAGAGGCCTGTGGCCTGGGCAGAAGGGGCCCTCCCTCACGAGCTCAAGGATGTGGGCCAAAGTCTTGTTATGAGGCTTGGTACTGCAAGGCTCGGCCTCTTCGTCCTCCTCGCCCTCGGAAGAGCCTTCTGCAAACATGACAGCAGGCCACAGCTTCCTCCAGGCCCTTCTGAAGACATGGCTGGGCACAGCGTTCCAGGCACAGGCCACGCTGAGTATGGCATCGTTCATGCTGTACCGCGGGTGGAAGCCCTGCAGGTTCCCAGGGGGGTTGATGAAGTGCCTCATGAAGTCTCTTCGGATGCCCTGCTCCATGGGCTGGATCAACGATGTCACACTGGCAGGCAAGAAGATGGTGAAGATGTTATCAGATGCCAACGCAGCCTCCTGTGGGTGGGCCCTGGAGTCGTCCAGCAACAGGATGGCCTTGCTGTCTGCCGGCAGACCTATGGTTCTAAAGTGTTCTCTGACCGAGGGGACAAAGATGCGGTGGAACCAATCTGAGAAGATCTCCTTGTCCACCCAGGCGTTACCCTGGGCCTTGTAGGCGACGGGCAGGTGCTGGATACCTGTGAAAGCCCTGGGGCCACGGCATTTCCCGATGGCCAAGGGCTTGATTCTATGGGAACCTGTGGCATTGGCACACATCAGGACAGTCAGTCTGTCCTTGCCCTGCTTCAGGCTGGGCATAGTCCCACCATCTGGGCTGGGACTTGGCAAGCACCTCCAGAAAAGACCGGTCTCATCGGCACTGTACACTTGCTCAGGAGATAGCCCGTGCTCAGTGGTCAAGCTCCTAAAGAAGCCACAGAACTGCTCCGCTGCCTGGTGGTCAGCTACCTGCTTCTCACTGGATGCATCTAGCTTTTTAATGCCATGCCTGGCCTTAAAACGCCAAAGCCACCCTCCAGAGAACACACAGGGCTCGGTCAGCCGCATCTGCTCGTAGAAGTCCTTGGCCTTCTCGATGAGCATGGGGCCTGACACAGGGACACCCTCAGCACGCTTCACCAGGAACCACTCATACAACACCCGGTCCAGGTGCTCCAGCTTGGGTGTGTGCAGCGTGCGCCGCTGCTCCAGTGCCTGGTTGGAGTCAGAATTGGCGAAGAACCGGAGCAGCTGGGCCTTGTGGGCCTTGATGTCGTACAGGGTGGACATGCCCACGTTGTACTCCTGCATCAGCGCCTTTCTGCTCTCGCCCCGCTCCAGGCGTGTGCAGATGTCAATCTTCTCCTTCAGCGTCAGCACCACCCGCTTCCGCTTCCCCACCCTGCCCTTCACGGCAGCCTGCTTAGAGGCCATGGGAAGGGTAGCCGGCCTGCTGCCTCTCGTTCCCACTGCGAGCTTCCCCTCCGTGCCTCAGGTTTTCCCTTCTTGTCTCTGCTGCTCCTGGGCTCAAGCCCAGTCCTCCTTGGCTCTACCCTCTACTTGCAGCAACCTCTTCCTCAGCTTCCCCTGGGCATCCAGGCTCTGGAAGCTCAGGCCTCAGCTACTGGCAAAGTGGTCAGCTGCTGATCCTCTCCGCAGGGGAAATTTCCAGCATCAATCTGCCCTAGACTGCTTGGTGTGGCTGGATCCTCAGCCGCCTTCTCAGGGACAGTAGCAGGTCTTCCTCAAACAATGCCCAGTTTCCGATTAATGAAGGTATTGTGGCACAAGTGAGGTGCTTCTTTCCAGGGTCCACAATGGTGTCTCACCCACAGTGCTTCAGGAACTAAAAAGCAGAGGAGAAGGAAAACATCATGTCAAGCGCCAGGACATACCTGCGCACGTCCTCACTACTCAGACCCACCAGGAAGCTTTACCTCAAACAAGTGCTGTGACAGTCCTGCCACCCTCTCAACTCCAGCCCTTCCTGGCACAGGGAGAGCGTACAGATCACAGAGGCTGTAGCACCACCACCCTGTTCTTTGATGAAAAGGCACATAGGACCCCCAAAAGAATTCCTGAGGGGTCCACTCTTCCCACCTCCCTTCTAAACCTTTATGTGGATTGCTTCATCCAACTTCCTGCAGTCCAAGAAGCCAGAAGGCTACTTACAGGTGCAGCATGTAAAACACACAGCCCCTAAGACCACAACTCAAGAGAAATGTGTATTCAAATGTAGTCAGCGCTTCGTAGACACAGGGCAGGCTTGTCACCAGTCACCTCTGGGAACTCCTTTCTCCATCAGTTGGCCTCCTGGTCTGCCAAACGTCCTGCTGGTGCTTTATACCACAGTACTGAGTGTGAGCGAGCACCCTGCCTAGCACAGCACACACAGCCCGGGAGGTGCATCACACTGTGGGAAGAGACGGCAATCAAGCTGTAGGCCAGCCTCAGGAGGATTTCTAAAACCAAACTGGGGGATCCGTAGAATCACACAGGAACCTGTGAGGGGCCAACAAATTTCTGAAGGAGGCTCAGGTCCAGAAATGGGCAATTAAGAATGTTTCTTGGTGTTGGATGTGTAGATGTGTGCAGGTGTTATGAGGTGGCTGAAAACGCTGCTGTCAGGCTTGCAAGACAAAGCACTTGAAATGCCTTCCTTAGAAATGAAATTCAGGTATTACTTCTGAAATCTTAAGCTCCAGGCTACAAGAAATGGCAAGAGACATTCTGGTGGCTTCTTGCCTTGCAATTCAAAGGAAGCACTGACACCGTGAGGCCACGTGACCATGGACTTCAAGTATTCTCCTGAGCCCAGGGGTGGACAACACACTGAGTGGTGGTGGACAGGACAGAGGTGAGGCAGGAAGGACAGCGGCACTTGTCCACTCTCAGGCACGGTCCTGTGTGCAAAGACATAAATTTCCTTAGAAAAGGCTCTGAGGCATTTAGGCCAAGGTTGTTAAGAATGGACCTTTTCACGGACGACTATGGTTGTCCCCTTGCAAATGCGGGCATCAGGGGCAAAGATCCAATAGACAAGTGTCCTGGAGACTGGGCAGGCGAGGAACCGGAGCCCCGGGAGGAAGGGGTCCCGGGACAGACTCCAGTGCACATTGCAGAGGGGGCGCGGGCGCGCTGGGGGCCGCGGAGGGACACCGCTCGTATCCCGGGTACCGCGACCGGGAGGAAACTCCGTGCGAGGGAAGCGGCGGCCAAGCCTCGTCCTGCTCCTGCCGCGGCCCGGCCAAGGGGGGCGCCAACCGCCGGGGCCGCGCAGACCTGGTCCCGGGACCGCGGCGAGGGCAGGCCCGGGCGTGCGAGCCTCGAGGGCGCCACGGCCGCCCGGCCCCGCCCCGCCGGCCGACCGGCCGGCCTCAACCAGGCCCACTCACCTGCGTCCGGGCCGCCGCCGTCGGCCGGAAGTGCGCCGCGCCGGTCTCCCCAGCCCGCGCCTCGCCGCCTTCCCCGGCCACTTCCGGGACGCTCTAGGCAGGCGGAGGACTCGTCCTCTCTGTGGCCCTCCCTGGGGTCTGAGAGGGACTGGAAGCACCCAGCGCAGGGGTGCTGCAGGTCGGCAGGTGCTGCCGGCCCCGCGCTGTGCGAGGCTTGTGGGGACCGTTGCTGCTGGGCCAGTGCCTGTGGCAGTGTGGCTTCCCCACAGGGACATCCCGCTCAACCTCCTACTTAGCTAAAGCCCCATCCGCGGCTCATGTAGATGATTTTGATGTGAGGTTTGAAACAGGTGAGCTGGAGAGGCGTCTCTGAGATTTGCACTGGTGTTGGTGGACCCCTGAAGAACGTGCACTGTGGTGGGCTGAATGGTGGCCCCCGAGGGTGCCCACTCCTGATTTTCAGAACCTGTGTATTCACGGCCTGGCATGCCAGAGGAGACTTGGCAGATGCGATTAACTTAAGGGTCCTGAGATGGGAGGTTATTCGGATTGTGTGGGTGGGCCCCGTGTCATTACAAGGGTCCTGTAAGAGGGAGCAGGAAGGTCAGGTGGGAGAAGACAGTGTGCCCATGAAGGCAAAAAGATCACCGCTGGGACCTGCGAGCTACATGCTTTACTGGCAGAGGAACTGTCAGATCAGGCGAGTTGGGCAGTGATCAAAGGAGGCAGATTTAAAAGGGCCGCTGAACCAGGCTTTATTGAGATATCATTCCTGGGCGGAACTTGATCGGACCCACAGAGTGGACAGGAGAAGGGTCTGAGGAGAAACCGCGTGGAAGCTCGACCAGACTGGACTTTTATGGGGCTTGCAGCAGGAAGGGAAGGGCTTGGGACAAGAAAAGGTGTTTTTAGGGTCCTTTGTCCCCTTGGAGTTGGTCAGGGGAGTTGGCTGAACTCCAGGATTGGCCAGGGGGTCCTGCTGATTGACAGGCGTTTCTGCCAGCACCTGATTGATGTTCCTTTCCTGGGCTGGCGGCTTTGTTCTGAGTCGCCACAAAGTCACCACCACTGACCTAACAGGAACTGCCACCAGGTCCCGAGTGGGGGAGGCTTCGAGAACCTGGGAAAGCCAGGAAGCAGATTCTCTTGGAGCGTGCACCTGTGACACCTGGATTTTTGCATCATAAGACTCATTTCAGACTCTGACCTGCTTTGGCTGCTACACTGGAGCCACCCTGCAACTTACACCGCAGCCCTTGAAACAGTGACCACCCTGTGGTCAGGAGTGGCATGCTGGAGTTGAGTGTTTGACAGAGGAAGAAACATGAGATAATGGGTCTCACTATGGCACCTTGTCATAGCCCCCACAAAAACTCATACAGAGCTTGCTAACTCACTACTTGATTCACAGTCCTCCCTTGGGCCAGCCCTGCCACCACCTAGTTCTCTCCTTGCCCTCCCTCACTGGTCCCCACCTGGCTCACTTCCTGGCTCTCTACCCACTCACACTCCCAGGTGGTTTCCAGTATCAGGGCCTCAGTACCAGGGAAGGCTGGCTGCTCCCAAGTCAAGTCTCTTGCCAGGTCTTCCCCTGAAATCCAAACTCCTTTTCCTACAGAACACTCTGCACAGCTTCCTAAGAGGGTTGTCAACCGGCATTTCCAGAACAGACCCTGCTGCCTGTCTTGCTCCAACCCAGGGCTCCCTGCCCTGACAAATGGCGGCTCTACTCTCTCTCTCCAGCCACTCCACACCACACCCCACAGACCAGGAGCTCTGATTGGCTCTGCCCCTGGTCCTGCCTCAGGCCAGCAGTGGTCACACCCACCCTACCCAGCTCTTTTCTTTGTGCTCTTTTCTTTGTCCTTTGTCCCATTGTCAGCTTTTGGCTGCTGCAGAGTGAACCACCCCGAAACTCTGTGGGAAACTCAGTGGCATGACAGGTGCTGTTTGCTAGCTTTAAGTGTGCCTGACAGGAAGAGATAGTGTGGGAGCATAACAGGGGACCCCAAGACCCCCAGGCTCCCTGATGGGGCTTCCAGGACAGCCAGGTGCCCAGGCTGCTGGCCTACCAGTGGTTCTCTGCTGCCGCCTACTGGACCCAGAATTGAAAGCACCTCTCAGACCAGCCGTGTTGGAAGGGTGGGACTGGGCATGGAACTGGGGCCTGGGAGGTCACTCCAGGACCCTTGGACCTCATCAGATGGACTGAGTTCACTCTGGCAGTGGGGAGGGGGTTCAGAAATAGAGGAAGAGGAGAAGGGCATTGCTGTTCCCTGGGGCCTGGCACTGAGCACTCTCATTCCCTAGCCTCCCCAGCTCACAGGATAAAGCCCTCGAACCAGAGCCTCAGCCTCCTTGCTGACCTCCCATCGCCCTCACAGCCAGAGTGACCTTGGAGAGGTCAGTCTGGGAAGGTCGCTCCTCCCGCTCTGAAAAGAGCCCGGGTCCTCAAGGCCAAGTGTTCTGGACTCACAGCCCTTTACCAAGCCCTGGGTCCATCCTGTGGGCTGTGCCCTCTGCTGTAGCCCTCTTTGCCTGGAGGTGTGCCTGGACCTGGCAGTGCCCCTCACTCCAGCTCTGGAGGCCTCAGGTGGGAAAGTCAACAGCCAGTCCTCCCTTCAGGGGGGTCTCAGGGACACCTGTCTCCCACAGTGAAGAGGGGACCGCAGCTCCCCGTCTGAGGCCCGTGGCAGAGAAGGAAACTCTCCTGGGTGGGCCTCCAGGAGTGGGGGTATAAGAAAAAGGAAAGGGGCACAGAGAGGAGAGACGGCTCTGCTCCTGGGGCTTGGTGGGTGCATTGCACAGGCGGGAAGGTGGTTTGGGGCCAGGCCCTCTGGGGAAGTAGAGGTGGGAGGGGAAGGAGGGGCTCTAGGCCGCCCAATCTGCTCCCCAGAGAGTGAGCGCCCCAGCACTCCTATCTGCATACAGGCTCACACTCCCATGTGGCACACATTTACACACTCATGCTCACATACAGTCTACAGACAGCACACATTCAAATCACTCAGAGCTTGCAAGACATGGCCTTTGTTTCCAAGAGAAGGCTCAGCTCTGCTGTGTACAGGCCATGCTCCTGGCTGCAGGCAGTCTTCACAGGAAGAGACCCTCGGTGGTGTAAATGGAAGTCAGTTCTTTTTGTGATTAACATGCTTATTTTTAATAACTAGCTGTGCATGAATTAAAAAAATACAAATATGATGTGTGTTCCAGCAGGGGCCTAAGTAGCAGGCTCCACTGGAAATGGTGGTCTGTGGGCAGGGTCCACACCTAGGGAGCAGCAGCTCCTGTGGTATGTGGACAGGCAGGATCTCCAGGGAGCCCAGCAGGTTTGAGACTGCAGTGGCTGGGCGGGTCAGGTAGGGCCACAAGAGCAGAAGAATCTGGAGTCCCAGAAACTGGCTAGAGAACAAGGGACAGAGGTAAAGATTGAGTCATGTTGAGGCCCCATCTGGACCCCACCCACTCACGGAGGGACCACAGGGGTCATGCCTTTCTGCAACAAACCTTCCAGGAAGCAGGACCACCAGAGGGTCAGGCCCAGTGTGGCTCAGGGGCTGCATGTGATATTTGCCCAAAGAGTGAAGGACAGAGGGCAGACATCAATGGGTGGATGTGCTCCTGGCTTATTTGGGGACCAGGGTCAGAGTTCAGAGTGAGGTCTCAGTGCTGGGCTGAGGTCAGGGTGGGGCTATAAGAAAGCTGTGGTCATAGTCTCTCAGTTTGGGCTGGGGCTACTAGGCCACCCTTAGACCAGGGCTCTCACCCTTAGCACTACTGACATTTAGGGCAGGGATTGGGGAGGGGAGTGGCTGTCCTGTGCACAGCAGGATGTTGAGCAGATCCTGGGACCACTCAACCCAATGCCAGCAACACCCTGGGTTGGGACAACCCAAGCCGCCTGCAGGCAATGCTAAACACGGGCCGAGCACCTGCTTCATATCACATCCAGTGGACAAACATTTACACACCTGTAAATGTTTGGGGAATGAGTGTTCCAGGCCAGTGCTGGTGCCGGGTGCCACCAGTGCAGAGACAGATAAGGAAGGCTCTGTCCAGGGCAGCCAGAGTTCTCGTGGGCTGGGGTTGGTGGGAGGACCAGGCAGGTGGGCAGCCACATGAGGAAACAGCCTCGGCGAGCTGAATCCCTGCATGTGGCGCCTGCACTGTACTAACAGGCCTGTGGGCTGGAGGGGATGTTCAGAGAGAAAGTTCCAGATGAGAGCAGAGGGCATAAAGGGGTCCTGGGGATGCCACACGCAGCCTGTGTGACCTTGAGCCCAGTCCTGTCCCCCCCACCACTGAGCCCCAGATTTCTCACTGCCAGAAAAGAGAATTTATGGGAAAAGAGACCAACCCAGGGGTGCTGGAGAGCTGGGCAGGGAAGCCCAGAGGGCCTGGGCCTGCCTGACCCAGGGGCAGTTCATGGGCTTCTGCCACAGAGTGCTGGAGGATCTAGGCCTTATGTCCCCCGTCCCATCAGCTAGGTCATCTTACCCAGGCTCTGGTGGTTCCTGCAAGCTGCTGGGCTCAGGACCCCAGGATGCAGGTGCCTCTTGGCCTTTCTGAGCCCCTCAGTAGTCCTCGGGTTGAGCTGATTCCCTGCACCCACTGCCCACCCTCGCATGCCCAGGGCCTTTCTAGGGAGGATATTGCCAGGACAGTAAGAATAGTTTGGTGCCCATCAGGAGGGAAAGGAGGGTATCAGAGGACAAGGGGCTCTTTCCCAGCCGTGTACAACTGACCAGTGGCTGTGGCCAGCACTTCTATCCACAGTCATCGACTGGAGCAACAGTGTGCCCAAAGGGTCACAGGAGCATGGCGGAGGGGCCGAGTGTGCAGACAAGCCTCAGTAGAGATGGGCAACAGGGACCATGAGTCACCCCAGGGCCAGAAGCAGCAGGAAGCTACTGTCCTGGGCCTGGCAGGGCAGACAGGAGGAACAGTGACCAGAGCTGGCTGGGGGAAATGGCCCATAGAACCTGGGGTTCCTCCAGAGGGACACGGCACCTCCAACCCAGCCCTGCATTCAGGGTGCTGGAGAAGGAAACTGCTGGGCCAGGGCAGGGTGCAGAGGGGTCTGGGTAGCTGAGCCAGCTGGAGGTGCCGATTCCTCACCCCTCCTCCTGTGCGGGGGCTGCTGAAAGCCATGTGGTCCCCAACTTCCTTGCACCTGAAGTTCCAAGCTGTGGATTAAATATGGTCCTGTTGAGAAAGCCCGTGGCCATCTGAGGTCCCCACTGGCCTCCAGACCCCTTCCCTAGAGAAAGCAACCCTGGAACTGCCCAGCCCAGGGGCGGCTTCCTAGCAGCTGCTCTTGCCATGGGCAGCACTTGCTGCTCATCTGTGGGATGCTCTGATCAAGGCCTGTCTCCCCCATGGACTGCAGGCCGCAGGAGGGAGGACAGGCCTCCAGGAAGTGGGCCCCTGTTCTGGCCTCCCTCTGTAAGGCATGAGGCATAATCTGGGGCCTGAGGACTTCCCAGCCCTCATTCTGGGGGTGGCTGAAAAACAGCCTCCTCGGCGAGAATGGCTCCATCCTGGGCAGGCTGTGTCCTCCCGAGGCAGAAAGAAGGACAAAGGGAGTGGGAGGGGCCATTTGGGAGGGCCCAGATTGGAATCTGCCCAGCCCTGAGCCTCACTGGCCCCCAGGAGCCCGTCACTGTTGACTGAAGGCCCACAGAGCCTCCCTGCCTGCTGAAGTCATATAAAGCCTCCCTGGGCCTGCTTCCCCCACCCGCCTGTGACCATGAAGGCTGTCCTCCTTACCCTGCTGGCCATTGGCTTGGCCCTCCAGCCAGGTGAGCTCAGCCAGCCATG